>NC_064809.1:65291259-65491487 GCF_023721935.1 Panthera uncia | reverse complement strand
CCCCCTCTCTATCTCTATCTCTCCCCCTCTCTCTCTGTCTCTCCCTCTCTCTCGGCTCCTCCTGTGTGCTATAAATAAATAAATAAATAAATAAATAAAACTTAAAGAAATATATATGAAGGCTAATATTTTGAAAAATTATATGCCAACAAATTAGACAACCTAGACAAAATGAATACATTCCTAGAAATGTATAACCTCCCAAAACTGAATCAGGAAGATTTGAGATTTCTTCTCAAATTATTCCAAGAAATAGAAGAGGAAGGAAAGCTTTCAAATCCATTCTATGACTCCAACATTACCCTATACCAAAACCAGATAAAGACACTGCCAAAAAAAGGGACCTAAAGGCCAATATCTCTGATGAACATAATTGCAAAAATCCTCAGCAAAATTTTAGCAAACTGAATCCAACATTGCACTAAAAAAAAAGAAAAAAAAATTCACCATAATCAAGTGAGATTTATTCCTGGGATGCAAGAGTGGTTCAATATTCACAAAATCAATATGATAAATCACATCAATAAGTGAAAGGATAAAAACAATATGATCATTTTAATAGATGCAGAAAAAGCACTGGACAAGGTACATCCATTCAGGATAAAAACCCTCAACAAAGTAGGTTTAAAGGGAACATACCTCAACATATAAAGGGCACATACAAAAAACGCACAGCTAACATCATATTTCAGTGGAGAAAAGCAGCTTTTCCCTGAGGTCAGGAACAAGATAAGGAGGTCCACTCTCACCGCTTTCATTCAACCTAATACTGGAAGTCCTAGCCAGCAATAATTTGTCAATTATATCTCAATAAAGCTAGAAACAAAAAATAACAGAGCAAAAGGAAAACACAGCCCCTAAATAAAGGGGGAAGTAGAATTTTGTACCTGACAAAAATGTGGACATAATTAAAACAGCCAGATATAAACTATGCCAGATATAAACTATAAAACATGCCAGATATAAACTATGAATCCTAAGAAGTCATTTGCTGCTTTGACAACTGCAATATTATATAGCTAACTACTATAATGATATTTTAAAGAGTTTCCTGGATTTTATGCAAATGTTCTCCAATACATTTCACTACATTGGTAATCGCAATAAACCCATCTCTGTTTATCATTTAGGGACATGACTTCCATAGTCTGTTCCCAACTCAGATTTCAAACTTGTTTCTGTTCTTCTACTTCATGTATTCCAACACCCAACCAAATTAAAATATACAATTTTCTCCTCCATATATGGACACTTCTCCCATCACACTTATTTTTTTCCCCACCACACTTCTGTATTCAAAACTTTCAATACCTTCAAGGTCTTAATTATATTCAAGTTTCTTCATGAAATTTATATCTACTTTATAAAAAAATAACTTTAGGAGTTTCTCTAGTTTTTGCCTTAAAATTTAAATTACCAGTTATTAGAAGTGGGGCAGTGAAAATGAGGCTCATCTTTTTAATAGCAATCATTACTTTATTCAAGAAAGTAGACTTTTAAAGAAAGCTATTGTAACCATCTCTTTCAATAAAAGGATGAACAATATTAGTTGCCTTTATAGCTACATACTAAAAGAAAATCAGTAGTAGGTCATAACCCTTCATACAACGCTCTACAGGTTATTAATTCTGGAGAGCGGGAATATGGATATTTGTTACATAATTCTTTGTAAGAAAGAAGAAAGTAAAATAGGTGTAAAAAGATTAAGGGAGGGAAAGAAGGTAAGAGATAGAAGGAGGGGAAGGTGGAAAAGGGGGACAGAGAGACACAGAAACACACTAAGAAATAAAAGCATGCTTTTATCATGAGTATTCGTCCCCTTGCTATTCTTTCTAGTAAGAATATATTTAAAGGAAAAGGCTAAAGAAATACTTCCTTAAAAAAAAAACCAGTAAGGTTGACAAAGAAAGATAAAAAAACAACACTAACACATTTTACATGGGAGGATGTAGGAGATATTGAAACTACATTATGAATTAAATACTATGGGTGTCATATGTCTTGTCAGTATTGAATTGCTTCTGTTTCTTTTGTTTTGCTTTTTAGTTTGCCACTTAGTTTATTTTTTAGTGGCATGGTGCCATGCAAAGGAAACTTTCCAAATTGTTAAGATCTTATAATATTATCTTAAGTGTGATTAAAAGTGTAAAATGTAAATAAAATAAACAGAGCAATAACTAACCAATGAAAAACAATAGTTTATGGCTTGTGTTACATTGATACTAATTTAATCTAAAACATCATAATCCAACATTGTTAGCTAGCAAACTTATTAAGATTCAGGACAGTAACTAGCCTAGAAAAAGTACTTACATTGGCTTTCCACAAAACTAAAACAGGTCTACCTGATGTGTTAGGAATAGTAATGATATATGTTAGAACATTATGGCTTTTACATAGATTTTTCTCTTATAATACAAGAAAAAGGTTTTTAGAGATGTGTGAGTTATAAAAGGTAAGGTATTGAAAAAAAATTGTCAAATCAATTAAGGCAGAAATCTAATACTCAAAATACACAGCCTAATTTAAATAAGTTCTTGCAGACTGAATTTTTATAGTATTTTCACAAAGAAAACATTGTTTCACAGTCACAGTCTGTAATGATAAACATGAGCAGCCCTCTCCTGATCACATAGTGGAAGAGATTTTGGAAAGTGAATGATACCTCAACCTAAATGTATATTTCAGGCTATTCCCAATTAAATCATAAAAATTTTATTTTCAATAATTCACTAAAGCTTCTAAAGTTGAAGTTTTTCCATTCTATTTATAGAATAAAGATTTATTTATTTTGAATAAAGATGTTTTTGAACAAAATGTCATCAAAATTTAGGATATTTGCTTACAAAAATGTTCAAAACAATGTAGGACACATTAATTTACAAAGTCATTCTTCAAAATCTCAAGTGATTATGAAATTCAATTAATGAAAGGCAGCAAAAAGAGAAAGCTTATAATGACACGCCAAAGTATTTTTTCAACATTAGTATTGTCTTAGAAACTGTAATTCAGTTATATTAATTGTGCATATATAAAATTGTTTGAAATTCTGACAACTGCAGTTTCTGTTCGGTAAAATATCAAGCTTCTTGGGATATGTAAACCACAATCAATCCAAGTATATATTAGTCACACAGATTGTAATATTTAGTATGAATCCTGTTTTACACATGATGCTATAACCCATTAAATGTGTATCACTGCAGATATAATTTTGTCTTCAATGTTTTGCAGTTACACGTGTCAAATTATTTGCCGCTATGATACTCTTAAAATAACTACTAAATCTGAAAGTAAATCTGGATGCTTTTTCAGTAGATTTTGTTTATTCGGTTTGTCATGTGCTCAATGATAAAACATAAGAGATGCTAAATGTTGGTAAAATTTTTGTGCCTAAGTCCACCATCAACTTAATTTGAAAACAAAGTATCAGTACACAATTTATTATTAAGCATTAATTTTCCTTTATGTGAGGTCCTTGCTACAAAAAGATTACAAAACCATTACCAAACAATATTAAAAAAAAAAAAGTTGACAGAAAGCATCACAGCAACAATATTCCTATTACTCTTAATATGCTCTCTGGCAGGACTGATTAGCCTTGTATTCCTTACAAGTATTTCACTTACACCTAACCTGAAATTTCCCAAGCTTCATATTGACCCCACCCCCAGGTATGGCAGCTATACACATGTCTCAGACTTTAGCATGCAATAGCACAACTAGCTGGTACAAGTGGCCAGCAGGGACAGCAGCATTTAATACTTTCACAACCCCAACCAGTAAATTAATTGTCCCTAGCTGCGCGTGTCCCAGCACGTTACCAGCTAGTGCCCTCCACACTATCTTTAAAAGGAGAGGTTAGTTATTTTTCGATCTGGGAAGTGTCTTTCCTGGGTCATCAGTGCAGGTCTTTGGATTTAACCACATGTTAAAGTGAGAAATCTCTTCATGGCACACGTGGCTCATGTACTAATTCAGACCAGAGGTTAAAAAAAATAGGCCATTCCTTGAATCTGTGTGGGCTCATTTTAACAGAAATAGTAATGGTAGTTTCTTTAGTTAAAAAACAAAAACTCCATCAGGGCACCTGGGTGGCTCAATCAATTAAGTGTCTCACTTCTACTCAGGTCATGATCTCATGGTTCATGGGTTCGAGCCCGTGTCAACTCTGTGCTGACAGCTCAGAACCTGGAGCCTGCTTTGGATTCTATGTCTCGCTTTCTCTGCCCCTGCCCCACTCGTGCTCTGTCTCTCTCTCAAAAATAAACATTAAAAAGTTAAAAACAAAAACAAAAACTCCAAGACAAATGCTAAACTGCACATGCCACGAGGACCATAATATAAATCATGACTGCACCAGTCAAATGGAAATGTTCACTGTGCATTTAAGTATTATCCCCCATTAACAGATAAGGAAAAGGATGCTCAGAGACTAATTTACTATAAAAATAATTTATTGTAAAGTTAATTAAGGTTAAGCTTCAGGTGCCTTAACATAAAAATGTCCCTTCCAAGCCCTGTATCTAATTTTGCAGTCATGATTTTGCATTATTTTTCCATACAGAAGGTTCCTCACAACTTGGATCTGCCCTTGTATAGAGAGGTTTAGTAACAAACCCAAATTCACACAGCTCCCCCAAAACATACAAGTGAGTTAGGATTGCTGTTGATTTGGAGAATCACAGAATATGGAAAAATAGTATTAATTTTTCCCCCCCATCAGATTCCCAACTGGTATCACTATCTTAGAGTTTTTCTCCCACTGCATTCCAAACTACAAAATACTAATACTACAGTCATAAAAATACCATTTTTATTGTATTACTTCCAAATTTGTATGACTCAGTAGCTAACAGATCAAATTTCAACTTCTCAGTCTGGCTTTCAACCTCACCATCAAGTAGACCCATACACATTTTTAAATATTTAAATATTATAATTTTATCTCCAACTACTTATGTAATGTTTATTTGCTTCTTTGTTTTCTCCATCTAAACTTGTTTCTGACTGTCAAAGCTTCAGCTAAAACTA
The DNA here is from genome assembly GCF_023721935.1 of Panthera uncia. NCBI lineage: Eukaryota > Metazoa > Chordata > Mammalia > Carnivora > Felidae > Panthera > Panthera uncia. The sequence goes on along the minus strand of NC_064809.1, from coordinate 65,486,453 downwards.
TCCTATATTGTATCGTTCAGAGTATCTATTTTTTAAATCATATATTTTGGCCCCTTATCTTAAATGTTTTCAAACTTAATGGCATGTCATATCCCCACCCCCAATAAAATACGAATCTCTCAGAAAACAATTAAATTTTGTTACTTTGCACGCCCACCTGGCACAGTGCTTGGTCCACAGCACTTAACAAATATTCTGCACAAATGTTCCAGGCCTACATTTATTAATGCAAACCTCTCCCTCACCTAAATTTAAACAGGATTTTATCTATGTTCCTCTTATGACACTGGTTGCATTATTCAATCTAAGTTACAAAAATAAACTTCCCCTAGGGGCACCTGGGTGGCTCAGTTGGTTAAGCCTCTCATTCTTGATTTTGGCTCAGGTCCTGATCTCAGTTGGTGAGATCGAGCCCTGTGTCAGGCTCTGTGCTGACAGTGCAGAGCTTGCTTGGGATGGTCTCTCTGCCCCCCTCTCTCTCTCTCTGCCCCTTCCCTGCTCACTCTCACTCCCTCTCAAAATAAACATTAAAAAAGTTTTATTTTAAAATAAGTAAGCTTCCCCTAATTAAAAATTTTTTCCCTTATACTTCATATATAGTGCTATATAGCCCATCTACAGTCAAGCTCATTCTAAAAGGCATGTTGTGGCCCAAAGACTGGCTACAGCTTTTTATTTTCCCTTCCTCTCCCATCTTCCTAACACCTTCATGTCTAAGGGGTTATGAATTTGGTGAAACAAGTCAGTGATAAATAAACAGGAAAATAGAATTGTTTCCAAACTTAAAAATATCAGTAGTTATACCTGTTCTGTCTCAAATTTACACTTCAACCTGACTACAAAAATACAGGCTCTTAGTATAAATCATACAACACAAGAATTAGAGTTGTAGGTCAATGATTTCCAGAGGAGTAAAAAAAAATTTTTTTTTTAAATTGGCAAGACTCACATTGATATTTTAACTCTGTCAAGAAAGGACGTGAGGGCGGGGGGGGGGGGAAGGGAGGGGGTTAATTTTAAAATAAAAAAAATATATAATTTTGGGAAAAAAGAAAGAACAGACCATTAAATTGAAAAACCTGACATTATCACTGATTAGCAAGTTTCAGAAAGTTGATTGGGAATTTCGATCATAGAGGTGTAAATTACTTTCAGCTTAGACCAAATCTCTACCCAAAATGAGATTGTTTGAAATGAAATGTTATGATATCTTGCAAAAATGTCCACAATCCATAACATTAAAGCCAAATAAAACAATTTTAGTAATTGTAAACAATTTTTTTGAGAGGCCTAAGAAAATTAAAACTTAAAAGCTTAAGTTATGGGAAACCGAAACCTAACCAAGCTTAACCAGCTTGTTCCGCTTCTGTACAATTGCTTGGCGCGCCCGTGTATTTCTGATCAATCATAGTTGCCTGGCATATCCGTGTATTTCTGATCAACCACTGTTACTTGGCACATCTGTGTATTTCTGATCAATCATAGTTGCCTGGCATATCCGTGTATTTCTGATCAACCATTGTTACTTGGCACATCCGTGTATTTCTGATCAATCATAGTTGCCTGGCATATCCGTGTATTTCTGATCAACCACTGTTACTTGGCACATCCGTGTATGTCTGATCAATCATTATTGCTTGGCACATCCGTGTATTCCTGATTTCCCCATGACTTGTTTGTACCTGTCTATAAAAGGGGTGTAAAAACCTCTCTCAGGACCTCTCACGTCACCGCAACGAGGGCGCAGAGGTCCAGGTTCGAACCTGTAATAAATGACCCTTGCTGCTTAGCTTTGACTCTGAACTCTGGTGGTTCGTTTTTGGGGGTCTCTTAGACTCTGGGCGTTTCATTTTTTTTTTTACATTTTACTTATTTTTTTTTGAGAGAGAGAGAGAGAGAGAGAGACAGAGCACAAGTCGGGGAGAGGCAGAGGGAGTGGCAGACACAGAATCCAAAGCAGGCTCCAGCTCTGAGCCGTCAACACAGAGCCCGACATGGGGCTCGAACTCACAAACTGTGAGATCATGTCCTGAGCTAAAGTCGGACGCGCAACTGACTGAGCCACCAAGGCACCCCTAATTTTAATTTTAAAAAGGAAGAGAAGAGCCACCTGGGTGGCTCAGTTGGTTAAGTGTCTGACTCCTGATCTCAGCTCAGCTCATGATCTCACAGGTTCATGAGATTGAATACTTCAGGCTCTGGGCTGACAGTGAAGGAGCCTGCTTGGGATTCTCTCTCTTTCCTTCCACTCTGCTTCTCACCCTGCTCACTCTCTGTCAAAAATAAATAAACATTCTTTTTAAAAAGGAAAATAAGGGAAGCTTACTTCTTCCATAGCTACCAACTCTTTACCTTTTTTTATTTCACATAAAAAAATATTTTATGTATGACCAATAGAGTCCCTAAACAGAAGAGTAGCAAAAAATCATATGCCAAGTTTGTTTTAGGCCAAGAAAAATTGTAGACCTTTGCAATCCTAAGATTCTCCCATGAAATGATTCTGCAATTAAACTTAACAGATATCAGGTTCCTATCATATACAAGAATATTCTGCTTCTATTTTGTGTATGCAATCAGATTGCTACGAGCAAAACATAAACTTGGCTATAGCCTGCTTCTTTAATTCCCTTAACAACATTGTAAAGCTTCTTCCTGTTTTCCTGTGTTAATGCAGACCCACCTGCTGTCTAACGAATAATCCTTTCAGTTTCTCTAATACCTCTGCTCTCAACCCATCTCTTCTAAGCCTTGCTAAAAACTAGGTCTCTAATCTGATTAATTATTTATCTCACCTACTTTTCAACTTTTAAGAACCTGTGCTTCATTGTTTCCCTGTGATGCTTGTTCTGTGCAATATTGCTATCTTTCAAGGCTTAATGTAATTTTGTTTCTCAGTTCCCTAAGTATCCACAGCCCTTTATGTGTGCCACTTTTACAATACTCATGTTCCCACACAGCATAACAGAGTGGTTAAGCACTTTGTTTTCAAATCCTAACTCTACCACAGATTAGCTGGGTGACCTTAGGCAAGTCACTTAACATTTATCAGTTTGTAAGTTTCCCCATCAGTAAACTGGGGGTAGCATTTGTATACACCTCATTAGGATCTTGTTAAGAGTAAATGAGCTAGTTTTGAAAAAGCACTTAGAACAGTGCTTATTTTGGGGCAGCTGGGTGGCTCAGTCAGTTGGGCATCTGGCTCTTGGTTTCAGATAGGGTCATAATATCAAGTTCTTGGGATTGACCCCTGCACCTTCACACTGTAAGCTCAGAGCCTGCTTGGGATTCTCTCACCCTCTATCTCTCTTCCCCTCCCTTGCTCACTCACTCTCTCAAAATAAATAAATAACCTTAAAAAAAAAGGCTCATTTTATTATTAAGTGCTATTTAACTATTCTTTTCAGTATAATAGTCATTTACCAAATTCTATTCTCACCATTCTACCACTGATTATTTTTGTGGCTCAAAATTATATCTTTTTCTTTTCTGAACTCCCCTCCCCCACGTAGGGCTTAACCATGTCCTAAACAGGTAGGCATGTGAAAATCTATTTGTTTAATTAATGTTGAATGCTCTTTGGGAGCAGTTCTAATGGAGCTTTGTAAGTGTTCTCCAATTATTTATCTATAAGTTCTTAACAGTTCTCAAAATTTTCAACCAAAACCAATCCTAATAACAGAGAGTAATAAACAAGTACTTCAAGATGGACTGGGGTATGGATTAAAATGTCTATTCTCTAATAGCTCTAATTAAGCTAGAAGTGGTTACTGAGCACTGTTGTGGATTCTGAGATCCTTCAGGCCTCATGATCATAAACCATGATCAACTCATCTTGTCCACCCTTGTCTACTGTGATAGTAGAAAGTGGAGACACTCATTGTTTCATTACCAATATAGGGTTTGACCTAAGGAGGCCATTCGTCCAAGAAAATTTATCTAAAATTTCATGTTATTGTAATATTCCAAGAGTTTTGCACTTTACTCCATAATGTATCTGTGTTTAAGTTTAAAAATATATTTTCAGGGCATCTGGGGGGCTCAGTCAGTTAAGCATCTGACTTTTGATTTTGGCTCAGATCATGATCTCACAGTTCGTGAGTTCAAGCCCTAAGTGGGGCTCTTCGCTGACAGCAGGGAGCCTGCTTGGGATTCTCCCTCCCTCCCTCCCTCTCTCTGCCCCTCTCCTTCTCATGCTCTATCAAAATAAATAAAATAAAACTTTAATACATCCAGGCACAGCACTACCTCATTTTGAGAAACACAACTACTATTTTCCTGCAGTATTTTGCTTTTGTGTCCTCCTAATAGCAACTAAAATATTACTCCTAGAATAGCCAGAAGTTTTAAATATAGGACAGAATGGCACCTACATCGTAACAGTACTTAAGCATTTGTAAAATGATTTAATCTCATTTATTATTCACATTTTGAAGAATTTCAAATTCAAAAACATCAAATTATAATCATCTATCAACTAAAATCCTGTGAAACCTATAAGTGAATTTTCAGTTTCCTCCAAAGTGGAAGTGTGATGCTAGAACACCAGCCAGAAATAATTCAGATAAATTTCTAACATACAATGCTAACATATTCTTCAATAGGATAAATGCTCCTGCTAAAATTACCGGGCATAATTAACAATACTTGGTGAACACAAAAGCTGTCTTTCTCCTTACAAAATTCCTTAGAATGTAAATGTGTTACATTCTAACCACATCACCTGGGTCCACCTGTGACCAAAAAAATTGTATTCAATGGCTTAGTGTTTCAATCAAAACAATTCTTTTCATCAAATGAAATTACAGGCCTACATTATTTCCATCCTAGTGGACTTTAGGCCAATAGGAATGAACATGTTATATATAAAACTAAATTGCCAACCCATCACGCTTTAGATGATTAATGCTAAATACAAAACAAATCGCAAATTATCTTGTGAGTTATTGCCATTAGAAACTGTTCACCTTACCTCCCTTTAAAAAACAAACTAAATATACGATTGATACTGCCGCCCCTCTCCCCACCGAGGAACTTAGGGGCAGCAGGAAATGGTCTTTTCCACAACACGGTCCAAATTCATGAAAAAAATATATACAGTCCTAGAAAGAAAACCTTTTCCAAGTGATTCCAAGTGAGAGGGGCAGGAGCGGGAAGAAGGTAGAAGAGGGCTCAGGTGGTGAGACGCCTCGTTAGAGAAGGAAGATGTGAGACACCTGGGAGGGAGAGCCGAGAGCTTCACCCACGGTGGGCGGCTCCACACGCGAAGCCTTTGAAGAGCCAGCGGGGAGAAGCCCACTTGCTTTTGGCTTAAGAACAGAGACGTGGTGGCTAGGGTCGCCCTTCCTGGCTCCCGATGAAAAGCCCCACGCCTACAAGTTCTCCCCAGCTAAAGCTATCCCCGCCCCTCGACGGCCTAGGAAAGAGGCGCCATTATGGGAATGAACGTCCAGGGACTCAAGGTCTCCAGTCTCAAGCTCCAGCAACACAACTCACCGGGATCCCCCGACCCAGTTCATCTCCCTGAAACGTCTGAGGCCCCAGAGGCTGGAAGCTCAGATGCCTGGGTTGTGTACGGAACCACTTCTTCAGCCTCAGCCAATTTATTAGGCCTCGGCCACCTACTTCCGCCCCGCCCCAGGGCCGACGGCCCACCCTCCCGACAGCCTCTGCGCCCAGGCTGGCTGCTTGTTAGCCTCCCGAAAGCCTCTGCGGTTTCTGCGGAGACAGTGGCCTGATAGGGCGGCAAGGGACCCTGTGGGAAAGCAGCCAGTCCGCCTAAGGGAAGAGGATTCAGCAGTTTTAACCGCTCAGGCAGGGGAAGCCTAAGTAAATGAAGTTTCGGACTGTGGCCACAGGGTTAGAGTTTCAAGCCACCGCCACCATAATTTCATTTAGTTCTATATTGGTCTCAGCCTTCTTTTTCAGATCAAAGATCAGACTTGGGGGAGAAAAAGAAGGCAAAGAGAAAGTTATAAGATTCCTAATCCTAACGATAATGTTTGCATTCCCCGCTTATCACTCTGTATCCAGTTCCTTTAAATATCTTTCACATACGGTTTTAATATTCCGTAAACAGTTGTTTATTAGAAACCTTGCACGTTGGTGATTTACTCTTCGGTACATTTTTATAAGTTTCTGAGAGTGATCAAAATTTTATTTAAGCTGTAAAGGCCCAAAGACTCTCAACTTCTTAACGAAAAAAAAATCTCGAAACAAAAATTGAATTTTGCTATTCATTTCTGTGTTATGTTTGTATATCTTCATAAAACATTTATCCTACAACCTGCTCTATGATATTTTGGCTGGAAACTAGAAATCTCTTGTCCCCCCAAAAATGCACAAAGTAATTCCACCCGTTCCCCAATTGTCAAGATCGTTTCCCAGAATTTAACCTAGGGAATATCTCATAATTTCAAATATAAAATATCTTCTATTAAGTCATTGGGAATAAATATTTAAATAGGATTACCTCCCAGGGTAGATATCTTGTTTAATGATATAAATACCAATTTTTATAATAAAAATTCATCAAAGTATATCTATTATTGGTTTGAATTAGACCAAGTGAATATTTCAGAACAAATTTCAGAACAAATCAATCTTCCACATTGTATAGCTGGTCATTCTCAGTAACTAAACCATACAGTTAAGTTAGAAGCAACGACCCAATGTTATTAGCTTTTCCTACTTTTAACATTTTTTGAACAGGAACAAATTGACTAAAAGGGTAAAATAACTTGCTAAAAGATTAACTGACTTTTGGTATATTATTGTATGTGGAAAGGACATAAAGGAGAGGTTAACCAATTTACTAAAAAAATCAAGAACTGGGAGCTGGATATAAACATCTCTTCTCCCTGACTAAAGTTACTGCTTTCCTTCCAGTCAGTCACAGGGAGGCAGTAGATGTGGTGAATTACGCTAAGGAAAAATTAATCTAGGAGACACATCTTCAGACAAGATATTTTCTGGGTTTTCCTTCACAGCAAAAGACATTTCCTCATGAACTAATTATTAGGTGGTTATTTATAACAGCTGAAATGTTGACCTAAGATCTCATCTTCAGTGTTGTTTTATACCTCACATGAATAAGACTAGCATGATCAATAGATAATGAGTCAAACACAGTGCTATTTTAGGGCCAGTAGGGCAATTAGGTAATCTCTTGGGTCAGTAAACAGTTCAAGAAAGGAATACAGCACAGATGAAATACTACTTACCATTTGTTGAAAGGAAATCCATCTAAAATTCTTAAACCTTAATTTATCTTTGTTACTAAAAATTACTTACTTTCTGGTGATTTACTATATAAACATACAACATATATATAATCTACAATATATATTGTTATTTATGTGTAGATGTCTTTATTATAAAAATCATTTCTGATGTTTTACACTTTTAAAGCATATAGTTTTATATGTTTTGTATATATCCTTGAATATATATAAGCATGGGAGTAGAATTTAAATGGTTTTAATTAGATCTGTACTTAAGGGGCTCAACATCAAGTCATATCTCACATTGACCTTTTCCCCAGTTCTAGTAACTGGCTTTCAACCTTCCTTATACCACAATTCTAGCAACCAAATTTCTATCTTATTTTCCTCATACCTAGTCTTTTGCTCCAAGACATTAAAAACTTGTTCCTGCACCTCAGCGTCAGTATCAGTTGGTAAACTGACCTACCTACAATTAAGTGTGGGCCCATTTGGATCTCTAATGTTCTATGCTTCTAGACTCCCCCTGCACTGCTCCTTCTATACAATGGCTTGGCCTCCAGTGATGTAAGCCACTTGCCTCGATTGCCGGCTGCTTTCTGACCTACACATCCCTCTGTGTAGCATATTCTGCCTGGCTGAACATCCTCCTGTCACTTCCATTTAAGGTTACCCTGGCCCTCCACTTCTCCTGTCACAGTCAGGAGATGTGATATAAAGAATTAAAATTTATAAATGTAAGACAGCCTCATTTTGACACATGAAAAGCATGAGATTAGGAGTAAAAGATGTTGAAAATAAACACCTTAACACTACAATCTCTACATACAGACTTTGTAAATTTTAATGAAATGATTGTGCTGCTAATATGGCCAGCTATCAAAGAGACTTGCATGACTTTGCCACTCACATGTTAGTAAATTTGCTGAATTGAATGCAAACAAATGAAAAGAGACCTGTGATGATTCTTGGAATTAATATAGGTAGATGGGAAAGTTAAGAATATTGTTACTTATAAAAGTCAGAATAGTTCTTTACTCATAGTAAAATGAAAATGAAAATCATTCAACACTGAGACAGGTTATATATTCTATCACAGAGGTTGGGAAACTTCTTCCGAAGGGGGTCAGATAGTAAATATTTAAGCTCTGTTTTATCTACCCCATTCTGTCACTGTAGCTTAAAAACCAGAAACAATAAATAAATGGGTATGACTGTGTTCCAATAAAACTTTATTTCTGGATGCTGAAATAAAAACCTCATAAAAGTCTCACATCACAAAATATTATTCTTCTTTTGATGTATTTTTGACCACTTTAAAATGTAAAAACTGTTCTTGGCTCAAGGGCCAAATTTGGCTCACTGCTTGGGTTGTAATTTGCCAACCTCCATTTTAGTTTAATGCATATTTTCCCAGGCTTCCAGATGACTAGAAATGTGTATGTATGTTGTGTATGGGGGTGGATGGGGAAGCAAAAATGTTTTTGCATATTCAAGAATATACTCATCCTTACCAAAAAAAAAAAAAAAAAAAAAAGGCCCTTTACATTTTTTTTAAATATGCAAAATTTTGCTTGGCTATTTAGCAGTTTAAGTCCTCCATTCGTGATGTAGAGAATTTTTTTAATGCTCTTGGTTATTATCAAATAACAAAAATGGAAGTGGGAAGTAATCAAATTATCTCAAAGCCTTAACAAAAGCTAGAAAAAGACAAACAAACAAACAAACAAAATCTCTTAAAAATAAGGTTCTCGAGAAGCTATTTCTACCATCTAACTGGGGTTGGATTCCCAAATGGTTAACTTTTGATTATAGAGTCACATACCTCCAAGTAACAACTATCTAAAGGACACAAGGAAGGAGATAGAAGTGAAACCTTGCACTCGTTTATTTAATAGTTACATTGTAAATAAATATGCTCCATTGCTAAAAATAGCCGTTATGGAGTTGGAAGATTTTTACTATAAGGACAAGTAAATATACGGATGGGAGTATAGCAAATAATTATTTTTTATACTACAGAAGACTTCTATTTACCAAAAACAAACAAACAAACACCCCCCCCAAAACAAAACAAAACAAAACAAAAAACCCACAAAAAGGAATATCCTCAATTACAACTTGTCTGATAGGTTCTAGGACTTCATGTGGAACCACAGAAAAAAACAAAATGGGGGTTGGGGCAGCGGCACCAAAGATCATATCTAAGTATTTGATACTTTGTTTTTTCCAGTGGCCTCCATACTTGTCACTTTCTTTTCTCTCCATTTTAGATTCATTCAATACTCTTTTCAGACTCTTTATGTTGACACTCTTGTCCCTCCTCCCCCATTTCCCTCGTTCCTTCTCCCTCATCTCGTTTTACAGCTCTTGAAAAATCTCCCTTCCTTTTTGCTCTTCCCCTTGTGGTATCCACTAAAACCTTAGAGAAGAGACGTATATCCTGAAACTTCTGTGGGTTTCTAAGTGACGCTGAGCATGCTCAGTAGCAAGGGCAGGTTTTGTTGCCAGCAGCTGCCCTGATTCGACCTCTCCAAAAATAGACATTTAACTCTTTGAACTCCCGGGTAAAGATGTAATTCGTTTTGCTCTCTCCTCATTTTCAAGGTTCAAAGGGAGGCAGCGAGGATTCCAAGGTCCCACCGCTCTGCCAGCCAATGAGGAGCCTGAGAGGGAGGAGCCTGGGGCGGCTTGGTGCAGCTTGAGCTTCTGAGAGATTCATCCCCGTAGATGCAGTGGAGTCTGAGGTCTGCTGCATCTGTCACAGCAGAACAAAATTAAAACAAAAACAAAAACAAAAACAAAAACAACAGAAGAGGAGAAATGCTGCAGACTATGGAACGCTGTAGGACTTTCTGAAACATTTGCTGGGGATTCCCGCGGAGCATGATCTTTTAAAACCAATTCTTTTTGAAGCCGGTTTGGGTAACTGGGAAAATGACAAATATGCTAAATGCAGCAGCTGATCGGGTGAAATGGACCAGATCGAGTGCTGCTAAAAGGGCTGCCTGCCTGGTGGCTGCGGCATATGCTCTGAAAACACTCTATCCCGTCATTGGCAAGCGTTTAAAGCAATCTGGCCACAGGAAGAAAAAAGAAGCAGTTTACCCGGCTGCAGAGAACAGAGAAATACTGCATTGCACCGAGAACACTTGTAAAAAACCTTGTCCTGGAGTGAATGCAGATTTTTTCAAACAGCTACTAGAACTTCGTAAAATTCTCTTTCCAAAACTTGTGACCACTGAAACAGGCTGGCTCTGCCTTCACTCAGTGGCTCTAATCTCAAGAACCTTTCTATCGATCTATGTGGCTGGTCTGGATGGAAAAATCGTGAAAAGCATTGTGGAAAAGAAGCCTCGAACTTTCATCATCAAATTAATCAAATGGCTTATGATTGCCATCCCTGCCACCTTTGTTAACAGTGCAATAAGGTACCTGGAGTGCAAATTGGCTTTGGCCTTCAGAACTCGCCTGGTAGACCATGCCTATGAGACCTATTTTACAAATCAGACTTATTATAAGGTGATCAATATGGATGGGAGGCTGGCAAACCCTGACCAGTCTCTTACTGAGGATATTATGATGTTCTCCCAGTCTGTGGCTCACTTGTACTCCAATCTGACCAAGCCTATTTTAGATGTAATCTTGACCTCCTATACGCTTATCCAGACTGCTACATCCAGAGGAGCGAGCCCAATTGGGCCCACCCTATTAGCAGGACTTGTGGTATATGCCACTGCTAAAGTTTTGAAAGCTTGCTCTCCCAAATTTGGCAAATTGGTGGCTGAAGAAGCTCACAGAAAAGGCTATTTGCGGTATGTGCACTCCAGAATTATAGCCAATGTTGAAGAAATTGCCTTTTACAGAGGACATAAGGTAAGATAGAAATTAAGGTGATGGGTGAAATGTGAGACTCTTCCAGCTGCCACTGCAGTGCTAGATAGCATCTGTTGTACTGTCGATGGACCCACTTCTTTAGCGTTTTAGATTTCTATGACGTCTAAACCTGTATTGAAGTATATGCTTCCTTACCTTTCCGATTACAAGCTGTTAAAGAACTATGGAGTGCAAACTTTTCTAAAGTGTCATAAGAATACGATATCCAACAATCTGAAAAACAGCCTGCTTAGCCTCAGGTACCCAAATATGCTCAGAAGTTTCTCTAAAGCATTTTCTTAAAACTAAAATTCTAACTAGTCCTAGAGCATTAGAAGAAAATGTTTGTTTGGAAACTAAGTAAACACGTTTCCACTGGGATGGAAAATTTAGGATGGTATTCTTGTTGTTGTTGTTCTTTTGTTTTTCAAGAAGGGGAAAGAAAAACAAACCCGATGCTTTTACATGAAAGACAAGTTTGACAATTTTGCCTGCCTGGTCAATGGACTGACTTCAGTCCTAAGAATTGCAGGAGAATGTGTCTCACAAATAGTATTTGCATTACTATTGGTTACTGTTCAGTACCATATTTTGACACAAATAAAAAGAGGCAGTGAAATGAAATTTTGTCTAGCTTTCAGGGAAAAGCTAAGATTAGAGAAGAAATGAGGATGAGAAAAAGAGTTCCAGAATGTTATTTTTAAATATTAAAGATTTTCAACATGAAGCAGATCCCTAAAATAGTTAGCCTAATTACATAAGCAGGCAGTGCATTAAAGTAACTTCAGAATATTAAGTATGATGGAAATTTTTAAGGTGATGAATCTGAAATCTTAACACAAATGACTTCACAAATGAAATATTAAGGAATTCTAAAATTGAAGATGGTATTTTAATTACCAAGCAGTATTATTTAATTTTTGAAGCATCATCAATTATCAAAATACTTTTAAAGTAACAGCAACCTGAAGAAGAAAATTTAAAGCAAATTTAGGACTTTTACTTCCACTTGAAAATTGGTCTCATGCGTTATATTAATCATACTGATTGGTCATTCCTCTTGAATCATTGAACTCAGTGATGTAAATTATAGCATGTTGTAGGCTTCTTGCATTTAAGACAAAATCCAGTAAATTGAGTTAGTTCAAAAATGGAGTCTAATTACACGTATACGTGTCACATCTTTATTTTTAGGTATTTTTGGTGTGATCAAGAAAGATAAGGTTCTAACATTGCTTATTCATGTCTTACAGGATATTATTTAATCTTAACATCTTATATATATAATTTTGAAATCATAATTGTAAATCAGTTATGTGTATTTTATACTTACTATTCTATTGACTGAGTATCATGGTTTTTTAAAAATAATACAGGTGTGACCAAAATTAAAAAATAATGACTAATTCTGATAGTGATCTATATTTATTCATTGTTAGATCGTAGATAATAATATCCTAATTAAAACAAAATAATATGTACTTATCTTTTTAAAAAGTCCTCAAACGTACAGTATTTAATTTTATAGCTCATGCTGAGTTAATTCTTATCTCTGTTTGCCTCCATAGGTAGAAATGAAGCAACTCCAGAAAAGTTACAAAGCTTTAGCAGATCAAATGAACCTCATCTTATCCAAACGTTTGTGGTATATCATGATAGAGCAATTCTTGATGAAGTATGTTTGGAGCAGCAGTGGACTAATTATGGTGGCTGTACCTATTATCACTGCAACTGGCTTTGCCGATGGTGGTAATGGCATTTATGCTCCATCTCAACTATATGTTTAAGATTATTTCTCTTGAAGGTGTCACTGCTGGTTTGGTGTGAGTGAAACTGTGTATATAGTCATTGTTCTATGGTCATTTATTGGTCAGAAACAACGGCAGACTTTGCAACATCCAATAATGAGACCAGCAATATGAAAAGAAGTGTCTCAAAACACCTTTCTAGTTCTGAGATATTTCAGAGATCCCTGATGCAGTGTTTCTGGAAGTTGACCTTGAGCAATCTTAATTATTCTACCTAATACAAAATGATTCCCTAGTTTGCATTTAAATTCAAAGCAAATTAATACCTTCAAAAAGAGTATTATACAAGTTTTCCGCGTGTGTTGTAAACTTCAGTTCTGAACATCCTATGCGTTTAGTCTGTAGATATTCTATAACTGGATTAGTCCTGATTTGTGATTTGAAGAACTGGTTGACTACATGAAGGAACCAGGAATATTGTTTCAAGGAGTGTTTCAGGCCATAGAGCAAGGTCTTCTCTACTTGTAGGTAATGTAGATAATTTCCTCGGTAGCATGATTTAGTGGCATTGTGGAAGTAGGGGTTGGCAAGTTGCAGGCATCTAATTCTACTCTATCACCATCTCAATGGTTTTTGCCAACATTGTCATCCTTTGGAATAAATGAAAAATATAAGGGCAAGAAGGACAACATTAAAATGTTGTGTAATACCTAAGATGGGAGTTTGGGTTGTAATTGGCAGGGACAGGAGGGAATTAATTAAAGAAGTATCATTTTCTGCTCTTCCACTGATATAAAATATTCCCCTTCCTCTTTAGAAACCACTCGACCAAAATGGGCCTTGGTGTTGAAGGCACTAGAGAAAAGCGTGGGCTTCTAGTAAGACAACTCTTGGCTTTCCCTCTTCTTGCCTGCATCCTCTTAGTCATGTTAATTAAACATTCTAAAACTCAATTTTCTCATCTATAAAATGAAAATCAGAAGGACTACTTCAGAGAATTGTGAGACTTTAGTAAAATAATGTTTTTACAGTACAGAGCATACTCTTGATGTTCTTGATACATGGTGATAATTATTACCTAGAAAACAAAAGGCAACACTAAGAATAGTATAACAGAATATAGTGTAACAGAATAGTTACAGTTATTTTTGGTATGGAATTGAGAATCAATAGCTATTCGTTGGAAGTCGTCTAATAAAAACAAGTACAAAATTACCTTTTCTTTAATGTTTTGAAACAGTGCTTCAATGCTTTAACCAATTCTTACAAAAATATTTGTCAAATTTGGGTCATTCTTAACCTAAAATTGTTCACTTTAGTAAATTTAGATTCGTCAATTCCTTGTGATGTGTGCTATACATATACCAATAAACTCCACAACTTAACTGTCTAATAGCCAGTGCATTTAGACTGCTAGGGAAAGTGACTTTTATCTGTTTTAAAATTTTATTAAAAAAATCATTTTAATAAGTTTATATTGAAAAAGGTATTGTTAGTAATAATATTTTTAGACTTAATCCTTCTGTAATGAAATAAATTACTTTTCAAAAGAGTATTAGAGAAAAAAAAGACACTTCAAAACCTATGGTCTTAAGATTAGTTTTACTAAGAAACTTGACAAAATTATCAGATATTTGTAGTAAGTCTCTTTAAATGTAGGGGTATTTTTAAGGTTTCATATATGAGGAATATTAGAGACAACCCCAATGATGAGATAATGGTGTAGTTCTATTAGTCCTTAGAAGCATTGGTCTTATTAGAAAACCCTGGAGTATTCAACAAAGAACAGAGAAAATGCAGCTATTAGTGGGTGACAAATTAACCCTACAGAGACCAGTTGGAAGTAAACAATGTATGCAAAGAATCTAACAATCTTACTTTCATAGGTGATGTAATAAGATATTTAAAAATAGACCCTATAAATTCTAAAAAATGCCTTATTAAACTAAAGAAACAACATTAAAATTTTAAATAGAAATTATGATAATGATTACATTTATGCAAATGAACAAAGTAATTCTCAAAGCTTCTTTTCAAATTTTTTTTTAATGCTTATTTATTTTTGAGACAGAGAAAGACAGAACATGAGCAGGGGAGGGGCAGAGAGAGACAGGGAGACACAGAATCTGAAACAGGCTCCAGGCTCCAAGTTATCAGCCCAGAGCCCAATGCAGGGCTTGAACTCACAAACCATGAGATCAGGACGTGAGCTGAAGTCGGACGCTTAACCGACTGAGCCACCCAGGTGCCCCTTAAAGTTTCTTTTAAAAGAAAATTTTATACAAAGAGAAGCAATATGGCAATTAAATAGACAAAAAATGAATTCACAGATCAACATTATAAGAGTATGCTTCCACTGGGTGTTGTATGGAAACCAATTTGACAATAAACTTCATATATTGAAAAAAAAATGAAAAAAAAAGTATGCTTCAATATTTTCTGTAACTTCTAAAGTTACTGTATGATGCTTATAATGTTTATATGTATATTTTTACTAAATGTACTTGACCTACAATGATTTAACACACAAAAATATTAGCTTACCATTTTACTCAGACAAAATTATTTATCTATTTTTTTAATGTTTATTTATTTTTGATAGAGACAGAGTGCGAGTGGGGCATGGGCAGAGAGAAAGGGAGACACAGAATCTGAAGCAGGCTCCAGGCTCTGAGCTGTTAGCACAGAGCCCAACGCGCGGCTCGAACTCATGAACCATGAGTCATGACCTGGGCCGAAGTCAGATGCTTACCTGACTTAGCCACCCAGGCGCCCCTATTTATTTATTTTTTTAGATAATGACATATCTTTGAGCCCTTAGGTCTTGGAATTACATACCCTATATTCTACTCTTGTCTTTAATCTTAATTTACACTTATGCCCTGCATTGCCCTTTATGTTAGAGATGAATTAAGTACATGATACTGTATATTTTAAGACAAAAAGACATGAAAAGAAATGGGTGATTAAGAGAGGAATGGCAGGCGTGCCTAACTGTCTGTCGGTTAAGCATCTGGCTCTTGATTTCAGCTCACGTCATGATCTCAGAGTTCATGGGATCGAGCCCCAAGTTGGGCTCTGTGCTGACAGCACAGAGCCTGCTGGGGATTCTCTCTCTCCCTCTCTCTCTACCCTTCTCTCACTCACTTGTGCTCTCTCTCTCTCTCAAAATAAATAAACTTTTTATAAAAAGAGAGGAATGACAAAGAGAAAAGGAGAAAAAGTAGGATAGAGAAAAGATAGAATGAAGAAAGAAGCAGGCCACTGCTCAAATTTTCACTCTGCTGTTTAATACTTAACCATCCTTGAGAAAGTTACATAAGCTTTCTATGTCCCAGTTTTCTCATCTTAACTATAGGGATAAGAATATATATCTTACAGAATTGTTATGGAATTATATGTAAAGTATTTAATGTGCTTTGAAACAGTCCTTGGCAACAAACAGAGGGTTACTGGAACGGTTGTGGGAGGGGGGATGGGCTAAATGGGTAAGGGGAATTAAGGAATCTACTCCTGAAATCATTGTTGCACTATATGCTAACTAATTTGGATGTAAATTAAAAAAAGAAAATTAAAAGAAAAAAAAAAAGAAACAGTCCTTGGCAAATAGTAAAAGCTTAGGTGGAAGCAACTGTTAATATTTATTATATTCTTAACATGTGGGCACTGGAGTCAGATTTTCTGGGTTCAAATGCTGGCCCTTTTGCTTACTAGGTAAAGCTGTGACTACAGGAAAATCATTTAACTTTTTTGTGCTTCAATTTTCTCATTTCCAAAATGGGGGAAATTATAGCAGGGTTGTTATGAGGATTAAAACTGACATACGTAAAACTTAGAATATTCCCTGCCTCATAAGAAATGGTCAATAGATGTTTGCTGGCATGGTTCTCATAGTTAAAGGAGCAAAGCATTTGGAAATGATTAGGAAATCAGAAGTATAGGAGCATGCACAATTTTTCTTTCTTCCTTTCTTTCCTTTTTTTTTTTTTTTTTTTTTGGAGGAGAAAAGGAAAATAGTTCTGTAGTAGTTTTGTTATACCATTTACCTACAGCTTTAAGTGAAATCTTCTGGTAAGGGCAGGATTATGTTTATGTTCAAGTTCCCATTACAAAATTGCATACAGAATCATGCTATTTTCACATCAGAAGAGGAGCTTCCAAGTCATCTATTCTGGAGCCCCAGAATTGCCTACATTCACACAAATGGTTAGTGGAAGCACTAAGGATGGAAGGCACCACATAATTCCTAGTGCGCTATGTTTTCCCCCGTCACCATGTGGCCTCCATATTAGATACTGGAACTTGCTCTAGAAGCGATTTAACTTAGTTTGACACTAAGTAATCATGTGACCATATGGTTGAAAAAGAAGCACTGATATAGTTAATTATGTATATTTTCTATTTTATTTTTTAGAGGATATTACTTTTATCTGGTGTCAAAAGAGAGATTGAAATGCTATGAAGAAAATCTCGAAATTTTTTTTATTTTAACTTCCAATGTAGTTAACATACAGTGTTATATTAGTTTCATGTGTACAATATTGTGATTCAACAATTTCATACATCACCCAGGGCTCGTTATGACAAGTGCACTCCTTAATCCCCAGCACCTATTTCACCCATCCCCCCCAACCACCTCCCCTCTGGTAACCATCACTTTGTTCTCTATAGTTAAGAGTTTGTTTCATGGTTTGTCTCTCTCTCTTTTTTTTTTTTTTTTACCTTTGCTCATTTATTTAATTTCTTAAATTCACATATGAGTGAAATCATACAGTACTTGTCTTTCTCTGACTTATTTCGCTTAGCATTTTACTCTCTAGCTCCATCCATATTGTTGCAAGTGGCAGGATTTCATTCTTCTCTTATGGCTGAATAATATTCCATTGGGTGTACATACCACATCCAGTCATTAATCAATGGATACTTGGGCTGCTTCCATGATTTGGTTATTGTAAATAATGCTGCTAAACATAGGGATGCATGTATCCCTTTAAATTAGTGTTTTTGTATTGTTTGGGTAAATACCCAGGAGTACAATTACTGGATTATAGGGTAGTTCTATTTTCGGTTTTTTGAGGAACCTCCATACTGTTGTCCATTGTGACTGCGCCAGTTTGCATCCCCCCAATAGTATAAAAGGGTTCCTTTTTTCCACATCCTTGCCAACACTTGCTGTTTCTTGTGTTTGGATTTTAGCCACTCTGATGGGTACGATGTGATATCTCATTGTAGTTTGGACTTGCATTTCCTCCATGATGAGTGATTTTTGAGCATCTTTTCATATGTCTGTTGGCTACCTGGTATCATCTCAATTTTTTAATGTTATAGGCCCCTTTTCTTCTGTTCATATCAAGAACAGTTCTGGGCAAGGCCAAAGAAAGCTACTTTAGTTCTCTCCTACCAGATCTTATCACAGGCATGTAACAGGGAAGCAAGCTTCTAAGCTGCTAGCACTACAGGTAGTACCTGCCTGTTGGTGGTCTGCTAGTGTAAGGCGGCAGAGCAGAAATAGTAACTGACAGATACTGCGCTTAAGAATTGAACTAAACTCTATCATCACCTAGTAACATGGGTGATGTTTTTTATTCCTAAAAGGTACCTCCCACAAAATCATAGTTATAACTCCTGTTGTGTTAGTGTCTCATATCCTAATGTCAAATCATTGGAATATAATTTTATATCATGGGTCAATTTGGATGTAATTCATCTCCTGTTGACCAATTTATTGTAACAATAATTACCAAAACATATGAAAGACATACTTTTTTAGCTGTAATTAGCTATGCCTATTACATAGCTATAATTTTTAAAGTATAACATACATGCAGTAAAGGACCCGATCATTAGTGTACCACTCAATGAACTGTCACAAAGTTAACAAATATAAATAATTACCACTCCCAAGAAATAGAAACTTACCTACATCCCAGAATCCCCCATGCTCCTTGCTAGTTTTATTCCCATCTTCAGCCCCCTGTCCCCCTTACTCCCGTTCCCAGTATGCCCCAGTAAAGGTAATTATTCTACTGACCATTCATTAGTGTTTGCTGGGTTTGAAACTTGTATAAATAGTATCATACAGTACACATAGGAGTTCTAGTTGCTCCACATCTTTGTCGATGTTTGATGTCAGTCTTTTTCATTTTAGGCATAGTGGTAAATCACTGTGGCCTTAGTTTGCATTTCTCTGATGACTAATGAAATTAAGCAATTTTTTTTTTAACATTTATCTATTATTGAGAGACAGAGAGAGACAGAGCATGTGCAGGGGAGAGGCAGAGAGAGGAGGAGACACAGAATCCGAAGCAGGCTCCAGGCTCCAGCTGTCAGCAGAGAGCCGGAGGCAGGGCTCGAACTCACAAAACGCGAGATCATGACCTGAGCCTAAGTCAGATGCTCAACTGACTGAGCCACCCAGGCCCCAAGAGATTAAGCACTTTTTATTTGTTTATTGGCCATTTGGATAGCTTTTCTTTTTAAAACAATTTTTTAGTGTTTATTTTTGAGAGAGAGAGAGCGCGCTCATGAGTTGGGGGAGGGGCAGGGAGAAAGGGAGACACAGAATCTGAAGCAGGTTCCAGGCTCTGAGCTGCCAACACAGAGCCTGACACTGGGCTCCCAACTCATGAATAAGTTACTTTGGTTTTTTTCATTTTAATTATTATTCTTTTCTTTTCTTGTTTCTTTAATGTTTATTTTTGAGAGAGAGAGAGAAAGAGAGAGACAGAGCACAAGTAGGGGAGAGGCAGAGAAAGAGAGGGAGACACAGAATCCAAAGCAGGCTCCAGGCTCTGAGCTGTCAGCACAGAGCCCAGTGTGGGGCCCAACGCAGGGCTCGAACTCACAAACCTCGAGATCATGACCTGAGCTGAAGTCGGACACCTAACCAACTGAGCCACCCAGGCACCCCAGATAGCTTTTCTTATGAAGCGCCAATAAGTTTTTTGCTCACTTTTAAATGGACTTTTCTGTTTTTTTCTTATTGATTTGTAAAAATTCTTATGTACTCTATAATGTGACTTTTGTCAGACACACACACACACACAATCTTAAATATCTTTTCCCACTCTATTCTTACCTTTTCAGTCTCTTAATAGTGTGTAAGAGAAGTTCATTTTAACAGTTCAGTTTATCAATCATTTTTGCGTGTATGGTTAGTGGTTTTATGTCTTATTCAAGAAATATTTGCCTAATCCAAGGCCATGAAGATATTCTCCTACTTTATCTTCTAGAAAATTATTGGTTTTTCATTTCACATTGAGATCTTCAATCCAATTAGAATTGATATTTTATACAGCGTGAGGTAGGGAAAGACCATAAGGTTTTGCTGAGATTTGTCAATGTGATAAAGATAAAATTCAAGTGCAAAGAAATAAACTCAGATTATAAGTCCAAAGAAAAAAGTACGGAGGAATAACCTACTATTTTAATTCTTAAAAAATTAATAGACTTAGGGTGCCTCGGTGGCTCAGAGTCACCTGCTGAGAGTCCAATTCTTGATCTCAGCTCAGGTCTGAATCTTAGGCTCGTGAGTTGAAACCCTGCTTTGAGGTTCTGTGCTGGGCATGAAGCCTACTTAAACAAAAAATTAATAGACTTAATTTTCTTAGAGCAGTTTTAGGTGTACAGAAAAATTGAGCAGGAAGTACAAAGAGTTCCAAATAAATATCCAGTTTCCCTCACAGCTTCCCCTATTATTTACATCTTGTATTAGTGTGGTACATTTGTTACAACTGATGAACCAATATGCACACATTATTAACTGAAGTGCATAGTTTACATTAGGATTTATTCTTTGCATTGTACAGCTGTAGGGTTTTTGACAAGTGCATCATGACATAACCTTAGTTTTTAAATTTTTTCTCACCTTTGCAGTGAATAACAGATGTCACCATCTTTCAATATATACTTTTTATTAGCAGAGCTGAAAGGTTGAAGTAAAATGAGCAAATAATGTTAAATATTACATCCTTAAATGAGAAACATTTGACAAAATATTTAAACTATTTGGTGAGGAAAATAAAATGTGTTGACCTATGATACAAAATACGTGAGTGCCCTAGGTCATGAATTTATATTCTGCCACTAAGGAATTTGGCTTTTTCATAGAAGTTATGCAGTTGGCTGTTATATGCATGACAAAATACTACTGGCACTGTCCTCATAGTACCTGCCAAAAAACAACCAATAGAATAAAAGTCAAATGAAATCGGTCCACAGCTATTTGTAATTTTGTTGCTAAAAGCATGAAGAAAACCCAGTAAGCACTAATCTGCCAGAGCAACATGGAAAGTACCATGCCGTATCAAGCACAAATCCATCTGTGCTAGTGTTTTTCCTTGTTAACAGAGGCTGTTGATGAAAGCTGCTACTCAAACCCCTTTTAACCTAAATTCATAAAATTCCATAATTATTTTAGATCATCAGCCAGATTCTCTATGAGCCAAACCTATTCTTAGAACTTTAACTGATACAGCAATTCATTATTTTTGTAGCTTGCTGAGAACCCTTCTGTAATTTTTTTGTGACTATCTAAATTTTATCACATTTAAATGTGTTAAGAATATCTACATTCTGTTCCCAGTCTATTTATCCAATCACATCCTTCACTCCTCACTTCTACCAGCACTCAAAGCCTTTCTTTTTTCATTCTTCAAGGAAACTAACTTCAAGGGACTAATGGTAGTTCTGTAAAGCAGTGATTAACAGTAGGGCCAGGAGGGACCATAGTGGATTATCATAAAATGTCTCCATGGACACATGGTGATTCTGATATTCAAGTGAAATCTGTGCCTGCCACCACCCATTCTGTAACATGAGCAGGCTGTTTATCATCCAATTGGCATTGCTTGAAATTTCCCTTCTCTGTGCCATTACTTATGCTGTACTTGTGATTTCTTAATTGTACATAGTCTTCAAGGCCTCTGTCACAGTCGGCTGCTCCGTGAAACATTTCCTGTGTCTTGCAGCAAGAATTGATTTTTGCCCTCTCCAAACACCTCACACTAACTCTTGTCATAGGCTACCCTGCGTAATTTAGGAACTTGTCTTCTGTCTCCTACCAGACTGTAAGTCCCCCAAGGAAAGAGTCTGAAAATCACATTTATCCTTGCATGTCATATAATACTGTGCCTAATTTCTTAACACATCTAGTTGTTTAGTAAATATCTGCTGAGTGAATTTTACCTTATATTATGCATGGAACCCTTTCAAACTCAGCTGAGCTGTCTATGAGCAAGTAAAGGTAAAAGTATTTGGTAGTCCTAGCAGGGCACAAGTTAAATATTTGCACTGTTGTAGAAAACAAAACACAAAAAACGAAACAAACAAACGAAAAAACACTTTACACTGAGATAAAACAGAGAGAAATATATATCAAAACGGGCCTATGGCTATCTATAGCATTCTAATACTTTCATTAATTTATAGTATTTAATTTAGAACTTTGGAGATAATTTATGGGAGAACCATGTTGAAAATCCTATAGACGATGGGAAATATAAAGTAATGACTGGGGAGAATAATTTAGAAGAATAAGACTAAATTGAGTACATACGCAATAATAACCAAAGAAAGTAATCACCGCTAACACTTAGAGCACTTATTATCAGCCATGGATTTGACTAATACTTCATTTGTATCTCACCTTTAAACCTCACAACAATCCTTTGAGATACAATTGTTTAAGATAGTAGTATGAATTCCCTCATTTACACATGAGAAAATAGGCATGAAGAAGGTCATTGGCTTGTTTTATTTCTCTTACCATTTGTCATTAAGTAGTAGAGCCTGCATTCAAACCTAGTCTACCTCCTACTCTTGACCGTAATTCTGCTTTGACAGTAATTTAGGATGTTCATCCATGTATCCATTTATTCATCCATGCATTCAATACACATTGAGGTGTACTCTGTGCTGGACACTCTGCTGAGTACTGGGAATAAAGAGTCAAAAACAGTCTTGACTCTTAAGGAGCCTATAGATTATTAGAAAAGGCAGACGAGGGTTTCCAGGGAAATCTCTTCTAACGAGTTGACTTTCTTAAAGAGCTAGGCAAAAAAAGGAAGGGAAGTGTAGTAAGTATATATATTAATGGTATATATGCCATTTCAAGGAAATGATATATGCAAATACCAAAGGATAAACAGAATTTTGTATGCTTGAGGTGAATGGAATATTGTATGTTTGAAGTGCTGTAGGTACAGTTTGGGTGAAACATATAAACTAAGTCTAGATTATGAAGATCAGCTAATTTACATTTCTATTGAAGGAATCACCCTAGAAATACTTGCTTATATTCCAGTTATTACTAGTTTATTGAACAAATCACTAGCATTTTATTGCATAACTGTAAGAAGGGCTGAATGTTGAATTTGGAAAGGTTTGAAAAAATGCTAAATGAAAATAGTCTTAATTGGTAATTTAATTGCTCTAACTCTCTCCTAAAAAAATAATGAAAGGAAGCTTTAAATAAAATCAGGTACAAATACTGTATTTTCAATAATTCATTAAATTTATAGAAAATTGCTGATATTAATGAAAAATTTACACGTGGGTTTTTTAGTCACCATTTCATTTGTAAAAATGAAACAGTTACTTGAAAAAACTCAATAGTTTTGTAATTGGCTTTTAGATCTAGAAGATGGCCAAAAACAAGCTATGGTTAGTGAACGGACAGAAGCCTTTACTACTGCTCGAAATTTATTGGCCTCTGGAGCTGATGCTATCGAAAGGATTATGTCGTCATACAAAGAGGTACTTGCATATCTTGTTTTCAATTTGATTAAAATAAAATATTTGAAAATCAAGAAAGATGTAAATTATCAGATATACTTAGCATTTTGAAAGCATCTTTTCTCTACTATAAATTCCTAAAACTGTAATCAAGATAAAGGGCAGCAACTCCTAAGTGTTTTGATGCTAATAGTATTTGAGTTTTACACTCTCAATTGAAACTCCCCTTTTTCGGTGTATAGTTTTCTTTTCTTTCTTTTTTTTTTTTTAATGTTTTTTTGTTTATTTTGAGACAGAGCGAGTAAGTGCACAAGGAGGGGAGGGGCAGAGAGAGAGAGGGAGAGTGAGAATCCTAAGCAGCCCCAGCCCTATCAGCTAGAGCCTGACTTAAGGGCTTGATCTCAAGAACAGTGAAATCATGAACTGAGCCCAAATCAAGAGCAGGGTGCTCAACTGACTGAGCCGCAGAGGTGCCCCTAGTATGACATATCTGTTTAAAAAAAAAAAAAAAAAGTCTATTAGGTGTGGATTCTGGAACCAGAGAACCTACATTTAAAAGCTTACTCCAGTATTTACAAATTATGTGAACTTGATCAAGTTCCTTAACCTATCTGCATTTGTTTCCTCATATGTGAAGTGGGGATAATGACGGCATTGATTTTGTAGGGTTGTTGTGAGTCAATGCATGTAGAATATTTAAAACAACAGGGGCATCTGGGTGGCTCAGTCGGTTAAGCATCCAAGCTTTGGCTTAGGTCATGATCTCATGGTTTGTGAGTTCAAACCCCGTGTGGGGCTCTTGCTGACAGCTCGGAGCCTGGAGCCTGCTTTGGATTCTGTGTCTCCCTCTCTCTCTCTCTGTCCCTCCCCTGCTCACTCTCTGTCTCTCTCTGTCTCTCTCAAAAATAAATAAACATTAAAAAAATCATAATAATTATAAAAACAACACATATTAAGGAATTCAATCACCGCTAGCCAATAATATCATTTATATACTTTCAAACTTGTACTCATCGTTCATGACAAGTCAAGCCTCACCAACTGCATATAAAATCCTCTTGTGATTCCACCTTCTTCCCCACCTTCCTTGCAGAGTCTGGGTCTTCCTTCTCCATGTCCCAGTAAATCTGATGCTTTACCACATTACAATTGTCTGTCTGCTCACCAGACCTTGAGTGGAAAGCAGCAACTTACTCATCTTTGCAGTCCTAATCATTTTAATACTTGGAATATTGTATGTGGTCAAGAAATATTTGCTGAAAGAATGGTATTAAGACCTGAAGATGTCACAGTGTTAAAATTAGAAATTATTTATTTCAGATATTATATAATATTCCCATGATTAATCATTTTCACCATTAATTTACTCTTTTGGCTTTTGTATCAATATGAATCACCAGACCATCATTATAAATTTATCTGCCTATTAAATCAGCCTTGAATAGACCATATAAAAGAGTAAGAAAGTTTGTGATTTGCTGACAAAAGTTTTCAGTGTCATTCAACAACTGATTTATTGAAAGGATTTTTTTTTTTTTTTAAAGTAAAACCGATTGTTTAGGGTCATATACCAAAACAACTCAGCTATAAATTTTTCTTCAAATAATAATTTTGATAATGTGTACATCGTTTTTAAGATAGGTTTTTGATGTAATAAATCATTTATTAAAATTAAATGACAAATCAAAGTTTTACGCATCTCATATTAAAATACTTTGCTACCTAAGTCACAGAAAGAAATCGACTAGTTTTTTCTACATTGTATCCAATACAAGAAATAATTTAATTTTGCTTTATTTTCCCTGAATATACTTGGGATCATAGAATGTTCACATCTAAAGAATCTTACCATTGCTGTAACAGCACAAGCAAGAACCATGCGTTCTCTCTGCTGGTTCCAGAAGAAACAAGATTCCTCTCTAGAGTAAGAGTCCTAGGGAAAACTCCCTGCCTTGTATCCCAAAGTAATTTGTCAACAGTCATATGCTCACTCTGCCTAC
This sequence comes from Panthera uncia, assembly GCF_023721935.1. NCBI lineage: Eukaryota > Metazoa > Chordata > Mammalia > Carnivora > Felidae > Panthera > Panthera uncia. Next base: position 65,460,875 of record NC_064809.1, on the reverse strand, counting down.
TCCACCTTGCATTCTAGCATATTAACTCATTGCCTCTTGCCTTTCTTTAACTGACCCATACATTTCATTTTGGACCCATACATTTCATTTTGGATTTTTTCCTCTATGCAAATACATTTACCTGAGTTTCTTTTGAATCTGTATGTTGTTAATTCTTGGCTCTGTTTTGCTCCACTTGGGGACTCAAGGGATTCTTGTAGATAACATTTTAGAAATTACCGATTAAAGAGTTACAACATTAATATACAGAAATGAAATACTAAATACAGACGTCTCACATAGTGAGACGTGTGCTAGAAGGCTATTGATAACTATACATACTCATTTACGGCTTAGGTTTTGCACACACATAAATCTTACACAAATGTCAGCATTGTTGTATTATCCCACAATTTATTAGTGACATGCCTTGCTTATTGGTACCAATTTCCTAGTAAATATTCCCATAAGGGAATGGTTTTTGTGCTTTTCTTTTCACTGAGAAAGATGGTCTTGACAGGAGATGAGTCACCTTTCACATTACCCTGATAACAACAAGGTGTTATTTTAATAGAAAAACAGCAAGGGATTCAACCTAAATTGGACAACTGGCAGAATAAGAGCAAGACACCATTCTACTGAGCCTTAGGGACTAAAACAGAGATTTATCTCATTTTTGATCTCACCCAGAATAAAAGTCAGATTTAATGTTTTTCTTTGGGCATGTAAATCATGTTTGGCTGGAAAAGAAGCTGAACTATGGGATTTGGACTGAAAAGGATTTGAAGCTTTTCACTGAGCTCACTTCCAGTATTGATATCCTCTGACAGGAGTGTTTTCTTTGGCGAAGCTTAGGAATTTTGACAATCAATTTGACTTAAAAACATTCATTTCATAATAAGGAAAAAAACCCTATTTTTCTTATATTTAAAATCTTCCATTTTAAATTGAAAAAAGATATCAAAACAAAGGATTGTTATTTCATTGAATGACGTTAAGCTTTTCACAAAATTTCTAATTTTCTGGAAATAAAATTTGTCATGCAAACAGGAGCCAAATCAGAAATTTGATTGAAAGAATTTAAGCCTCACTAACATTCTGAAATCTTTACATTTTATTTTGAACACTCATTTGAATGAATAATTTTTATGGGTTTTATAATTCCAATCAAATTTACATTGACACTGTGTTATTTTGTTCTCTTGGTAAGCCTTTTCTGTTATTTTTTATCATTAACAGATGTATTATTTTTTTCATGTATTATGAAATAAGATCTTTAATATTAAATCAAGAAGCTAATAGATCGCATATTTATTTAAAAGTCTATCTGGAGTATATTAACTCTATTTTATCTCTGTGCTGATTTTAGATCACAGAATTAGCAGGCTATACTGCTCGAGTGTACAATATGTTTTGGGTCTTTGATGAAGTAAAAAGAGGCATTTATAAGAGAGCTGCTGTCATGCAAGAGTCTGAAAACCATAGCAAGAATGGAGTTAACATAGAATTACCCCTCAGTGACACATTGGAAATCAAAGGTATTAAAGCAAATGTTTTATATTTTCCTATTTTGAAATGCTTACTTTATCAACAGAACCAAAATTTTTTAGAAGATCACTGTTATTAGTTACCAAGAGCTAATATTTACTTATTTAAACAACTATTCCTAAAGTTAGTGTCACAGTTTGAGGAGTGGTGACTAACATTACCAAGAGAAAATTATGCTATTTTATTTAGAACAAATTTCTAGAATTATTTTTAGAAACTGAACATATGGCAGGATGAATTGTTTGCTTTTAAAATTCAAATACAGAATTAGAGCTAACATTTTATTGTTCTTCATTATTCTATATTTTTTAACTTAACTTTAATTATCACATTTTAAAAAATTGTGTTATTCCACACCTTAATTCTCTTATTGCAGCATTGTATTTTTTCTGTAGGGAAGGTTAATTTAGTGAAATAAACAATTATAAAGAATATAGCTAGGTTATATCAGATAGAGTTTATCTCATTATGCTCTCATTATGATGTTGACATTAGATTATTATATAATGTTTCTGAGAAATATTTTCCAAATTTATGTGTCAGAATGTCCAAATTTACATTAAACCTCTTTTGAGATGTAGATACAACATATACTAGCTTTTATAACTTAAACTATTCCTTAACTTTTAGGAAGAGTTATTGATGTGGATCATGGAATTATTTGTGAAAATGTTCCCATAATTACACCAACGGGAGAAGTGGTGGCTTCCAGGCTAAACTTCAAAGTAAGATGATATTCAAGAATCTTCTGATTGTTGCCATCACACTAATACAAAACAACTCAGAATTCATGTACCTTATGTTAAGTACTTGGAGGAGCATATGGAAAGGAGGGGAAATCAAGAAAGGTATGCATAGTGGCTCAATTACAGAAGCAGTTCCTCAGAAAGCAAAGAGAAAGAGAAATTTGATTTCTACTGCTTTTTTGCTGGGATGAAAATCAAAATTTCTCAGTGCACTGAGGGCCCATACAAGGTAACTTTTGGGAATAATAGAGAAATTCCTCAGAAATTAATATCTGGAAAAAAGATTTTAATTTTTTCCTTATAGGGATTACTCAAAATATACAAGCCTATGTTGTAATGTATCTACTAAAATATAAGGAAGAGGTCATTAGCAAGTTTACTTCTGCTATTATATATTCTCTAAATATAATTTATATTTCCAATAATCACCTCTTCCATAGGAAGAAATAATCAGAAGATTCATGGATTGGAATTTAGTGTTTAATTTTGTTGAGATTAAGAGTTGTTATTTATTATTCTATGTCTTGGTAACAAAAACCAAGAAGTGAAAATTGCTTAGTAAACCAGAGGCCCTAATTTAAAGCATTGTAAAATTTGAACAAACATTTTTGGAATTCAAGCACACAATAATTCTCTGATAAGCATTAATGACTACAATGAAGGCATCTAAATTTACAAAGACATGATTGGACTTGGTAACAGAATTACAAACATGACAACACACATACTAATGATTTCAGCATGGACCTCAGTCTAAGTTTAATTATTACAGATGTGCTTGCAAATGAATAAGCGTTCTGGAAGATGATAAGTACTGAACATGGGAAAATTCTGTGTTAATAAATATAGGAGAAATTGTGTTTGTTTTGAGAGAGAGAATGAGTGGGGGGAGGGGCAGAGAGAGAGACTCTTAAGCAGGCTCCTCAGTGTAGAGGCTGATTTAGGGATTAATCCCATGACCCTGGGATCATGACCTGAGCTGAAATCAAGAGTCGGATGCTTAATCGACCAAGCCACCCAGATGCCTGAGAAATTGTATTTAAATTACAATTTGGTTAGGCTTTATTTTTCCATTTATAGACTTACAGAATGATTTAATTACTTGGATATGATCATGAGTACCAATTAGGTGCTAATGATGCACCATAATCTTAAGTAGATTTGAAATAAAACATTTGAAGGGGCATATATGGAATGTTTAATTATTTATTAATAGTTTAGCAATTTTTTATTTATGACTTGTTATACAGAGTTTGTCAGGTTATGTTTTGTAGTATCAATTCTTGTTCCATTTATTAAATAGTATTAAGAGTCTTGAATTATACCACCTACTAACTACATTATTGTGGACACATCACACTCTTTCTGTAAAAAAATTCAGGGCTCAGTTTGTTTTTTATACAAAATGAATTTAAAAATACTTAATCTAATGAAATGTCATCAATTTTGAAGTTCTACAAAGATATATGTTAATATAGTATACTTTATGATAGTTGGCTTTGTTTCTGACTCGGGGAGTTTTATTTAAAAAGTGTCAGGTCCCTAAAATATAATGAAAATTCTGTTTCCTATATATACATTGACAAACAGGTTTCTAGAGGAAAAGGTTCTTATCCATTATGGGATTAAAAAACTATTTGATAAAGAAAATTCAATGATGTGGGAATTATTTTTGCTTCACACTCACTGTTAAACATAAGAAAACTTATGCTAATAAAATAATACGAATATAGAAAAGGCTTCTATTATGACTCAAATGTGTTAAATTTCTGAGAATTCCTAATAGAGAATGATGCTATTAAAATATTTTGTGAATATGCCTTTTGCCATGCCACATACCTTTAAAAAAATCATTTAGGAGGTATTTATGCTTCTACAAAATTAAACTTCCTTAACCCTCTCTCTAGTGACAGAGTGCAGCAAATCACAAAATTAATTCTTTCTGGGTTCTTCCCAGGATTTTCTTCAAACTTTATTCTATCAAAATAACTTTTCAGTTGGCTACAATTAGGGAGAAAAAATATCTATAGTAAAATGTTTAGACTCAAGCTCACTGCTGTCTTATGTCCTTGTGGTAGCTGCCTTCAGTGCTTGAAATGTTCTTTCTCCTGCTCTGACTGGCTGTTTCTTGTCACGCAGGCTCAGCCTAAACGTTACCTCCTCAAAGAGGATTTTCCTGTCCACCCATTCAAAAGAAGCATCCCCCTACCACCTCCAACCCCACAATGCCACCATTGGCATTGGCGTTCTTTCCCAAATGAATCTTTCTTGTTTTGCCATTATAAAAGTATTTATCACTGCTTAATTTTTGTTCACATGTTTCTTGCCGTCTTTCCCATTGGAATATAAGCTCTATGAAAACAGAAATGTGTCTTGGGTAGCACTGTAGCCCTTGTGCCTAGAGGAATGTCTGGCACATGGTAGATATCCAATCAGTGTTTACTAAGGAAATCTAATTATTTAGACAGAACATAAATCTGAACCATTTTGGCTTTACATATACTTATTGTATACATCCCTAGCTCCTTTATCTTAACCTCCTTCCCAATCCTTCCCTTTTTTCCTTCCCTTCCTTCCTCTTCCCACCACCTTCTTTCAACAAGAAGATTCCAGCTTATGTTATACACAATATGTAGACATGGAAGTGATCCCTTATACTGACATAATGCAAATAATATAGTGTTTTTTCACCTTTGAGTTTTCTTTTTTTTAAGTTTATTTATTTATTTATTTATTTATTTATTTATTTATTTATTGGGTGAGGGGGGTAGAGAGAATGGAAGAGAGAGTGAATCCCAAGCAAGCTCTGTGCAGGCTAACAGCACAGAACCTCGGTGCTCAATCTCAAAAACTGTGAGATCATGACCTGAGCCAAAATCAAGAGTCAAACCCTTAACAGACTGAGCCACCCAGGCGCTCCTTCATCACTGAGTTTTAAATATGACATATTCTATATCACTGATACTTAGATATTTGTGTCCCTATTATACAAAACTGTATCTACAAGCATACAGATTTCTGCCTTTCATACGTTGATGCTCTATTCACTTTTTAGTACTGATTACAAAATATCATTTGTTCTTAGAAATGTTCTTATCAGTGTTCTTAAGGCAAATTTTTAAATGCTGTTCTTTTTCCTTGTTTTTTACAATGCCTTTTAAATACCACACTAAGACAACTTCCTGATTCTATTGGGTGGAATGGGAATTCATGAAACTTAACTGTTTAAATTTAAATGATAAATAAGATGGAAGATTCTAAAGAGAAGCATCCAACTGATAATGGATAAATAACTTATTTTATATATATATATACATATATGTTTTAATTCATTCCTAGAATTGTATATTATACATATACAACATATGTAACATATATATAACACATATAACATATATATAACATATATGACATATATATGTATATATATATATATACATATATATATGTTTTAATCCATTCCTAGACATAAGACTAAATTATAGTCTTCTTGCTTTCCTCTCTCTTGGCTTGGTAAATGTATTTTCCCCATCTGTGAACAAAACAGAATTAGAATCATTTCATCTCTCTGATGAGCTTTTGTGATTGTGTAACATTTCAGACTGCTGAAATAGAAAATTAAACCAACCATCTGGATCTTAGAATAAACTTTGCTTTATAGCTAATAACTCCAACTGACAAATACAACAAAGTTGTATTTGAATTCAGTATAAATTTAGTCAAATATTAATATAAATAAAGTCAAATTTAATATATGTTAATTTAAAATTTTATACTTTCTTATTTCCCATGTGGTTTTGTTTCTACATATATGTATAACATCTGATGACAGGACCTCAATTAAAATTTTAGAAATCCAGTGCTCATTCCAAGAAGGTCTATTTCCTTTGGAGTTGGATTATCTTATCATGCTATTAGCCTCAGAGCAAAGTCAAAGCCAAATTTGATGTTCTCAGTTGTGATATATATATTTTTTGAATCCTTGCTAATCCTAGGTTATCATGTGTTTCAAAATTTGCAAAGAATTGCTTTTAAATGCTGCCAAATGAAATCACTTTTAAATATTGCAGTTTATAATTCTATTTCTTACTCTAGGTACAAGAAGGAATGCACCTTTTGATAACTGGGCCCAATGGTTGTGGAAAAAGTTCTCTCTTCAGAATTTTAAGTGGGCTCTGGCCTGTGTATGAAGGAGTCCTCTATAAACCACCTCCCCAACATATGTTCTACATTCCACAAAGGTACGTACATATTTTATATCACAAGAACATTTCATTTTTCTTTTGAATTATATTGATTTCCTTAGGCTCCTCAGTTTGTCATCTTTAAACAAGTTTTCACTCAGAGCAGCTATTAAGGAAATAAAAATTTAGTTATCCAAAAAGTTTTATTATTGCTTTGATTAGAAGTTTCCGGGACAATACCACTTCTTTTTATTTTCACATCTATCTAGATATAATGAGCACTCAAAGACTACAGATGTTAATCTCAAGGAATAGCAAGCTAGTTGAAGGAATAATTTGATTGCTTTAGATGTCAACTTATCTCTTCTCACAGAAAAAATATTACCTGGATAGTATACTAATCTCTTCATCAAGCTGTATACATTCATATGTTCTAAAATTGTTCACTTATATTTTAAGAGCCTTTATAAAATAGTCTCTATTACTGTTATGCTATATTATTAATGATTTGAAACTACCTTAATTAAAATTTTACTCTAAGAATGAGTGTAAAGTAAGCATAGAAATATTTAAAAGGAACATTGTTTCTTTTGAAGTCTTTAGCCATCTTTCCTCATAGGCATTTAGAAATATCTGAATACAAAGTCATACGTGAGAATTTGGAATATTTATTCCTGCTCATCTTTTCCATCTGTCATCACCCTGGGTTAGGTAGACATCACAGAGTACTTACTCCTATTGTGTTAGAACATTCTTCTGTGGAACCTAAAAGAGCACTTAGGCTGGAGGTATAGAACCAGAGCAAATGTGAAATTTATATCAAGTATGGTGCTATCACATGTCTGTCTTGCTCCTTTTCTTTTGTCATAAAGTGCTTGCACCTTCCTGCCCTCTGGTCTAATTTTTAGACCGCATGTTGTAGTTAGGCAGATGAAGTTATGTGGGGTTCTTTGCTTTAAAGTAAGACTTATGGGGCGCCTGCGTGGCTCAGTCGGTTAAGCGTCCGACTCCAGTTCAGGTCACGATCTCGCAGTCCGTGAGTTCCAGCCCCGCGTCGAGCTCTGGGCTGATGGCTCAGAGCCTGGAGCCTGCTTCCGATTCTGTGTCTCCCTCTCTCTCTGCCCCTCCCCAGTTCATGGTCTGTCTCTCTCTGTCTCAAAAATAAATAAACATTAAAAACAATTTTTTTTTAAAGTAAGAATTATGTTAGCAGTGGAAAGCTACTTGAAGTATAAGAGAATTAAGAAATGCGTTAGCAATAAGAAAATATTGGATGTGAGCAGTGTCATGAATTCTTATGTTTACCACAAAATAGATAACATCTTGTGACACCAGAATCCTTCTCTTTCTCTATATGATTTAAAGTTTCTTGGGAGATCTTCTGAATCTGACAACTAAATTATCCTGCCAAAGCTTAAGTTTCAGACACTAATGTGTTAAGTAAATGGATTTTTAATTTTTAATTTAGGTTATAAGGCATAGAATCATGAGGAAAATATTCTATCATAGAATTCTACTCTCAATTCAAATAAAATCATATATATATATATATAAATTTTATATTTTAAGCTATTTTAGATTTCCTAAATAATATAAAAGGTACAGTTCGTTTTTTTTTTTTAATTTTTTTTTTATTATTTTTGAGAGAGACAGAGACAGAATGCGAGTGGGTTAGGGGCAGAGAGAGAGGGAGACACAGAATCCAAAGCAGGCTCCAGGCTGTGAACTGTCAGCACAGAGCCCTACGTGGGGCCCGAACTCATGTGCCGTGAGATCATGACCTGAGCCAAAGTTGGAGGCTAAACCGACTGAGCCACCCAGGCACCCCAGAAAGGTACAGATCTTGAATATAGCTGTAACCTGAACAACACAAGACATTTCCAAGGCATACAAAAGTGCATAATCAAGCAAAATCATCCTTCAGAAATTAAGGAAAAATAAAGACTTTCCCAGACAAACAAAAGCTGAGGGAATCCATCACTACTAGACCTGCCTGAAATGCTGAAGGGAGTTCTTGAAACTGAAATGAAGCTAGCTAGTAACATGAAAACATATGAACATATACAACACTAGTAAAGGTAAATATATAGTCAAATTCAGAATATTCTAATACTGTAATAAGATGGTATGTTAACCACTTAAATATTAGTATGAAAGTTAGAGGACAGAGTACTAAAAATCACTACAACTCGTGTAACTTTTAAGTGATACACAATATAAAAAGAGATAAATTGTGATATTAAGAACATAAAAGAAAGGGTCGAGTTTTTTAAAAAAAATATAATGATCATTCATTTTTGAGAGACAGAGAGAGACAGAGCATGAGCAGGGGAGGGGGCAGAGAGAAAGGGTGGCACAGAATCCGAAGCAGTTTCCAGGCTCTGAGCTGTCAGCACAGAGCCTGACACAGGGCTTGAACCCATGAACTGTGAGATCATGACCTGAGCCTAAGTTGGATCCTCAACTGATTGAGTCACTTAGGCACCCCAGAGTAGAGCTTTTATATGCAATTGAAGTTAGGTTGTTACCACAAAGTGAAAACCTATAGTAGATTCATAGATAAAAACAAGGGAATCAGCATACTACCACATAAAATCACCAATTCACTCAAAGAAATAAAAGGCATCCAAATTGGCCAGGAGGAGGTCAAACTTTCACTCTTTGTAGATGACATGATACTATTTGGAAAACCCTAAAGATTCCACCAAAAAAATCTGCTAGAACTGATTCATGAATTCAGCAAAGTTGCAGGATATAAAACCAACACACAGAAATCGGTCGCATTCCTATACACCAACAATGAAACAACAGAAAGAGAAATCAAGGAATCTATCCCATTTACAATTGCACCAAAAGCCATAAAATACCTAGGAATAAATCTAACCAAAAAGGTGAAAAATCTATACACGGAAAACTATGGACAGCCTATGAAAGAAATTGAAGAAGACACAAAAAAATGGAAAAAGATTCCATGCTCCTGGATAGGAAGAACAAATATTGTTAAAATGTCGATACTACCCAAAGCAATCTACATATTCAATGCAATCCCTATCAAAATAACACCACCATTCTTCACAGAACTAGAACAAATAATCCTAAAATTGTATGGAACCAGAAAAGACCCCAAAGAGCCAGAGCAATCTTGAAAAAGAAAACCAAAGCAGAAGGCATCACAATCCTGGACTTCAAACTATACTACAAAGCTGTAATCATCAAGACAGTATCGTACTGGCACAAGAACAGACACTCAGATCAATGGAACAGAATAGAGAACCCAGAAATGGACCCACAAATGTATGGCGAACTAAACGTTTACAAAGCAGGAAAGAATATCCAATGGAATAAAGACAGTCTCTTCAGCAAGTGGTGCTGAGAAAACTGGACAGCGACAGGCAGAAGAATGAACCTGGACCACTTTCTTACACCATACACAAAAATAAACTCAAAATGGATGAAAGACCTCAATGTAAGACAGGAAGCCATCAAAATCCTTGAGGAGAAAACAGGCAAAACCTCTTTGATCTTGGCCACAGCAACTTCTTACTCAATGCGTCTCTGGAGGCAAGAGAAACAAAAGCAAATATGAACTACTGGGATCTCATCAAAATAAAAAACTTCTGCACAGCGAAGGAAACAATCAGCAAAATTAAAAGGCAACCGACAGAATGGGAGAAAATATTTGCAAATGACATATCAGATACAGGGTTAGTATCCAAAATCTATAAAGAACTTATCCAACTCAACACCCCAAAAAATATAGAATCCAGTGAAGAAAGGGGCAAAAGACATGAATAGACACTTCTCCAAAGAAGACATCCAGATGGCCAACCGACACATGAAAAAAATGCTCAACATCACTCATCATCAGGGAAATACAAATCAAAACCACAATGAGATACCACCTTAAACCTGTCAGAATGGCTAACATTAACAACTCAGGCAACAACAGAAGTTGGCAAGGATGTGGAGAAAGATGATCTCTTTTGTATTGTTGGTAGGAATGCAAGCTGGTGCAGTCACTCTGGAAAACAGTATGGAGGTTCCTCAAAAAACTAAAAATAGAACTACCCTACAACCCAGAAAATGCACTACTAGGCATTTATCCAAGGGATACAGGTGTGTTTCGAAGGGATACATGCACCCCAGTGTTTATAGCAGCACTATCAACAATAGCCAAAGTATGGAAAGAGCCCAAATGTCCATCGATGGATTAATGGATAAAGAAGATGTGGTATATACGGAGTATTACTTGGCAATCAAAAAGAATGAAATCTTGCCATTTGCAACTATGTGAATGGAACTGGAGGGTATTATGCTAAGTGAAATCAGTCAGTCAGAGAAAGACAAATATCATATGACTTCACTCATATGCGGACTTTAAGAGACAAAACAGATGAACATAAGGGAAGGGAAACAAAACTAATATAAAAACAGGGAGGGGGACAAAACATAAGAGACTCATAAATATGGAGAACAAACAGAGGGTTACTGGAAGGGGTTTTGGGAGGGGGGATGGGCTAAATGGGTAAGGGGCACTAAGGAATCTACTCCCGAAATCATTGTTGCACTATATGCTAACTAATTTGGATGTAAATTAAAAAAAATAAAATTAAAAAAAATAAAAAGAGAAAAAGAAAAAAGAAAAGAAAAAAAGAAAAAAGAAAAAAGAAAATCAGCAATTCACAAAGGAGGGCTGTGAAGAGGAAGAAAGAAGTCAGAGAACTACAAAAAAAGCCAGAAAACAATAAGCCAGTATTAGTAAGTCCTTGCCTATTAACACTTACTCTAAATGTAAATGGATTGAATTCTCCAATCAAAAGGCATAGACAGGACGGATGGATAAAAACAAAAAACAAAAAACAAAAAAACAACAACAAAAAAAACAAAACAAGACCCAACTATATGCTGCTTACAAGAGACTCACTTCAGCTTTAAGGACACAAATAGATTGAAAGTGAAGGGATGAAAAAAGATATTCCATGTAAATGGAAACCAAAAGACACCAGGAGTAGCCATGCTTATATCAGACAAAACACACTTCTGGTGAAAAATGGTAACAAGAGACAAACAAGGTCATTATATAATGATAATGTGTCCAATGTGTCAAGAAGGTACAATAATTGTAATATATATGCACCCAACAGTGGAGTTGGGTGCATATATAAGCAAATACTAACAAATATTAAATATGGGTGCATATTAAGCAAATACTAACAAATATGAAGGAAGTTACACAATACATGAATAGTTGGGGACTTCAGTATCCTACTTTCAACAACAGATAGATCATTCAGACAGAAAATTAACAAGAAACATTGGACTCAAACCATACTTTACACCAAATGGACCTAACAGACATATACAGATATTCTATCCAAAAGCAGTAAACTACATATTTTTCTCAAGCACGCATGGAACATTGTCTGACATATAACACAAAACTAGTCTTAGCAAATTTAAGAAGATTGAAATCATACCAAGTATTTTTTTTTCATTATAATAGTGTGAAACTAGTATCAATAATAGGAGGAAAGCTGGAAAATTTACAAATATGTGAAAATTAAATAACACGCTCCTGAGCAACCAATATGGGTCAAAAAAGAAATCAAAAGAGAAATTTAAAAATCTTGAAACAAATGAAAATGGAAACTAAACATATGGGATGCTACAATAGCAGTTCTAAGGCGATCATTTATATCAATAAATGCCTGTATTAAAAATGAAAAAAGATGTTTCTAATAAACTTAACTTCATGCCTCAAAGAACTAGAAAAAGAAGAAAAAATAAAGCCCACAGTTAACAGAAGGAAGGACATAACTAATATCAGAGCAAAAATAAATGAAATAGAGACCAAAAGAACAATAAAAAAGATCAACAAACCTAAGAGCTAATAATTTGAAAAGATAAACAATATTGATAAACCTTCAGCTAGACTAAGGGAAAAAGAAAGAAGACTCATGAATAAAATTAGAAATGAAAGGGGAGATATTACAACTGATACATCTAAAATATATACGTTCTTAAAAAACTATTGTGAACAATGTTATACTAATAAATTGGATAAACTAGAAGAAATGGATGACTGCCTAGAAATAACCAATTTACCAAGACTGAATTATGAAGAAAGAAAATATGAAAAGACCAATAACAAGAAAGGAGATTAAATTAGTAATGAAAAACCTTCCAGGAAAGAAAAGCCAAAACCAGTTGGTTTCACTGGTTAATTTCTAACAAACATTTAAAGAAGAATTAACGTCAGTCTTCTTAAATTCTTCCAAAAAATCAAAGAGGAGAGAGCACTCCCAAACTTATTTTATGAGGCCAGCACTACCCTGATAACAAAGCAAGATAAGGACTCTACAAAATAAGAAAACTATAGACCAATATCCGAGATAAATATAGATGTAAAAATTCTCAACAAAACTAACAAACCAAATTTAACAGCTCATTAAAAGAATCATTCTATGATTAAGGAAGATTTATTCCTGGGATGTGTTCAACATATGCAAATCAATAAATGTGATGCACCACATGAATAGAATAAAAATCGTATGATTATCTCAATAGATGAAGAAAAAGCATTTGAAAAAATACAACATGCTCTCATGACAAAATCTCCCAATAAGGTGGGTATGTAAGGAACATACCTCAACATTATAAAAGGCCATATATGACAAACGCACAGCTAACATAATACTCAACAGTGAAAAGTTGAAAGTGAAAGCTTTTTATCTAAGATCTCAAGAACAAGACAAGAGTGCCTAATCTGACCACTGTTATTCAACATAGTACTAGAATTTCTAGCCAGAGCAATTAGGCAATATAAAGAAATAAAAGACATCCAAATCAAAAGGGAAGAAGTAAATTGTCTTTGTTAGTAGATGGTATGATCTTACATATATATAGAAAAGCCTGAAGGCTCCACCAAAACATTCAGGACAAATCAATGAATTAAATGAAGTTGTAGGATACAAAACCAACATACAGAAATTAACTGCATTTCTATACACTAACAACAAAGTATCTGAAAAAGAAGTAAAATAATCTTATTTACAATACCATTGAAAACCATAAAGTACTTAGATATAAATTTGACCAAGGGGGTGAGAGATCTGTATATTGAAACTATATGACTTTGATGAAAGAAACTAAAGAAGACACAAATGGAAAGACATCCCAAGTTCATGGATTGGAAGAATTAATATTACTAAAATGTCCAAACTACCCAAAGCTGTCTATAGATTCAATGCAATTCTGGTCAAAATCTCAATGGCATTTTTTACAGAAATAGAAAAAAAAACAATCCTAAAAATTGTGTGGAGCCACAAACTGACCTGAATAGAGAAAGCAATCCTGAGAAAGAACAAAGCTGGAAGCATTAACTTCTGATTTCAGCTATACTGCAAACCTATAGTCACCAAAACAGTATGATGCTAGCATAAAAATAGACATAGACCAGTGGAATAGAATCAAAAGACCAGAAATAAACCCCTGCATATGATCAGAGGTTTATTATTAAATTATTATTTAATTATTATTATTAAATAAACCCCTGCATATTTGACAAGGGAGCCATGACTATACAATGAGGAAAGGATAGTCTCTTTAATAAAGGTTTAAAAAAAAAAAAAACTAGATGACCACAGGTAGAAAAATGAAATTGGAACTGTATTTACACCACTCACAAAAAATGAACTTGAGATGGATTGAAAACTTGAATGTGAGACCTGAAACCATAAAAGTCCTAGAAGAAAGTAGGGGAAAAGCTCCTTGGCATTGGTCTTGGCAATGATTTTTTGGATATAACACCGAAAGCACAAACAGCAAAAGCAAAAATCAATAAGTGGGACTACATCAACATATAGAAGGGGAGAAAATATTTGCAAATCTTATATCTAGTAAGGGTTTAATATCCAAAAAATATAAAGAACACATACAGCTCATTAGCAAAAACTCAAACAGTCTGATTTAAAAATGGGCAGAGAATTGAATAGACACTTTTTTCAAAGACAAATGGCCAACGGGTACATGAAAAGATGGTAACATCACTAAATGCAAACCATATCGACAATGAGATATCACCTAACACTTGTGAGAATGACTGGTATCAACAAGACAAAAGATAACAAGTGTTGGCAAGGATGTAGAGAAAAGGGGATCCTTGTGCACTGTTAGTGGGAATGTAAATTGGTTTAGCCATTATGGAAAACAGTATGGAAGCTCCACAAAAAATTAAAAAGAACTATCATATGATCCAGCAATACCACTTCTGGGTATATATAACTAAAGGAAATGAAAACAGGATCTTGAAGAGATATCTGTATTCCCATGTTCATTGCAGCATTATTTGCAATAGCCAAAATATGAAAACAACCTCAGTGTCCATCAACAGTTGAATGGCAAGAGAAGATATAGTACACACACACACACACACACACACACACACACACACAGGAAACTTCTTCAGCCAAGAGAAAGAAGGAAATCCTGGTATCTATGACAACATGAATGGATCTTGAGGGCATTATGCTAAGTGAAATATCTGACAAAGAAAGATGAATACTATATAACACCTACATGTAGAATCTAAAAAAGCCAAACTTATAGAAACAGAGAATAGAACGGTGGTTACCAGGAGCCAGAGAGTAGAGGAAATGGGAAGATGTTGGTCAGGAGCACAAAATTCTAGTTAGAAGATGATTAAGTTCAGGGAATCTAATGCACAGTGTCATGATGACCGTTAACAATAACATACACTTGGAAGTTGTTGAGAGAGTAAATCTAAAATGTTCTCACCATAATAAAGTAATGATAAATATGTGAAGTGATAAAGTCATCAGGTAACATTTCAGTGATCATTTTGCTATATATAAGTACATCAAATCAACATTTTTATATCTTAAACTTATGCAATGTTGTATGTCAATTTTATTTCAGTAAAACTGAAAAAAAAAAACCAAAATAATGCCACTGGGCTGTACACATAAAAATGGTTAAAATGGCAAATTTTATGCCACATGTATTTTACCAAATCTTTAAAAAGTGGGAAAATAAAGAAAGTACATAAATCCCAGTGTTTGCCCTCAGAGAGACCTATGTTATTTTGCAATGAACCTAAATCACTGAGAAACCTGTTTTTAGTTATGAAATTTACTGTTGGCTAAGCAAAAGGTCAACTGCAACTTAGTTAAGAAGAAATGAGACTGAAACTCTGTTTTTTAAGGCTAAATGTGTTTTAAAATAATTACTGTTAAAAGTCATTTTATCTTCATTATATAGCTTCTAGAAATATGAAAATTTGTATTTATATTTAAAATTTTATAAGACAAATATCTCATATGCAAAATAATATGCAAAAAAGCATAGAATGTACATAAATGTATATGTAAACCAAGAGAGACTAAATGTAGTATTTATTTCTTATATCCTAAACACTGCTGATTTTTTTCAAGAACATTTGAAAATAATCTCATAAGTGTTTATGATTTCAAAAAAAGCTGTGACAACCTACTTCAAAATATTTGCCAATAAACATTTCTTCTTCAAATATTCGTATTAATGAGAATTATTATCTAATGGTTTATTGCATTAATTTAGGGAAGCAGAATATTGATTAAGTACTACTTTGGCAGAAACAAAAACTGTAAAGTGAATACAGGATCGAGTTTTATGTACCTACAGAATAAATTTCATCAGTCACTAACAGACTTTATTAAAATCTCCCTGTTTTCACTTTTTATGACTGAAAGACTTCTTGATAGAGGGTGGATCTCATTGTTATTTTCATGGGGGAAAAGGAGTGGATTTTGTTAAGGTGCATATCTAATAATATCATTTGTATTCAAAAGAAAAAAGTGAACTGAGGAAAATAAATGTTCTAATTAAGCAAATTGGGACACTTACATTTTATTTTATTTTAATTATTTTTAACGTTTATTTATTTTTGAGACAGAGAGAGACAGAGCATGAACGGGGGAGGGTCAGAGAGAGTGGGAGACACAGAATCTGAAACAGGCTCCAGGCTCTGAGCGGTCAGCACAGAGCCCGACGCGGGGCTCGAACTCACGGAGTGCAAGATCATGACCTGAGCCAAAGTCGGACACTTAACCGACTGAGCCACCCAGGCGCCCCGACACTTACATTTTAAATCACATCTTCAGAGAGTGTTGCTGTGGCTCACTTTGCAAGCTGGGAAACCTGAATTCCTAAGAAATTGTGAAATCTCCTCAATATCAGCCCAGATACTGTCTTCTAATACTTAAACAATGTTAATAATGAGAACCAGATAAAAGAAAATCTGGGCCTTAGTTCAATAGAAATAAATATTGTGCTAGATAAATTAGTTTCAAAACAGCTTCCTCTCATCCTATTTCATTAATGATTGGATACAATAACTACTAGAACATTTGATACGTTTTAGCAAAGAAAAATGTTACCTCTAATGTAGATTTAGTACTCTAAATCTATGGGATGATATATGGTGAAATGTTTTGTTTTGCTCAGATGTAACTTTAAAAAATATTTTGGCAATTTTAGGCTATTGGAGACTGAAATTCCTGAATAATGTGACTGTATTGTAATCTTCAAACTGATGACTGAAACTCATTGTTCCCTACTGTTAGCCATCTTGACCCTTAGGAAAAGTTTTCCACTTGAATACAGATCCCGAATTTCTTTTGTCAATTCTTGGTGCAGTTTCTCTGTCTTCCCAACTACCCAAGGGTAGATTTGTGATCTGCTTTTGCATTCACTAATCCACTAATTTATGACCCATTAGTCATGTTGTAGTTCTTCAGCCATTAAACCTCAAAAGTCCAATCTTTTACTTGTTTAGTTCACCTGCTAACAAAACATTATTATATGCTAACATTCACCTAAATGGGGAATTGAAACATTTTGGTGGGGTTTGGGGGCACAGAGAGTGAGGAGAGGGAAGGAGAGAGTGGGGAAGGAACAAAGAGGGAAGGAATGGAAAGAAGGGAGGGAAGGAAGAAAGACGTAAGAAATAGGTGTTTATTAACAAAAGGTAGCAAAATCTTGGGTCTTTCATATTACTTTTTCTTCTTTTTAATCATCCAGAGGACCATTTGTATACTTCACATATTTCTCCTCAGCAACAGTCTCCAGTTGGTCACCAACTCACTATGTAATTCTGTTCCCAGAGCTCTTGCTCTCACTACCCTTCCTTGGTAGAAATATCTTGGGACAGAAATTTTAACCATGATGTTGTTACTACTCAATCCTTATGCCTTAATACTTAACATTCAACAGATCTGAAATAGATTCAGACTTCCCATAATTGTGTATGAAAAGAAAACTTGTGCAAATTTTTGTCTATCTTTGACTTTGGGGGTTGAGAAGTAAAAGGTTAGGAAAGTGAGAGGACTGTATTATAAGGGTTGAATTAAATTTGACTAAACATTTTGTAAAAGAAACAGACAACAGAAAAAAACAAAAGGAGGAAAAAGAGGCATAGAATGGCCAGGATATTATACTTCATATCTTGGGAACATTAATGTATATTATTTTTTGTCAGTACTCTTTTTTTTTAAATTTTAAGTGTTTATTAAAGCCCTGCTATAAGATACTATGTAGGATAGACAGTAAGACATAATCACTCTCAATGTAGAGCTTATGTTAAATTTGGTTATAAACAAAAACATGCAATCAACTTCAATAAAAGTAGGAAAAAGTGCCTCAAGAAAAGCAAGAAATGCTGTAGATGTTCAAAAGGAGGAAAACCATGATATAACAGTGTGTCATTTGACCCAGGTTTTGAAAGTTAATTAGGATTTTAACAGTTGTCATGAATTAGATGTTTCTCCCATGACTAAATAGATCAGAAATGCCTCAGATTCAAGTACACATACAATTATTGTTTTTCTTTTTGGACACTTCTAAGCAAGGTTGCCCTATCCACCTTTCCTCTAATACACCACTCTGAGAAAAGCAAACATTTATTAGACTCACCTCCACTAATATTATGTCATTGATATATCCCGGAAATAACAGTACCCATCCCCTAGGTCCTTAAGCAGTGCTAAAGTGTTCTTCATGCTGAAGTTCTTTGAATTACTTTTTTTTTTTTTAATAAAAGTTTAAACATTTGTTTGTTTATTTTTGAGAGAGAGAGTAAGCAGAGGAGGGGCAGAGGATCCAAAGCGGGCTCTGTGCTGACAGCAGTGAGCCTGATGCAGGGCTTGAACTTACAAACCGTGAGATCATGACCTGAGCTGAAGTCAGATGCTCCACTGACTGAGCCACCCAGGCACCCCTCTTTGAGTTTTTAAAAATTTTTGGTACTTTGTGGGTCTGTCTGGCATTTGTCTAATTTCCACCTAAGGAACTTGTCTCCTCTTTATAAGTAAATGGTACATTTTCCTTATATATGTAATATAAGCTTATATGTTAAATTTTAGTCTGTTAATGCTCCTTGAGAAATATAAAAGATGACATAACTTCTATTATAATCATTACTTCTCATTCTCTTTTGTCAGCAGATATTCTGAAATTATAAAAAAAAAACATTTTATTTATCAGTTCAGTAATTGTTTACTACTTCATTCCAGGAGAGTATATTCAAGTACCATGTAGCTTAATCTTCTAGACTAAATGTAAATACTGCTTAATAAAGTAGTTATGAACCACATTTTTAAGTTAAATGAAAGAGAAAAATCCTAAATTTGATTGTATGTAAGAATGATAGCATGATTAAAAAGATTGTAAAGAAAATTAAATATAGATAGTTACCTCTGACTATCTTTTAATGTATAAACAGCACTTACTGATTATGCTCTGCATAAGTCATGCTAAATAGAATATTTTGAATAATTAAATTGGAGTTCAAAGAGATTAGAGACTTTAATACTTTGAGTTACATAGCATTTCAGAGCCCGAAGTTAGAGTTCATCAAATCTCTGGATATAAATCCCTCTGCATTCACTGCCTCTTATTTTCAGATTAACAAAATAATCACATTAAAAACATCTACCTGTGATTGAAAAGAAAAAATAAACCACTGTTTGACCTTAAATGTTTTCTCAGACAATCATAGTAATTAAATCTTCTTGAGCGCTGTCCCAGATTTATGGGGAATAACAAACTATGATTCTTTTATAGTTTGCATTCACTTTCAAAAATTTCTGTCTTTTTTCAATTGTTTTTCTTAGTTAGATGAGCTTATGACATGAAACTTCTTCTTTTAACAGTGCCAGCATTTAATCCATGCTTTCTGGGATGGCATTTCCACTCATGCCTTTAATGATTTAGCCTATGCATTTTTACTTTTTTTTTTTTTTAACTGAAGTATAGTTGACTAGCCTATGTTATTCTTTACCATAAAGTGAGTTAATATTGATTTTTAGTTGAGAATCTTATGACCTCTTGAAATAATTGATGGATCCTGAGGCATCTTTAGCAAGGGTTAAGTATCTCTGGACTTACTACTTTGTTTTTTGTTTTGTTTTGCTTTTTGTTAATTTAAAATACACTAATTATTATGCATTAGTCACTATTCTACACATATTATATGTTCTTAATTTTTCTGTATGAAAACACATAAAGTTGGCATTAGTATTCCTATTTTATAGGTGAGAAAACTTAGGTTGAAGTCAAGCAGCTGACTACAGCTAACATTTGAACTTACGTGTGTCTGACTCTAAAGTCATTTTCACTTGGGTATTGCTAGCAGCAGGGCATATTTCTCTAAAAAATTACTACTCTCTTGCCTGACCTTGCAAGTATCACCATCTAGGGTTGTTTGGTATGCTAAATCTGTATTAATATTAAGCTATTGTTCAGAAGCAGAGGTCCATACAATGCTAGGGGAACATGGCAATCCCAGGCAATTTTAGCATAGTACTGCCTGTCATTCATTTATGTTAATGTGAAGGAAACTATATTCTTGTGTAACATTGAAATTCCTTTAAACTATGTTCAGATCACTTTCAGATTAGAATATGTTCTCTATTCTTTCGTATTCTTCTAAAACCCACTTATCTATAAAGTTTTAAAAAATCCCTAAAAATATTCCCTTAATTTAAAATCAGTCTTCCTGAAGAGATATAAAACAAGCAAATCTTAATTTTAACAATGGATTATGGCGTTAAAAATCATTATTTAACCTTTATGTTGTCAAAAAAAGAGACTGTATTCTGCAACAGTGCAAGATTTTTGGTTTAAGTAGTTCAACAGAATGAACAAAACACTTAAATAACACCAAAAGCACCCACATTGACAAACTGCATTGCAGGCCAAGATGTGTATGTGTCAAATGAGTTTTGTAGATACTTAAAAATCTGAACATCCTAGGGCACCTGGGTGGTTCAGTTGGTTAAGCATCCAACTTCAGCTCAAGTCATGATCTCCTGGTTCGTGGGTTGAAGCCCCACATTGGGCTCTGTGCTGACAGCTCGGAGCCTGGAGCCAGCTTCAGATTCTGTGTCTCCCTCTCTCTATGCCTCTCCCCTGTTCAGTCTCTGTCTCTGTCTCTCAAAAATAAATAAACATTAAAAAATCGTTTTTTAAAAAAAATCTGCACATTCCTTTGAATTGTTTCTATATAAATACGTCCCAAATCCAGGATTTCCTATTTGGAGGGATAGAAGAACTATGTTACAGTAGACCATCATTTAAGCCACACATATAAAACCAGAGAATGACTATTAGAGAACCAGGAGCATGTGAGATCAGGAGGGAGGTTAGAAGACCTAGTTTGCCTCCTCTCTCCATGGCAGACAGAGTACCCTCATAGTCAATAAAGTATTTTCAGTGAGATCCTTGCTTTCCTTTCCTTTGCTTTGCTTTTTTTTTTTTTTTTTTCTTTTTCCTTTCTTTTGCCTCAGATGTCAGATTTAAAAATGAGGATGTGGCTTGGAAAAGGACCTAAGTAAGAATATAGGGGAATACAAGTTAAATATCTCAATTACCATTTTCCTCTGGGTTTCTAGCTTTCAGACTTTTTGATTCTTAATGAATCTCTAAGTGCAAAAAAAAAAAAAAAAAAAAATAGGGAGAGCCTCTGAAGGACAAAGAATGTGCTTATTTAAGTAAGATGCAGGCTACCCGGACCATTGCCTGAGTGGAATGTTGGTCTGAAAGGGTTGCTGGAATAAAGGAAGAATGTGATATGCTTAATTCAGGGCTACTCATGGAGCCCCATACCCAGTTGGTTACACATACACTGGTCTTGCTGCCCCCCAATTAGACAAATCTGGGCTTAGGGAGTAAGAGTTATTACTAGAACAGACTTTGCCCATGTTGAGTTACTATTGAACAAATCTTTATAGAATATAAGCTAGAAAGGGCATCTGCATATCTGTATGTCACTGGTGGTACCTACTGAATCTAAAGAATAGTATATTATAACAGTGCAATGAACACCTGATGAATGATTGAATAAATGAGTGGATGAACATCTCCATAGATTTGGTTTCTACTGCCAAATCAGTCTGGCTCCATATACTAATTAGGAAGCAAACTATTTATTTTGCTGCATGCACTAGATATGTCACGTAATCCTCTTTATGATATTTGCCACTTCACATGTCCCTTGTAAAAGAAATGATTTTTGCCATGAAGAAGGCTCAGTTATATGGCTGTAGCTAATTCACTTCTTTTCCTTTGCTTTATAACTATTAGACTAAAAGCAAGTAAACTTTGCATAAATATCTTTGGGCAATTGGCTGACAATTGAAAGTATACATTTTGGTACTTCCTGTGTAGTAGTTGGTACAGTTCAGTTTTTTAAAACTCTCTTAAAGAATCTATAAATGTAAACAATTTCCTATAGCTTTCTTTTGCTTGGGAAAATATTTAGGATAATTTTTTTCACATTTAACTCTTCTATGGGTTAATTTATGAAAATAATAATGGAAATAATCTTCCTTTGCTTCTAAAAGTTTTCCTCAATTTATGAGCCAATTATTAGGTTGCACCATATGGAATTAGAATTTTTGTAGGTCAAAAAGTCAAATAATAGGGATTTCAAATGGTAATCTAATATAATGATAAATATTCTTAAAGTTGACTTTTACACTTGATCTTAGCCAAAAGGCCGAGAAGCGATTAAAGTTGACTTTTAAGAAGTTTGCATTCTCATCAGGTTAGCCATACTTTGATTATTCCACTACATTATTCTTATTACTTGGAAATAAATATAGTCCCTGCTCTTCAGGGGGCAGTGCACATCTCTCCTTTGGTGCCTAGGAATAACATTCTAAAAATATAATTTCGATAATAGTTCATATCTCCTTAGTTGAGTATTTCTTCTTTTTGCTACATATTTATTTAAAGAATATTAGGAATGACTTATGCATTGAGGACTCAAATTTAATTCTTGCTATTCATGAGAAAAATCAGATGACATGATTGGTCCCAGTGTGTACATTTATATGAATTATTAATAGCTAGACCTTATGGCTTTCAGATTGCTAACTTCTTATCACTATGGTTACACAGCAGTACTTAGCAGTACCTTATTCTTAAATTTAACACATATCATGTTTAAATCTAGTTAATATTGCTGTGAAATTTTTATAACCATTGTTGAAAATTAAATTCCAGATGACTATGAAACATTTCACATTTTGGGTGATCATTCCAGACTCCAAGCACAAGAGACAGAGCCAACATTTCTCAACACTTTCTCCTTCTTTCTACTTTTGTCTCTATTAAAGAAAAAAATAGAGATACCATGAGTATAAACCCTAAGAAATGTTAATACATTTTACCAAAGCAATCATAAACTGTCAGATTTTTAAATGTTAACACAGAAAAGTGGGAGTAGAATACAAATTATAAGTGTACCCTGAGACATTTGTAATATAAATATAAAAAGCCATAATCACTGCGAATTGACTTGATCTGAAATAATTTTAATTTTACTATTATAACTAATAGTTTTAAATATAGATGCATTTGAAGTCATCCCAGATTACAAAGAAAAACAATTATGATAATTGTTTAAATAATAATTATTATTTAAATTATAATGTGATACCTATGAATTTATTCCAATATCTTTTCCACAGCAAATAGTGGTGATTCTAAATGTTACTTAGAGAAGAGTAAATTGAAACTAGTTAGTGCTTCTTCTTTGATATCTGCTAATTATAAGCAATCTATTTATTTTGTTGCTTGTAGTAGGTATGTTGCAGGATCCCCTCTCTGATGGGCCAGAGCAAGTAAGCTAATAACATTCTGACATGGTAACTGGTCTACCTGAAATATTTAGAAGATGATCTGAATAGGTCTATATGTCTAGAAAGGAAAGTTCAGTAGAGGGTACTTTAAGTGCTTATCAATTCTGTAAAACTCTAGTAGGACCAGAGGAACTTGAGCTAGCTTAAAACGTTAAACTTCAGGCCTATGAGCTGGAAAGGATCACATGCAAATTAATCACATAAACATTGGGTATAAGGTCCTCATCTGTTATGTTTCCGAAGACACTCAGTATCATCCCAACTTCTCTGGATATAGCTTTTCCAGAGAGTTTGGTGGTGGCTTCATAATATTTTTAAATGCGTATATTAATAAAACCTATCAAAATATCCTTAGTTGCCATGTACCTCATTGGACACATATAGAATGTGTTGTTTTTACCATTTTACATGATTTTTAAACAATAATTGAGAGAAAATGGGACTTTAATAAAGCAATATTTGTTGAGTCCTTATAAATATAAAATTTTATAAATTTTTTTATAATTTCATCTGTATTCCCTTTACATAAATTTTCAAACTAGCAGTTTTCATATTCTATTCTATTACATCATTTGATTAGCAAATAGCTCAAATAATAAGTTATGTGGACATATTTGCTGTTCCTCATTTTGCATCATAATATGTTTATGATTTGGCATTTTGCTTAAATCTCACGTTGATTGAATTTTAAATACTTTGTGGCTAAACACCATGTTTGTTTTGTTTTGTTTTGACTTTTATTTCAAGAGTGCTTATTCAAAATGTTATTAGACTTATAAACCCAATAAAAACTTCAGCATTGCAAAAACATATTTACTTTGCCTTATAATGAAGAGCCATTTTGAAATGAATTTCCCTATCTATTCATCAAAGAGAACTGACATATTTCAAAAAGCGTAGCAAAATCATAAATAATGTAAATTAGCCTTTTAAAGAAGTTACAGAGTTTTTCTCAGAGCTCCAAGTTCTTCTTACAAAGAAAGCACATGGAAGGAAGCCTTACATGCATTAATACCTTCGAGGCCCTTATAAGTTGCTCCAGTGAACTAAGTGGTACTCCAGTTACTAAGAGAAGTACTTCTAGGTAAACCCAAGATGGTTTCTTGAGTGTTTAACAGAATACGATTTCTAAAATTTACATAATTATGTACTTGTTATTTATTAATTTTGTGAAAATAATAAAAATTTGCTATGTGGTATAAAATCACAAGTATCTTAGCTGGTTAAATAGGAATTCCTTTGCATCTGTTTTTTTTTTTTTTTTTTTTTTTTTTAAGATGTTGCTTCTTCACATAGGTAGAGAACTTAAGCCTAAGTAGAGGTGATTTTTTTGTGTGTAACAGTTTATTGAGTGCCTACTATGTGCCTATACTATACTAAGTGTTCTGACTACATTGCTTCATTTAAGATTTATATAAACCCACTGCTTCATTTAGTTTTCATAACAAATGCAATAAAGTAAGTTACTCTAAAAATGAGGTAGTTCTAGTTCAGAATTTGGGTCACATTGCTAGTACATAGTGGGATTGGAATTTCAGCCCAGAGCCTATTATCACAACTATGACTCTATACTGTCTTCCCTGAAATGTAGATATAAAATATGATTTCATCCAATATTACCAGTTAATCAAGTCTTATGGTAGAATCCTATAGAAACACTTGTGAAATGAATGTTCAGGTGTATTTTATTCATTGTAGTCTCCCTTATATATTGTGTCATGGCTGTTCTACAGATCAAATTATATCTGAGGTTTATACTAAGGTATAGAATATATCTGTGCTTCTAATTTACTTTGGAAATTAGCAAAAGTACTACCTACTAAGGTTTCCTTGGATTTCTTCCTTAACTTGTCTGAGTACCAGCTGAAAAACTACTCATTGACTCTGATAGTCAGTTTCTATTTTATGCTACTAATATTATTACCAGATATTAACTTAGGATACTGTCACGTTAGATGAATGCTTAATATAATGTAAACAAATAATTATGCATCCTAATTCTGATTTTTTTAAAAAATTACGGTTAGACTGGAGAAGGAAAGATAAAGAATAAGACAGAAGATATAGAAGACATATAGAAGAGAGGAAGATATAGGGACATGGTAGAAGAAATGTGACCAGAAATGGTGTAGTCACTTCAGAAAACAGTTGGGTGGTTCCTCAAAGAGCAAACAAAGAATTATCATATGCCCCAGAAATTCCACTCTTAGGTGTGTTCCCACTGTTTCTAATAGTCAAATAGCGAAAACAACTGGAACATCCATCAACTTATGAATGAATTACCAAAATGTGGCATATTCATACAGTGGAATATTATTCAACCATGAAAAAGAATGAAATACTATGACATGCTACAACATGAACAAACCTGAAAACATTATGCTAACAGAAGGGCCATCACAAAAGACCACATATTGTGTGATTTCGTGTATATGAAATGTCCAGAATAGGCAAATCCATGGACACAGAAAGTATATCAGTGATTGGCAGTGACGGGGAGGAGGGAAGAATGGGGAGTGTCTGCTATTGGGTATGAAGCTTCTTTTTGATGTGAAGAAAATGTTATGGAATTAGATAGTGGCAATGGTTATATGAGCTTGTGAATATAATAAAAAAATCATTCAAAAAGTATTGTGTACTTTACTAGGGTGGATTTTATGATATGTGAATTATATATCAATTTTTAAAATATGGCCAGGGATTCCCATATTTTTAAAGACCCCATTGAAAATCTTTACAGGAATGTATATATATCTCATTAAAATACAAATACTTTTATTTTCAAATATTAGTTAAACCTGTTGTAAAATAACCTTGTGTTATCTGTGCTCCAACTAAATCATTTGCACGTTATGGGAAAATAGGCAGACGAGTGACCTACAAAAATATATTTATATTTAAAACCTTCAACTTTCTCTCTCTCTTTCTCTCACACCCTTCCCCTTTAAAAAGTAAGTTGCAGTAATCATAAATCTTCATCCGTAACTACTTTAGGGTGTGTTTCCAAAGAGCAAAGATATTCTTTAGCATAACCACAGTACAATGATCAAATTCATGAAAATTCACATTGGTATTATTATCTAAACACGCTTTTGGTTCCCAAACTGGCCCCTGTCCCTGGAGGCAAAAGTAGACAGAAGAGACCATTCCTATTTGGCAGGTGGCAGGTGGTAATAAGCAAGGGAACTTACCATATGAGGCTTGTCCTGGGCAGCTACAAGGTGAGTGGATCTCTGCACTCGCCCACCAGAATCTTAAGTTTGTATAGAGGCCTTAACTGGATTCAGTCACATATAGCATCCAGACGGTCCCAATAACACCATGCTCTCTCACTCTGCTTCCTTGGAAACGGTTCCAGCTGTGGGAATGGTAGGCAGAGCATACATTCCAAGCATGTGCGAGGGGGTGAGGAGCCTTCGATTGTCCCAGTCCAGCTCATGGTCAACTGGCAGTCGTGTCCTTCAAATGAGCCCCAACAACTTCCCATATTTAAATTTTCTATTTTTAAATTTCCAATTATCATAATGCTATCCTTTATAATAACTACTTTTTCTCAATTCATTTGCATCTAAGATGCCATGTTACTCTAGTTTCTTTTAATCTCACCTCCTCAGCTTCTCTTTGTTGTTGTTTTTTCTTTTTTATGACATTTATATGCATAGAGTGCAGAACTGTTGTTATTATTTTAAGAAAGTCCCTGGAATTAGTTTTGATTGGTAGTTTCCTGATGCTATGATTCAGGTTACATTTTTTTTTTTTTTTTTTTAGTGCAAGAATACTACCTATTTCCAAGATCTGCTGGGTAACCAAAAGCTTGGCAGTTTAAAACAACATAAATGTATTCTTTCATAGTTCTGGAGGTCAGGAATTCAAAATCAAGGTCTTGGTAGGTCTAAACCCCCTAAGCTCTAGGGTAGAATCTTTTCTTGCCTCTTCCAGTTCCTGGCAGTTTCAGGCATTCCTCTGCCTGTGACAACATAACCCCAATCTCTGCCTGCGTCTTCACATGACTTTCTTCCCTGTGTTTCTCTTCTGCTTATAAGGGCAATTATTGGATTTAGGGCCCATCTGGTTAATCCAGGATAATCTCACCTGGAGATCCCTAGCGCAGTTACATCTGAGAAGACCCATTTTTTTTCCAAATAAGGTCACATTCACAGGTACCGAGGGTTTAGGACTTGGGCATATCTTCTTGGGTCTGCAGTTCAACCCACTACAGTATGTAAATGATGTTGTGTCCTTCTCAGAGGATAACATCAGGACATACCAAATATAGACAGAACAGAAAATAGATTTTTTTTTTTAAAGCATGGATTTATATGGACACTCTAATTCAAATTAAATATTACAGTTCTTTCCTTCTCACCTTCTGTATTTATATCTTCTTTCTTCAGGAGTGAGAACCCTACCTCCTAATATTATTAAAATGTTTACTTCTTTGGTCAATCCTGCAACATGGGTAAAACAATTTCAGAATTGCTACATCTATATGATTACCAACAAGAAACTTGCCAAATAAGGTTCAAGATTTCTTTGTGGTTCTTTTGGCCTTCAACTGAAATAGTGTAGCCATGCACAGGTTCCATGGATCACTACCTCCTCCCCCTTCCGTGTGGTTGTTATTCATTTGATATACTATTCAGTTCATGTGTTTCTGTTTGTACTTAATGTTAAGGTTTCCTCCTTCACCCTTATTGGTTTAATGCTATTTTTTTGAACAATGACATTTTAACATGATTCTAAAAGTAAAAATATATAGAAAGGATACTTAGGCCACTCCCTCCCCTATCCATTCTGCCTTGTTTCTCCAATCTCTAGTAGGTAACCAATTTTACTAGTTTCTGGTTTACTTTGTTTCCTTTTATGAATATAAGCAGATAAATGTATACTTTCTCATTTCGCTTTCATTTTGTATAAAGGTAGTATATTGTATATTAGTGGTTCTCAAATGGGGATGGTTTGGTGCAGGGGGTAATGTCTGGAGACTCTTTATTGGGGGAGGGGCATCTAGTGGGTGGAGACCAGGTAGGCTGCTAAACATTTAGAATACATAAGATAGCCCTCAACAGGGGCGTCTGGGTGGCTCAGTCGGTTGAGCGTCCAACTTCGGCTCAGGTCATGATCTCACAGTCCGTGAGTTCGAGCCCCGCGTCAGGCTCTGTGCTGCAGCTCAGAGCCTGACGCCTGTTTCAGATTCTGTGTCTCCCTCTCTCTCTGACCCTCCCCCGTTCATGCTCTCTCTCTGTCTCAAAAATAAATAAATGTTAAAAAAAAAAAAGCCCTCAACAACAAAGAATTACTGGTTTCATTTATCCATAATGCTGCTGTTGAGAAACCCTGCTATACATCTACTTCTGCACTTTGATTTTCAACATAAAACTATGTTTTGGAAAATCACTCTGTAAAGATGGTCCACATCCTGTTTTACAGCTCCACAGTGTAGATGCTGTAGTTTATTCAGTCTCCTTTGTATGTGCATTTAGGTTGTTTTCAATATTTTGCAATTATAGATAATGCTGTGATGGATAGCCTTACACACTTCTATCTTTGTAATTTTTGAAGTATATCTTTAGAATAAATTGCCAGAAGTGGTTCGAAGGCCAAAATATATGATGGTTTGCCAAATCCCCTCCAAAACGTTGTACATTTTTTCACTGTCACCAGTGTTTGAGACTACCTGTTTCTCCATAGGTTGCTAGTTGAGTAAGTTGTCAAGTTTTTGAACTTTTACCATCTGAAAACTAAGAAGCCCAGTGTAGTTTTAATTTGCACTCATTTTATTATTAATGGCATTTCTCTGTCTCTGTCTCTCTCTTTTAGAGAGAGGGATAGAGGGTAAGCAGGGGAGGAACAAAGGGAGAGGGGAAGAGAGAATCTCAAGCTGGGTGTGGAGCCTAATGTGGGGCTCGATCTCACAGTCTTGAGATCACAACCTGAGCCGAAGTCAAGAGTTGGACACTTAACCAACTGAGCCACCCAGGTGCCCCTAATTAATGGTATTTTTTTTTTTAAGTTTTGCTTGGGCACGTCTCTGGGCCAAAACCTCAAATTTTATAATATTTAACTCAAATAATTTTAGACGGATTACAGAAGCAATGTTTATAAAATACAGTGAAACAAGATAGGTGTTTCTGTGTGAAAGTATCCAACTATTCCTTGAGGAAACTTTTCTTTGTGGCTATGTCTCAATAAATTTTTACATGAACATAACAGAGTATTATCCTGTCATGCCTGAGAGAGAAATACTCGTCACCAGGTAATAAATGTAATTCTAGAAATACAGTATTTAAAACGTGCTCTCGAGCTTTCAGACCACAAGAACGTCACACTGAGTAAACTAAAATGGCTTTGTACGAGGATTCTTATGTGGTTGGTGTTTTATAGGCCATACATGTCTCTTGGGAGTCTTCGCGATCAAGTCATCTACCCTGATTCGGTGGATGACATGCGTGACAAAGGCCACACAGACCATGACCTGGAATGTATTCTACACAATGTCCACCTCTATCACATAGTTCAAAGAGAAGGAGGTAAAGTCTACCATTTTCTAAATGCATTTAACTTTGTTTCAAAAACTAAACTTATGTAAATCATCCCTATTTTAATTTGAACATATGCTATCATTGGAACATAAACACACACATGGACTTCACAGCATTTATTGATTTTCCATTCTTGACGTCCTGTCTTCTGCTAGGGTTGTATTTCCTACAGCACACCAGGATTTTTTATTGTCTGCTGCTAGCATTTGAAAACAGTTTTTTGGGAGGGGCGCCTGGGTGGCTCAGTCAGTTAAGTGCCGACTTTGGCTGAGGTCATGATCTCATGGTTGGTGAGTTTGAGCGCCGTGTTGGGCTCTGTGCTGACAGCTCAGAGCCTGGAGGCTGCTTCTGATTCTGGGTCTCCCTCTTTCTGCCCCTCCCCCGCTCGTGTTCTGTCTCTCTCTCTCAAAAATAAACATTAAAAAAACACATTTTTTTTTAAATGAAAAGGGTTTTTTTCTTCATATTTGAATATACAAGTGTCTCTGAGGCCATCATTAATCTAGATGCATGTAAAATCTGTGGCAGAAATATCCTCCTGTCAAGTTCTCAACTTACATTAAACTTAATAATTTGAAGAGTGGTATCACAGAACTTCTTTTTTGTTTTCAGACCCACAGTCTTACCAATACATTTTTTCCCTCTGTCAAGCAGCACATAGAGAATTAGATAAGATATAGAAACTTATTTTTTTAAGTATTTTTTAATGTTTATTTATTTATTTTTTGAAAAGTGGTGGTGGGGAAAGAGGGAGACAGAATTCCAAGCAGGTTCCATGCTGCCAGTGCAGAGCCTGATGTGGGGCTCGAACTCATGAACTGTGAGATCATGACCTGAGCTGAAATCAAGGGATGGACATTTACCCGACTGTGCCACCCAGGTGCCCCAGGAACTTCTGTGCTGTGTGTTTTATGAACAAGGCATTTTTTTTAAATATATGAAATTGATTGTCAAATTGGTTTCCATACAACACCCAGTGCTCATCCCAAAAGATGCCCTCTTCAATGCCCATCATCTACCCTCCCCTCCCTCCCACCCCCCATCAACCCTCAGTTTGTTCTCAGTTTTTAAGAGTCTCTTATGCTTTGGCTCTCTCCCACTCTAACCTCTTTTTTTTTTTTTTCCTTCCCCTCCCCCATGGGTTTCTGTTAAGTTTCTCAGGATCCACATAAGAGTGAAAACATATGGTATCTGTCTTTCTCTGTATGGTTTATTTCACTTAGCATCACACTCTCCAATTCCATCCACGTTGCTACAAAGGACCATATTTCATTCTTTCTCATTGCCACGTAGTACTCCATTGTATATATAAACCACAATTTCTTTATGAATAAGGCATTTTTGAAAGAGTAGAAATAACAGTTACACATATGAGCTTAAAAAAGAATTATTTTCTAATAGTCACACTTTCAAATAACTTGTAACATAATTTGATAGCCTAGAAAAAGTAGTGAAATAACAAGCTAGAATTCTAGGTTTAATTTTGCATAGATTTTATCTTTTACTTCCTAGCGCATTTACCTATCAGAAATACAGTGATTAAGAATGTGAGCTTTGAAGTCAGAGTTCTGGACTCAAATATAATTAGCACTGTTCTGTGTCTTCAGTTCTAAAATGGGGATAAATATCTACCTATAAGGATTCTGTGAATATTAAATAAGACTCTGCAGAGTCACCAACTATATGGTCAATTAATCTTCAACAAAGCAGGAAAGAATATCCAATAGAAAAAGGAAAGTTTCTTCAACACATGGTGTTGGGAAAACTGGACAGCAACACGAAAAAGAATAAAACTGGACCACTTTCTTACACCATACATAAAAATAAATTCAAAATAGATTAAAGACCTAAATGTGAGACCTGAAACCATAAAAATCCTAGAAGAGAACACAGGCAGTAACCTCTTTGACATGAGCCATAGCAACTTTTATCTAGATATGTCACCTGAGGCAAGGGAAACAGAAGCAAAAATAAACTATTGGGACTTACCAAAATAAAAAGCTTCTGCACAGTGAAGGAAACAATCAACAAAACTAAAAGACAACTTACCAAATGGGAGAAGATATTTGCAAATGACATATCTCAAGAAGGATTAGTATCCAAAATACAATGTTTTGGGGTATAAACAGATACCAAAAACCAAATAATCCAATTAAAAATAGGCAGAAGACATGAACAGACATTTCTCCAAAGAAGACATCCAGACGGCCAACAGACATGAAAAGGTGTTCATCATCACTTACTATCAGGGAAATGCAAATCAAAACTACAATGAGATATCTCCTTACACCTGACAGAATGGCTAAAGTCAAAAACACAAAAAACAAGTGTTGGCAAGGATGTGGATAAAAAGCAACCAAACCTCTTGTACTGCTGTTGGGGATGAAAACTGATGCAGCCACTATGGAAACAATATGGAGGTTCCTCAAAAAGTTAAAAATAGAACTACCCTGTGATCCAGCAGGATATTTACTCAAAGAATACAAAGACACTAATTCGAAAACATAGATACATCCCTGTTTTTATTGCAGCATTATTTACAATAGCCAAGATATGGAAGCAGCCAGAAGTGTCCACTTATTGAGGAATGGATTAAGAAGAGGTGGTATGTATGTGTGTGTGTGTGTATATATATATATATATATATATATATATGGATATAACAGAGTATTACTCAGCTATAAAAAAGAATTAAGTCTTGCCATTTGCAAAGACATGGACGGAGCTAGAGAATACTATGCTGAGCTAAATAAGTCAGAGAAAGACAAATACCATGTGATTTCACTCATATGTGGAATTTAAGAAACAAAACAAATGAGCAAAGGGGAGAAAAAAAGAGACCGAGACAAGTCAAGAAACAGACTCAACTCTAGAGAACAAACTGACGGTCACCAGAGGGGAGTGGGTGAGGAGTTGGGTGAAAGAGGTGCTGGGGATTAAGGAGTGACTTATAATGAGCACTGGGTAATGTATGGAATTTTTGAATCTCTATATTGTACACCTGAAACTAATACAGCACTGTATATTAACTAACTGGAATTAAAATGAAAACTTAAAGAAATGCTCTCTAAAGAGCATTTGTAACAGTGGCACATAGTGAATACACAATAATTAGTAGCTAATGGTAACATTACTACTTGTAATATTGATACTATGATATTTTGTCTTTGTGTGCCAGTACTTGGTATATTACATGGCAATTTCATATACGTTGTTTCATTTGATCCCTATAATAAGCAAATGAGGCAGACAGGAGAGGTATTATTACACTTATTTTTATGGTGTTTATAATCACAATTCATAAGTACTAAAAATATGGAAAGCAGATTATCTTTTTGTTTCATATGATCATCTCCTTCACCGTTTTAAAACACCGGGGAAGCAGAATAAATGCTACATGTTAATCTTGGGTAGGTTTGAAATCCAATAATCCAAATAGAAATTTACAATAAACATGGGCTATTCTATTCTTTCAGAAGTCATTGAGAAGTTTAAGAACTGTTTTTAAGAATGTTCTTACCTTAATAATGTAACAGTAATTATGGTTTATTGA
The DNA here is from genome assembly GCF_023721935.1 of Panthera uncia. Classification (NCBI taxonomy): domain Eukaryota; kingdom Metazoa; phylum Chordata; class Mammalia; order Carnivora; family Felidae; genus Panthera; species Panthera uncia. The sequence goes on along the minus strand of NC_064809.1, from coordinate 65,427,122 downwards.
GTGCCTACTGTGCAGAATATATTAAGCAATGCACATTGTCATCTTATTTAATATTTAAAACTGTCTTATGATGGGGGTTTTACTAACCCCATTTTACAGGTGAAATTCAGAATTTTAGTAACTTCCTCAGGGGCCCACAGCAAATGTTATGACAGGGATTCAAATAAAGATCTCACTTGAAAGTCAATGTTCTATAGTAGGCTATGCCACTGTGCTATGCAATCTACTAGCTTCTTAGACACTAATAAGAATTGTTATATCCTTACGCATAAAACAATTCCAAGGAAACCTACTCTACTTGCTTCATCCTTAAAACACGAAGCATGTTTTTAAGCCAAGCTGAAAAGCATCTAAATTTGCAAGGACGTCACTTACTTTGGAAGAAGTGTACTGAGGTTCTATTTAGACTAGCTAATACTTTGCTTAGAGAAATGCTTTGCTCTAGTAAAAGATGGAATGAAAAACTATGTTTCATTCCACGAAAAGAGATTAGAAAATAGAAAAGAGTAAAAGTGTTACCAAATGTTACCAAAAGTGTTACCAAATGTTAACATGAACTAAATTAACATGTACCTCTCAAGGAAGCAGGAAAACTGTCCTCAGCTGGCGTAGTCTCACTTACTCAGCATCAGAGATGATATTATAACTCAGAGGTTTGATTTATATGTTCTGTGATCAAGCAGTATTGCCTATTAAAACTTCTGGGTTTAGTGGGACAGAAGACATGATTTATTTAAATATGTAAAGCTAAAGTTTCCTTTGACCCAAATACTTTTCTCTTGCCCCTTCTCAGTTGGCAGGAGCAACAAATTTTTAAGCCCCAAATATTTCTCCACTATGAAGCAATCTGAGCTTATTTTTCAAATCCTTGCTTATGTTTCATAAATGTTATAAAATTCAGTTATCGAGAAAAATTATATTTCGACAGTTTTCACTAGAAGCAAGAACTTGAAATCAGATGGCATTTGGAGATTTTTCTCTTAACATAAAATTTTAAGGCTATATTTAAAATTTTTTTTATGTTTATTCATTTTTGAAAGACAGAGAGAGACAGAGCACAAGCTGGGGTGGGGCAGAGAGAGAGGGGGACACAGAATCTGAAGCAGGCTCCGGGCTCTGAGCTGTCAGCACAGAGCCTGACGCAGGGCTCAAACTCACAAACTGTGAGATCATGACCTGAACTGAAGTCGGACGCTTAACCAACTGAGCCACCCAGGCACCCCAAGCTATATTTTTAAATGAACAGAAAATTCCTGAAAGTTTATCCAAGAAAATGAACAGTGGTTCCCTACTGGGGAGTATCATTGGGAAACAGGGAAAATCTATTCAATCCACTGCACAGAAAACAACAACGACTCTACTCCCTATTTTCTTTTCCTTTGACCCAGTTTATTTAAAGTTTAATAAAGGTGAAAATTCAGCTGACAGAGAAAGAAGAGGCCAAAGAGCCTGAATTTTTTCTACATGGGAAAATTACGCCTTGAACACTTGGGATTTGGAACTGTTGTCCTAAGTGTATGTGGCAAGTTTTGGCAGTAATTTTGCTCTTTGAAAATCAGACTTTGCCTACTCTGCTCTATTATTTTCTGACATTTCCATGAATAAATATTTGATATGGCCCTCTCTCTCTTAGGCCTCATGGTTTTGTTTTCTTTCTTTTTTCCTTTTAAATATTTATTTATTTATTTTGAGCGAGAAAGAGAGAGAGCACGCAAGTGAGGGAGGAACAGAGAGAGAGAGGGAGACACATCTGAAGAGGCTCCAGGCTCTGAGCTGTCAGCACAGAGCCTGATGTGGGGCTCAAACCCATGAACCATGAGATCATGACTTGAGCTTAAGTTGGATGTTTAACCAACTGAGCTACCCAGGAGCCCCTAGTTTTATTTTGGAGTACACTTCTTTTGTTACAAAATAAAGATAAACCATAAAAATAATAAAAATCATTACATTTCCCAATATTATAAAAATGTGTAACTTAGAAAGTAAAAGTCTCATAATTCCATTCCTGTGGGGTGTGAGCTATGTGTGTGTTTATAGAAATGCAGTCATAGTTTATATAAATGTGTATGTGTATGTCTATATCTATACATACACACAATTCTGCAACTTGATTTTTCATACAAAGATGTTCCAAGTACATTTCTACATCAGTATGTATAGATGTAACCAATTTTTTAATATATAGAAGCATTGCTTTTTGTATAAATATCCAACAGAAAGTCAGTAGTGAAGATGTAAGAGAGCAGATCCTGGGTGGCTCAGTAAAGTGTACAACTTTTGATTTCAGTTCAGGTTATGGTCTCATGGTTCATGGGATCCAGCCCTGTGTCAGCTCTGCACTGACAGCACAGAGCCTGTTTGGAATTCTCTCTCTCCCTCCCTCTCTGCCCCTCCCCTGTTCTCTCTCCCAAAATAAATAAATAAACTTTAAAAAAAAAAAAAACAACTTAAAACTAAATAAAACCCAGATGTTGTAAGAGATGGTGTGGATATAGACCTACATATGAATCCTAGCTCTGATCTTTAGCTGTGTAAACTTAAACATGTCAACTCCTCTATGGATTTCAGCTCACCCACTTATAAAATGCAACAATAAGATCTAACTCATAAGGTTATGGATATATAATGAGAATTATATATGGATATATAATGAGAATTATATATGAATATATAATGAGAAAACTCAGATAAAGTGCCAGGCACATGGAAGCCATTTAAGTTAGTTTCTGTTTTACTCTTTGTAGATTGGGCAATAGGCCTATGCAAATTGTTGGTCTTTTCTCCTACCACCCTCCCAAATAAGTATAAGTGTACCAACTTTTTGGAGATATTCAGAAACAAACAAATTTTTTAAGTGCCAGTATTTAGAATCTTAGAAGATGTTTTGTCAGCATAAGGAATTATTACTATTAAAAAAAACATGAAATCTAAAACAAAATGTTTATACATGAGGCTCTCTAGTTTATCCAAGCATATGTTCTGTAAAATATCAGGTACTTTGGGATGCCAAGGTGGCTCAGTCAGTTAAGCATCCGACTTCAGCTCAGGTCATAATCTCATGGTTTGTGACTTCGAGCCCCACATTGGTCTCTGTGATGACAGCTCAGAGTCTGGAGCTGCTTCAGATTATGTGTCTCCCTCTCTCTCTGCTCCTACCCCTGCTTGTGCTCTGTTTCTCTCTCTGTGTCTCAAAAATAAACATTAAAAAAAAAATTTTTTTTAATACCAGGTACTTTGTGTTAATAACTTAAACTTGCCAGGAATCACTTGTCTGGGGTAAAAATGGTAACAAACAAATGCCTTATAAAAATATATGTTTTTATATATTTTTAAGGATGGGATGCTGTTATGGACTGGAAAGATGTTCTGTCAGGAGGAGAAAAGCAAAGAATGGGCATGGCTCGCATGTTTTATCATAGGTAAGTAGGCTATACTCAGGAAACTAGTTCATTATTGTAACTAAAAAAAAAAAAAAAAAACTTTGAACATGATTCGATGCCCTCATCTTTAAAAATATCTTACTCCTTGGAGCTCCTGGGTGGCTCATTCAGTTAAGTGTCTGACTCTTGATTTTGGCTCAGCTCATGATTCTGCAGTTTGTGGAATCAAGCCCAACAATGGGCTTGGTGCTGACAGTGCAGACCCTGCTTGGGATTCTCTCTTTCCGTCTCTCTCTGCTCCTCACCCACTCATGCTCACTCTCTCTCTCTCTCTTTCTCTCTCTCAAAATAAATAAATAAACATTTGAAACATAGAAATATCTTCCTGGGGAATAGAGGGATGGGCAAAATGGGTGAAGGAGATTGGGAGATACAAGCTTCCAGTTAGGGAATGAATAACTCATAGAAATAAAAAGGCACAGTATAAGGAATACAGTCAATGATATCGTAGTAGCACTGTATAGTGACATGTTAGCTACACTTGTGGTTAACATAGCATAATATGTAAACTTGTCTAATCACTATGTTGTACACCTGAAACTAATGTCAACACGTGTGTCAACTAAAATAAAAAAGAAAGAAAAGAAAAAGAAAGAAAAACTAATCCTTAGAATATATAGGTTTTACGCTTCTTAAGTAATTTTTTTCATGTGTCAGAAGTCTGTCAGTACTTTTTTTGTATTTCTTATGTTGAGTAATGCTAGATGACAAAATTAAATTTTCATGTATAGAGATAGACAGAATATGAGCAGGGGAGGGGCAGAAAGAGAGGGAGACACAGAATCCGAAGCAGGCTCCAGGCTCTGAGCTGTCAGCACAGAGCCCGATGTAGGGCTCCAACCCACAAACCGTGAGATCATGACCTGAGCCAAAGTCAGATGCTTAACTGACTGAGCCGCCCAGGTTCCCCAATAACATGGTATTTGTAATAATGTACATGGTTAGTTCAAGAATATGGCAAGCTAATTTGCAACAACATGGATGGAGCTAGAGAGGATTATGCTAAGCAAAATTAAGTCAGTCAGAGAAAGACAAATACCATATGATTTCACTCATATGTGGAATTTAAGAAACAAAATAAATGAGCAAAGGGAAAAAAAGAGAGAAAGAGAGAGAGGCAAACCAAGAAACAGACTCTTAACTATAGAGAACAAACTGATGGTTACCAGAAGGGAGGTGGGTTGGGGGTATGGGTTAAATAGGTGATGTAGATCAAGGACTGCACTTGTGATGAGCACCTGGTGATGTATAGAGGTGTTGAATCACTAATTGTACACCTGAAACAAATATTACACTGTGTGTTAACTAACAGGAATTTAAATAAAAACTTAAAAAAAAAGAATATGGTGAACTAAAAAAAAATACAAACCAAAATTTGCTAACTCAGAACTTTTAGTTCAGTATTTTAAAATGTCCCTTTCTCAGATGATGTGGTGAGATTCAAGGGTAAAGTTTTCTGTTTGACATTTATGACCAGCTGTTAGCCACTATCACCCTGAATCTGTTTGAGCCTTGTCCATAAATATTCAGTAACATGATCACCAGCATAGCTGGTGAAATATAATATGGTGGAATGTAAAATGTGACCATAAATTTCTCACTGTGTCAGTGTGTTAATAAAATAAACCCTGTAACAAAGAGCAAGAGGCATTAATCTAAACCCAAAGAGATCTGTAAACACTTGTAACTAGAAATCAATAGTTGATACTTGGTATCTAAAATATTTTGGATATAATGTGAGACTAAATAAGCTCAGGTTACAAACATCACTAGAAGGAAAATTAGTGATCTGTATAGAAAGATCAGTGAAGATGAGCAAGTTGTTGGAAAGCAGAATCTGTTGAGAAAAAACAAAATTAAATAGAAATTTCAAATCCAGTGAAGGAAAAGAATAATTATGAGAAACTGCCTTCCCTTGTTCCCAAAGGATTAATATCAATATTTGAATGCAGTATGAAAGACCTGAACTAACTAAAATGGAGAACATTGGCAGGGAGTACTAAGTATCACAGTAGTATACTCTTTTGGAGAGGATTTTAATTTTAATGTTTAAAGAATGATCCGAAGAGTTCTGTCTTAAGGGGATAGAGTAGATCCTTCACAAAGCTGCCTCCTCTGATGATACATCAAAACAAAAAGAATGGAAAATCTGAGAAACAATATTACATAATGTTTCACTTGGTTATATCAGCCCAGATTCCAGCTATTGCTTAATTTAAATACACACACACATGCACACACATACACATACACACATACCCCAGTTCTGCCAAGAAAACAAAAGTACACAGTCTATCTTACATCTGCTAGACTAAGGATTGCTATGACAACTGAATGTAAGACATATACTTTATTTCTGATTCTAAGATGGCATCTCTTCTCTGTTTAGCTCAAAAAGCGACACAGTACAATAAGTAACTAAATTACTAGAAGGAGATTCACACAGAAAAAGAAAAGTTTATCTCTCTTTTATACTTCCTTTTCTTCTTCCTCTTTTTTACTTAAAAAAAATTATCCACAAAACAGTAATCAACTCTGAGACAAAAATGTAATGCTTAATACTTAAACCGGAACAGTAACCAAAAACCACCCAGCACAACTATTTCTGTTAATGTCATGGGGAATCTCCAGTGATCCTTAAGTTCTTTGCATGGAAAGCAGTTGTTAAAGTCAAATGGGGTGTTAAAGTTAAGTTGACTCCTATATCTATTAGCCTTGTCTACCCATCCTGGAATAAATAAAAAGATCCTATTAATAAGATCATAGAAAAACAATTTAAAGTACTAAATAATTATACTGAAGAAGAAATTACTACTGGTTTCAACGTTTATCTTTTCAGTGTCATTTATTTTTAAAGATCAGAATATCTTCATGGAGGACAGTGTCCTGGAAAAATACTTAATACTGGTTTTCAGCTCTAAAATAAATAATAAATGACAGTGCATGAGTTGACCTTTGGTCCCATTGACCAAGCTAAGTCATGTTGTTAAGTACCAAATATATACCCAAAGTCCAGATGACCCTGTCTCCTTCTTGAAAGAAGACAGGGAAGGGGAAAGAAAGAAAGATAAGAGCAGGGGGTGAGATGAAAGGACGAGAATAAATAGAAGGAAATGGTATCCAATGATAGGTACCTCTGATAGTGGTAGACAGTCCTTTCCAAAGTAAAAATTGAGCTAGAAAAAGTAATTAACTGAGTGTAATGAGAAAATAGTTACTGATTTTTTTCCCTTAAGAATTTGCAAAGCATGGTCTCAGTATTACCAGGTTAAATGCCAGTGTAAATTTGTCCGATTAGGCATACTACTTTTGCAGAATTTAGTAGCAATGAAATTCCATTAATAGTGTTTTGGTACTGACATTGTTGATAAAGTTATCTTCTCAATAAATCTTTGCTAACAGGGCCTTGGCCTTTTTGATAATTAGCTACTGTAATGCATTTTTCATGTAATTAGTCAGAACCTGTCACCAGGAATGAACTTGCCTTCTATGGGAAAATGCACTCAGTGACCTGCCTCATCTTTCCTATGTCTCATACCCATGATTCACCCATTTGCATAACAATAAAGCTTATTGTATAGTGAGTAGGCATCAGGAAATCTATTTAAAATTTAAGAACAATATAATGTCCTAATCCAAAGAGGGAGGGTGACCCCTCTTTTACTTTATCATTTGTCACCTTTACTAATTTCGTATACTCTTTTGCTCCTTTAAAGTTAACATTGCAGGGCACCTGGCTGGCTCAGTTGGTAGATAGAGCATGCTACTCTTGATCTCAGGGTCTTGAGTTCAAGCTCCACATTGGGCATAGAGCTTAAACAATTAAAAAATAAAGTTAACGTTGCAACTCATATTGTCCATGTAAAGATATATAATTCAAATAGGAAAGCCATTAATTTATTTGTGTTAATTTTTTTTTCAAGACCAAAATATGCATTACTGGATGAATGTACCAGTGCTGTCAGCATTGATGTTGAAGGAAAGATATTTCAGGCTGCAAAAGGGGCTGGAATTTCCTTACTATCTATAACGCACAGGCCTTCTCTATGGTAAGTGTTTCCAATGCTAATTTGCAATAGATGGTTTTTCTTTATATTTCTTTCTTTTTTTTCTTTTGTTTAGGGAGAGAGAAAGAGAGAGATCATGCAAGCAGGGGAGAGGGGCAAAGGAATAGGGAGAGAGAGAGAGAGAGAGAGAGAGAGAGAGAGAGAGAGAATCTCAAGCAGGCTCCATAATCAGCCTGGAGCATGACCTAAGGCTGGATCTCACAACCTAGGATCATGACCTGAGCCAAAATCAAGAGTTGGATGCTCAACCAACTAAGCCACTCAGGCAACCCTCTATATTTCTTAAATAGTAGCTTTGCCTAGGGGTGCTTAGGTAGCTCAGTCGATTGGCAACCAACTCTTGATTTCAGCACAGGTCATGATTTCTCAGTTCATGATATCGAGCCCCATGTCAGGCTTGGCACTGACAGTGCGGAGACTGCTTGAGATTCTTTCTCTCGCTCTCTCTGCTCCTCCCCAGTTCATGTGCATACACATGTGTGTGTATTCTCTCTCTCAAAATAAATAAATTAAAAAAAAAATTTTTTAAAGAGCAACTTTGCCTAAACTTTCACTATAGAGCATCAGATACTTCACTTATTCTACGTGTATTTCTGTTAAGTTGCACACTAGTAGTAGAGATATCCCAAACCTCACATCGTAACATATATGTGCTATTTAAAAACTATTATCACATTCCAATAATTCTGAAAAAAAGTGGAAAAATCAAGTGTGTTTAACTGAAAATATTCATAATCCATAGCGTGTACTAGGAATGAATATATTTGTGTAATTTTATATCATCTTTTTACCCCTTTTTTCAAAATCCAGGAAAAAACCTGCACAACATACTATTCCTACAGATGATTAAGTTGGAGAAAACACAAGGGGAAAAAAAGCTTTTTTTTTTTTTTTTGCTTTTGTTTTAAGGAAAATTCAAAATATTTTCTAAATATTATCCCATTAAACCTAATGGGATTTCCCATATTTAAAGAAATGGCAACACTATTTTTACCATTCCCCTACTTTTCCCATTGATTGATAACCATAATAATAGTTGATAGTGCAGATTCAGCACCTATTCTGGTCCAGGCTCATTTTATTCAAGTCTCATAACAACCCTATAGAGAGTATAGATAGTCTAATTATTCCCATTTTATGATTAAGAAGCTGAGAACTAGAAAAATGAGAAAAGTAACTTACCATGATCACTCTATACTATAGTATGCTGCTCTAGTTAGTATAAGGAGCTCAAAATGCACCTTATATATAAGCCATAAAAACACTGTTCATTTATACTATACTCCACTACTTTGGTATTTGTTTCATCAATCAAAATCTTTTCTTTTGACATATTAGTTACTACAGTGGATTCTATATGCTTTAGCCTATTTCCCAAGGGACAGGCAGGACTTTTCCTCTCTCTCTAGCTGGAGTATTCTGTAGCAGGTGGCTAATCACATTCTGTGCCAAAGCCTCCATCATGTAGGTGACTTCAAACCTAGGCTAAGTAACCAGCTTTATTTGAGTTAATCCTAGAAGGCATTCTAGAACTTCCACTGTATAGAGAATACTTACCTTAAAATTGTGAGTAAACTGAGTATTCAGTTTAGATGAGGCTTTCATTGTTGAAAATTCTTTGATTCTGTACTTCTATTGAGAAGATAATAACCTGTTTTGTCTTCATTTAAACATTCAGATTTTTCATAATTTTCCCTGCAGAGAGTTAACCTGAAAATAGAGCATTTCATGAAATGACCCTTTCTATAGAACTTTGTGGTTTGTCTCTCTGTCATTAAGAACTAATTAGCATCTGGAGTGATAAAATCTCTCCAGAAGCAGTCTGGATCTAGTCCAGGATGAGTACATGGCAATGAATGTGATTCCTCTGACTTTTCCCTGGAGAAAACCAGCAGGACTGGATCTCCAGAACAATTATGACATTTGTCTATAAATCCCTGTATCAGCGATGGCATAGAACCACGCCAGAACTCTTGAACCCTTTCTGGTATACACTTGTCATTTCCAGACATGCTTCCTAATTGATCACATGTTAGGATAACATGGAGTTATGTCTTAGTTCTGGTAATTTTCTGACCTCTATCAATTAATTTATCATGTTATTATGTCACTCAGTTCCTTATTCGAGAAGCCTAAAAAGGCATTGGAAACATATTCACTCATTTATTTTTTTCTCAATTGAAGGAACAAATAGGTTTTGGTTGCTGTGATTTTAAATACTTTATTTAGAGTAATTTAGTATGTTACAATAAACTGACAGGAAGAGACAGAAATATCCCATATACTCTGCCCCTACATATGCATAGCTATACACAATAGAATGAAACATTTGTTATGATTAATGAACCTACACTGACACATCATTATGACCCAAAGTCCATAATTTACATTAGGGTCACTCTTGGTGATGTACAGTCTGTGGGTTGGAACAAATTTTTAGTTGCATATATCCATCATTACAGTATTGTATAGAGGATTTTAACTGCTCTAAAAATTTTCTGTGCTCTGCCTATTCATCCCTCTCTTTCCTCAAGCTCTGGAAACCATTGATCTTTAATGCCTCCATAGTTTTGCTTTTTTCAGAATGTCATATGGCTGGAATCATACAGTATGTAGCCTTTTCAGTTTGGCTTCTTTCACTTAGTAGTACTCATTGAAGTTTCCTCCATGTCTTTTTATCGCTTGAAACCTCATTTCTTTTTAGCACTAATATTCCATTGTTTGGATGTAGACAGTTTATTTATCCATTCACCTACTAAAGGACATCTTGGTTGCTTCCAGTTTGGGAAATTATGAATAAACCTGCTGTAAACATTCATATGAGGGTTTTTAGGTGGACACAAGTTTTCTCAACTCCTTCGGGTAATATCAAGGAGTGCAATTGCTGGATCATATGATAAGAGTGTGTTTAGTTCGGTAGGAAACTGAAAAATTGTCTGCCAAAGTGGCTGTACCATTTTGCATCCCAACAAGCAATGAATGAGAGTTTCTGTTGCTCCACAGCCTTGTTGGCACTTGGTGATATCAGGGTCCTGGATTTTGCCCATTCTAATAGGTGTATAGAGGACAGATATTTTTTTAAGCTAATAACAAAATCTGTAATTTTATGCCTTTTAATGAGAAAAACATGTTTTTAATTGTAGCTATTCATAGTACATTTCCCCATAAAACTAAAAATTATGTTACTTCTGCAGTATGAATTAATTTAGGCATTTTAGGTTGAAGAAATCTATCATTTCTGATTAACCTTTCTCCCTAGATGAAATTCTTATTTTCCCTGAAAAGATACCAGATGAGGGAAAACTGTATTACATTTTCCCCAAGACAGCAAAGTAGTAATTATTGATTGTAAAGATTAAAATCAATATCAGTATATAAAAAGGTCAAAAATGATAAGAGCTTATTAAATTATTTGATTCCTGGATAGAATTATAGCTTTATATCTACCACTTTCCTAAGCTTGACTCGATTTGTGCAGGAAGTCTGTAGATTATCTCTGAGTCTCAGTTAATATAGTAGTTTCCTGTAAAATCCTCTTAAGCAAACCCTGAAATACTATTTAGCCCATTATGTAGGACACACCTTTGAATCTCAGGTAATGAAACACCCATACATTTTCTTCCTCCCATGTAGAAATCAAATGATGTTGTGAGACTGGAGGGACGAGCCAAACCTTCATTATACCTTGAAGATAAAAGTTGCCCAAGATCAGAACTACTGCATCCTGAAATTGCTCCCAGCTGTACATCCAAAGTTAGGAAAAGCCCAGGAATATATATATATATATATATATATATATATATATATATATATACACACAAAGATCATTAATCTCTGTCATATGTTATCAAGCATATGAACTTTCAACCTTCATCTTGAGAGTGATTTTATTCTTTTAGACACAGTTTAACCCAGGTTAATTTCCTCATCTTACAGCATGATAAAACCATCTAATCAAAATGAGATGAAACCACAGGTCCTACAATTGATGAATAGATCAACAAAATGTGCAAATCCATACAATGGAATATTATTCAGCCATAAAAATGAAGGAAGTACTAATATATGCTCCAACTTAGATGAACTTTGAAATCATTTTGAGTGAAAGAAGTCAGTCACAAAAAGCCATGTATTATATGATTGTATGTATATGAAATGTCTAGAATAGACAAATCCAGAGACACAGAAAGAAAATTGATGGTTGGGAGGGGTTGAGCAGAGCAGGGAAAAGGGAAGGACCGCTAATAGGTGTGGGGTTTCTTTTGGCGGTAAAGAAAATATTCTGGAATTGGATAGTAGTGATGGTCACATGAGCTTCTGAATAAACTAAAAATCACTGAATTTTACACTTAAAAGGATGAGTTTGTGTTATGTGAATCATATCTCAAGTTTAAAAAAGGAAGTGAATTTACTTGAAATAAGCCCACTGATTATAGTAAATAATGACAGATGAGTGCTTAAAGGGGATCAAGAAGCAACAAAAACTGGAAGGAAAAGACAGGAAAACTGAGGGACACATAGGAGTATGCGCCACGTCAGGAAAGTGACAAAATGCAGGGACACAGCAATGCAAGGCCAACTCTGCTAGCATTATTCTCTCCACACATCCCCCACAAATTCCAGAAACCAATAATCTTAGCCTCTTTTTAGGACAACATGGATTATCTCCTGTGTCATCAATAAAATAATCTCTATACTTGTCTGAAGTTTCTAATTATGAACCAGAGCCATGAGAAAGGATGTTAAACTGTATGAAGGCATGGAAGTATCTTTCAAAGATTTCTATCAAAGAGTTCATTTTTTTTAATGTTTTAAAACTGGGGCGCTTGGGGGGGCCCAGGAGGGTAAGTGTCTGACTCTTGATTTGGGCTCAGGTCACGATCTCATGGTTGTGAGATGGAGTCCCGCATTGGGCTCCCGGCTAGATGTGCACCCTGCTTAAGATTCTCTCTCTCTCCCTCTCCCTCTGCCCCTCCCCAGCTTGCACACATGCACGCTCTCTCTCTTTCTCTTAAAAAAATGTTTTAAAACTTTATTAGTGAGGACTTTTTACTTATGTAGAATAATTCATTCCGAAAAGGTAGTATATTAATGAATTGATATTGTATTTCCCTTATTTTTCTTAGTTTTTTTCCCCTGTATAACTTTAAAAGTTTACTTTCTTCTCTCAGCTTGCTTTCCTTATTCCCATTCTAACTAAGCTTTGATATTTATTTAGGGGCCATACTGGGTTCTGAAGATAAATAGATACAAACAGCATATCTTCCTTTGAAGTTCGTATATATTCAGAATATAAAATAAATATAAGCAATGGAATTCCTAAGAGATTAATGACTTTTGAAATTAAAAAGATTATAATATTTAACCTCATGAGGGATTCTTGAAAATCAAATGTATAACAGTCACCTTACTTAAAATTTGCCTTTGGATACCAACTGGAATGATAAACCTAAAATGGCTTTTCACAATTATTGCTAATAATATTATTTCATTTTGATCATGCAGGAAATACCACACTCATTTATTACAGTTTGATGGTGAAGGAGGCTGGCGCTTTGAACAATTGGATACTGCTATCCGTTTAACACTCAGTGAAGAAAAACAAAAGCTAGAATCTCAGCTAGCTGGAATTCCCAAAATGCAGCAGAGACTCAATGAACTATGTAAAATTTTGGGAGAAGACTCAGTGCTGAAAACAATCAAAACCGAAGATGAGACATCCTAATTTGTTTTGACGTGTTTTAAAAGTTAATTTTTAGGTAAAGGCTCAGAGACACTCTGTTATGTTGCATGCATTGTGTTTAAGCACAGAGAAAAAGGAAGGAATGTTTTATAAGACTTTAGCATCAAGGAAATATATGATCTGACTTTTCAGAGGAAAATAAACAAATGCATTATGTGAGATTAGTCATTCTCGCTTATACTAATTCCTAGTGACGGCCTAGTTCACCTGTAAAACAAGATTTTCTAGGTGAATTTATGATGAATACCAGATTTGCTATGTGTATGTGATGCATCTGAAGTTCTTAACAAACATGGGAGATATCTTGAGAATGGAACAACTTAACATTATTTGGTTTGAAAACAGGTGCATAAAATTAGAAGTTTGAGTAATGTCTCAGTCCATTTATGGTTATTAGGTTTAATAGCTAGAATTCATGTTCATCATTGCTAGTGGTCAACTAAACCTGCATACAAAATAGCTGACAGTTTGATAAATAATGTCAATATGAAAAAAAATTATTTTAATGGCAGTGGTTGAAAGAAAGAAGCATGGCTGTACGTGTGTAAAGTGCCATATCTTTAAATTTTAGATTTTCAGCATCTTAATGTGGACACATAACAAATTAGTCTTAATGAGAATCTTACATATTTGTTAATAAACCCTTTCGTTTTAAAAAGAGAATGGCCAATACAGAAAAGGAGTATCCAAACAACGTATGTCTCAGCCTGTTACTTTGCTTGGCAGCATTTTCTACTGCAACTTCTGTCTAGAAATACTCAGCTTGTTTTTGGGCTCAGAGGAGGAGTCCACCACATTTTTAAATAATAGCGCTATCATGGAATATAGGGGTTCTCAAAATCACAGTAGTAATAGCACACTTGAAATAGCACTTTAGAATTTACAATCCTCGTTTATATCATTTCACTTTAATTCTTATGGCAATCTATTGAGGCAAATATTCTTTGCCTACTTCGCGTTTGCGGAAATTGACACTCAGACTTGCCTTAATTATGCAATTTATTTAGGGACAGATCCAAGAATCAAATAAAGTTCTCCTGATTCCTTGATCATTGCTATTTCCACTTTCTACTATTATCCTTGAAATGTAACTGGACTATAATATCAATAAAAGTTAGATGAGATGTTGAAAAGAAAATAAATTTGGTAATGATAGGGCTGTTACTATGTGGTTATTGTTTACAAGACATGGAAATTAAATACAAAGTGGAAAGGTCATTGGTCTGTGGTTTAAAATGAACCAAGAAAGTTAGCAAATTTTTCAGCAACTATACACTCATACTCAATATCGATGTACCTCTATAGCCAACAATCAGAAGGGAAATTAGTTGTGTTATAAATTTTAATATTTATTGAATATAATGAGAAAGAATCAGCATGGAATAGTCCATGTGAAATAAAGCTTATCTATTCATGTGCCCTGAAGTTGGAAATACAAAATCCAGAACTGGCATTTTAATCTCGTACTGCCTATGCCACCACATTGACAGGCCAGGAAAAATGAGAGTGATCAGTTGTTAGAGGTTTTGGATTTTATTTACATATTTAGACACAATCATAAGAGATGCTAAGTCAGTGATTCTCAGACTTTATCAGGCGGTAGAGTACCCAGAAGTCATCCATGATCACTGTAGTAGAACATCATGACGTGTTCACATTTGCAATTCTTCCATGCTAATCAAGACATTTTTAGTTATCAACAAATGTAACCATCTTGTATGAAGGAAGTCAGTAGAAAATCATAATCAGTACATCTGTCTAGGTTTTTCTGTTAGTATCTTCAGGTACTCAGTGAGGCAAGTGTCAAAGTTTCAAAAAAATGCATGGACCCAAAATTTAAACTTGATAAAAATCATCCATTAATCTTAACTTCTGTTTAGTGGTTATTCAGTTTATCCTGCTGTAGGAAACAGTTGGAGGCAAGTGTCTTGTTAACTCTTAAAGGTACAGGAAGAAAATGAAAAGTCCTCATTTGAAATATGTGCGTAATTTCCATGCCTTAATTTTCACAATTTGAAATATAAAGCATTTAGGACCTGATATATTGTTTTGAAACCTAGAAATGAATGCCAAAACAAATATTAGATTTGTAATTAGCCCTTATTTGATACATCCTATCAATGAGCTGAAGTAAGTAAGATTCATTATTTATAATGTACAGGATTCAAGGATGTTTAAAATTCTGTACTAACAACTGTACACACTGTAATTTAAATGTTAAAATTCTAAGAGAAACATGGTTTACATGAGCTTTTTGTGCCTATTTATTTTCTGAATTTTCATCAAGGACCAATATCCTCCAACTTGGAGGGGAAAAAATCTGTGATTTCAGTTTGTGTTGATGTACCATCTAACTGTTTCCAAAATGGTCCAATGGGTATACCATATTTTGCTATTCTTATAGTTACATTTTACAAAAAAACATGAACAAGATTAAGATATCAAATAGCCATCTTTGAATACAGCAAAGGGTAGATGAAAAGAAAAAGAAAGGATATTTCAATTTTCAAACTACTTTACTACTTTTACTTTTACTACTTTTACCAGGTTATCTATTTACCCAAACTTTTGACTTCTGGGTTTTTTGGTTTTTTTGTCAAAGAAAGCTGTAAGTTTATGGAGATTGATTTTTAAATGTGCAATTTTTGGCTAACTTCCAACTTGGAAAATAAGTTGCATTCTATAAAAATGTTGCATTTTATTTCTCCAGCATGTAGTGTTAGGCCAAGCATGAATCTAAAATTGTGTGCGTTCTTGTAAACAAGATAATGTTTAAAAATCCCTCTCCGGTAATCTCAAGGACGATGACATATCCCGATATTCAGCCCAAGTTTACATTTGTTTACAATGGGAAGTTTTTCCTCGACAGTAATTTGGGTTTTGTTTCAAATTATGCTTTTCCAGTAAATGTATAAATGAACATGTTAGTTTTTTATTTGAGACTTTGGTTCCAAGTATAATTTCATATTTGGCGATAGGTATCGCCTATTAAAATCTTCTTGGAATAGTTTTTGATTCCATAAGCCTAGAAAAATTTGTGACACATTGGAACCCAAAATCCAGAGAATATTACACACTTCTGAGGTGTGCAGAATATGGTAATGATGATCAAACCATTGATTAAAAGAGATACCTTTGAAAGAATTACGTTATGGGCAAATATGGGTCTCATTTAGAAATGTG
The DNA here is from genome assembly GCF_023721935.1 of Panthera uncia. NCBI lineage: Eukaryota > Metazoa > Chordata > Mammalia > Carnivora > Felidae > Panthera > Panthera uncia. The sequence goes on along the minus strand of NC_064809.1, from coordinate 65,410,689 downwards.
AAGTACTTCCATAGACCCCAGGGTATTTACATTTCTGCTGATATACCCTTAGGTATGTCGAATATGTTTTAGAGCTGTACTTGTCATGTTTGCCACATGAGAACTTTCAGATGGATGCAAAAAATATTTTTATTAAAAGCAAATTCCTTCTTCATTGTTGGTGCCTTTCTTGATTACCAAATACAAAACTGCTTTACAGTTTTTATTGTGAAATGTTCAAAACCAGTTGCCTATACTTATACACAGGGCTTGTGTTAATGAAAGCAAGTGAGAAAAATGTCCTTAATGGTAAAAAAAACTATGTAGCTAATCTAGAATGTGGCTATTTGTGAATGCTCTATGATACAGTCTCCAATGTGCAGTTGCTTGAGCTCAACATTTCTTGTGAATTCCTTAATAATCATTAAAAAACGTTTGATTAATCAAAGGAATTACAAATTATTCCAGTGGTAGAAAACACCTTATTTCTATATTTTAAATGACTTTGCTGAGCGTGTCTATATACACCTCATTTACAAGTTGTGTGGTGTACAACTGTATGGAGTGCTATGAACAATAGTCCCCAAATAGTTGCTTAAATATTTATTTTCTTTATTAATTCAACACATACTTACTTATTAAGTACCAGCCTATGCCAGGCACTGTGCTAGGTTCTAGAAATAAATAAAATATGGTCCCTGTACAAAGAAGCTTACCGTTCATTGAAAATTAGGAAAATGAGTACCCTGAGAGAAAAACTCAAGAGCTACTATTTATTATTTACCAAGAAGGCACAAAGCATTGATACATATTGACTTATTACATCTTCACAAAACTAATTCAATAAAAGTAGAAAGTGAGGACAGGTTAAGTAATTCATCCAACCTCATACAGCTACAGCTATAGAGCTGAAATTTGAACCTAGCAATATTGGATTCCAAAGCCATGTAACTCCCATCACCTCCTTTTTAATTAGTTTAGGTCAATTTGTCATTATCATTGTTTTAAACTCTAAACTTTTAAACTCTTAAGTTATAAGTATATTTTTAACTGGCTCAAGGTTTCTGGTTAATCAAACATGCATTTTTTTTTTCATCTAAGACAGAAATTTGTCACTTAAATTGAATTTTCACTGTTTTTATTATAAATGTTGGATGCAGTCCTATGGGAGAAAGAGAACAAAAGGCAAATTTTCAAATGTTTTGAAGAAGAAATGTCCAAACCGGTTAACATTCATTCATTCATTCATTCAGTAAATATTTATTGACACATTCAAGGTACCATTTATTGTGCTAGCGATTTTAAGTGAACAACACAGACCTGGTCTCAGTCCTCATGAAACATTTTAGTACATCAATAGTAAACAATTGTATGCCTGTTAGATGTTATGTTCCCATCTAAATGGCACATTTGTTTTGTAGTATCTTCTCAATTCTTGTATTTCCAGCCTAGGACAGCTCTGTTGCAACATTTAAGCAATAAGCATTTTCTGGCAGCAACATTCCCTTGATTACACATTTAAAGGCTTCATAATCCTCATGCCCTCTAACTTGGTCTAAATGACAAGGTCCAATAAAACCAGTCTGCCTGCAGGACTATATCATCCTTCACCAGTAGGTGCTCCCATGCATTTAGCATGTTTTCTTGAAACCTGAGAAACAGCTTCTCAAGTTCAGGTCATGTAAAGTGAACCAGTTGGGTACCATGAAAAGTACTGCTCTTGTGTTAACACAAAATACAGATAACTGTAGCAGGATAATTCTAAAGAGCAAAAATTAAATTTAAAATAAATAATAATTGTAAAAGTGAATACACAAGTCTTCTAAAATGAAGTACAATTAAAATTATATGTTCTATCTCAGTACTTGTTACCCAATGTAGAAGATAAAGTGATTAAATATTTACCTTACATGTTCTTATGTGATTTAATACCTATAATATAGATAATGCAACTATGAAACAATGAAATATTAAACACTAAATATTCACTTGCCAAATCATCTAATTATAGTGAGTTAATCCATACAAAATAGGAGGCAACCTTATATACCAAATATATTATTCAACTTTTACCTATTGAATGTATTAAACTTAATTAAAATTTATTGGGCCTATAAATCCTTTACTAATTAAAAAATAGAAAAGTTTATTCTAATGAATATATATAAAATGAATGTAAATATATATGTACATATGAAGTTGTGCACACACAAAAATAGAATGCACATGTTTTAAATCCCAAATGGAACATTTGCAAATTTGATCACATATCAGGCCACATAACAAGTCTCAATAAAGTTCAATCAATTTCTATATGAAAAAAAAATGAATTGGGCCTAAAAATCATGTAAATGTATAAAACAACAGAAGTTTGTAGTGCCTAGGGACTCACATAAGGATGAGGTAAAAGAGGTCCTAGATAAGATGCCATCTTTTCGGAAAGCTAATAGAAAGTGGCCTTTTGCAACATGCAGATATTGATAACTCAAGAGTGATAAAGACTGAGGGAGTAAATGTCAAAGTCCCCTTGTTCGGGTTAACTTGTGGCTCCATGCAACAGTTTTCCAAGATCCACAAACATGGGGTTTACATAAGGGAGGTTAATGTAGATCCAAGCAGATACATATATTGTCCTGCAACTTCTCTGTCTCTCTCTCTCTCTCTCTCTGTCTCTCTCTCTCTCTGTATCTCTCTGTCTGTCTGTCTGTCTGTCTCTCTCTCTCTCTCTCTCTCTCACACACACACACACACACACACACACACATTCTAGAAGTTTGATATAAAACAGCGTAATTATTTTGAGACTTAAGTAGTGAAAAAAATATTTTTCTATTGTGATAAAAAACATAACAAAGTTTACCATCTTAACCATTTTCAAGTTAGGGTTCAGAATGTTAAGTACATTCTCATTGTGAAACATATCATCTTACAAATTGGAAACTCTATATCCACTAAACAATAACTCCTCTTTCTCCCCCTCTCCAGTCCCTAGTAACCATCATTCTACTTTCTGTTTCTATGAATTTGACTATGTTAGGTACTTCATGTGAGTAGAACCAAACAGAATTTGTCGTTTTGTGACTGGCTTATTTCATTTAGCATAATGTCCTTAAGCTTCATCCATATTGTGGCATGTGACAGGATTATCTTCTTCTTTAAGGCTGAATAAAAGCCATCGTATGTTGATACCACATTTAGTTTATCCATTCTTCCATTGATAGAGCAGGTTGCGTCTACCTTTCGGCTATTGTGAATAATACTGCTATGAACATGGGTGTGTAGCTGTCTCCTTGAGACTCTGCTGTCGATTCTTCTGGATATATACCCAGAAGTGTATTGCTGGATTGTATGGTAGCACTGTTTTTAAGTTTTTCAGGAACCTCCATACTATTTTCCATAAGTCGCTGCACAAATTTACATTTCTTTCAACAGTGCATATTCTTGTATATTAAGCCCATACTGCTAGGTAAAACTCTAAAGTGCGGGGGGTTTCGTCTCCTGAAAGAAAAATTGAGCATCTTGGGGATTACCTAGTATTTGCCTCATCCACTTTCTCTCCTCCTCTCCACCATAAGTCAAGAAGTGATACTCTGGTTTTAATCTTCCCGACAGGATGCTGATTATAAAATTTTCACAAACATTTCTTCTAATTCACTGATTCAATAGAAATTAGATATCCCATTAACTATCTAACTGGATGGCCTCTCTAACTGCTTCACGTTTTCTCTCTCTGGGACCACAAGTGTACATCCTTCCTCTTTCTGCTTCCCTGGATAGGTCTCAATACCCCTCCAGGTTCAAAGATCCTATACCCTCATTAAATAAATAAGATGAAGTCTTTCCTCAAATTAGTCATGAATTGACTTTTACCTTCTTTAATGTTTATATAAAATTCAGTACCAAGAGAACAACCTTACCCTACCTAATGACCACTGGACTTCTGATGGTAAGAACAAAGGGGTCAATTCAAAGCAGAAAGCAAATTTCAATTCCAACCCACAATAGAGCCTGTAAGAACACAGCATCTCTTCTTGCCTCACTGAGAGCAAAGGGTAGGCCGTCCAAAAATGGACAACTTTGGTGTGAACATTATTTTGAGTTAAAAGCAATTAAAACCCAGCAGATTCAGGAAAAGCTTTTTACCTCCCCCTGAACTGCTTGCTTATATAGGGAAGAGAGCTATTAACATATTCCTCTTTACGTAAGAAACTTATCTACATAATAAGGTAACCTTTGTTTTTCAAACACCTCCTTTCACCTTCTTGTTAATGGTCTTTCTCCCCTTTGTATCCTCAGACCCCTCTCCCCTCTCCTTAGCTCAAGTAAGCGTCATGTTGCCTGACTGCCTTTGGAATTTCCATGTCTGTATGAATTCCCCACAAATATGTTACTAAATTTTATTTTCTCCTGTTAATCTGTCTCATGCCAACTTGATTTTTTTTTTAATTTAATGTTTATTTTATTATTTTTGAGAGTGACAGAGCATGAGCAGGGGAGGGGCAGAGAGCAAGAGGGAGACACAGACTCTGAAACAGGCTTCAGGATCTGAGCTGTCAGCACAGAGCCTGATGCAGGGCTCAAACTCACAAACTGTGAGATCATGACCTGAGCCGAAGTCAGACACTTAACTGACTGAGCCACCCAGGCACCCCCATGCCAACTTGATTTTTAGTCCAGCCAGCAGGACCTTGAAGGGCAGAAGAAATTGTTCCTCCCCAACCCTTACCACAAGCCTCAGGTGTAGGCCATGAGGGGCAGAGATTAGGAACACAGGCTGTGAAGAAAGACTGCTTGGTTGAGTCCTACCTCTGTCACTCCCTGCTGAACCTGTTGCTTCACCTTTCCATGCCTTAGGTTTCTAATTTTTAACAAGAAGATAATAATGGTACTTACTTGGTAGTATGTTGTGAGGATTAAATGTATTCACCCTTATAAAGTGCTTAGGAGAGAGCCTGACTTATGTTTACAGCTATTACCATTTACACATATTACTGCTATGAGTTATTTAAGTAAATATCTAATCAGCATCCTTCCAGAAATGGTTGATTTTGAGAGTCATGGAAGACAGAGGGCTAATTTAGGGGGAGGGGTGATACTTTGGGGGTGAGAAACCACAAGTGTGAGGTGCTAGCAGACAAGAAGCTCAGCTTATGTTGAAGGGTGGTTACTCAAAATATGTTTGTGAAATAAATGACTGAATGACTGAATGAATAAATAGGTGAGGCGTTGGCAGAAGAAAGAGAAAGGGAGATAGGCACATGCCAAAGATAAAACTGCAATTTTGCCTCATGCCAATGCTAGCTGGCATATCACTGAAATCGTGTGGACATGCCATCTTCGCAATGGGTCCATTAGTTACTGAAGCCTGAAACTATGTATACACTGCTGTGCCCTATAAGGTGAAACTAATTTTCTTCTTAGAATGTCCCGTCCCACATCTGCCAGGGTCCCTCCACTTCAGTGTGTCTACTTCATGCTTATTTCTTCCACACAATCCCCAAAAGGGAATTGGAGAAAAAGAAAAATGAAGAGAAAGATAGAGAGGAAATGGTACTATGTGACTGTGGTGGCAGTGACGTTGGAAAGTATGCCTAGAGAGAAGAGCGTAATCCTGGAGACCTAGTACCCTTGTTACACCCACTTCCCTCATCTTCTCTCTTACCTTCTCAAGAGGAGAATGCCCACATTCCCACGGAACTTTAGAACAGGTGCCCATTGAAGACCTTCCTCCTTTATGATGAAGATGGAAAATTGAGGTTTGTCACAACATCCGACTGATCTATTTTGAATTATTTTAATGCCCCAAAACTATACTGATCACACCCATCTGGAAAAACTCTAATCATGTGTGACCAAGTCTCTTCATGCCTGGACAAGAGTGGCTGAACAATACTGACAAGTCACTCGTCAAAGTAAAATGTTCACTATAAATTTGTGGTCACCAAAGACGTCTCAGTAGCACTCAGTAATCCCACTATATTCCTTAGTTCACTCACTTTTCCATTCTCCACAACTATTTTCTCTGCTCTCTGAACAAGTCCAACTCTCCCTCCTTCTCTTTTTCTCACAGCTGGTCTCTGACTGACCCTTTCTTTACCTTTCTACTACCAAAGGTGACAACTTATCCTCAACCACACCCATTTGACCCTGTCCCTTCTGACACACAGAGGTCTGCTTCTCTTGTTTGCTAAATTGGTGGCTCCTAGGAATCACCACTGCTACCTTCTCACCCCTCACACTCCATATCTAAACTTTTTTTTTTTAACGTTTATTTATTTTTAGGACAGAGAGAGATAGCATGAACGGGGGAGGGGCAGAGAGAGAGGAAGACACAGAATCGGAAGCAGGCTCCAGGCTCTGAGCCATCAGCACAGAGCCCGACGCGGGGCTCGAACTCACGGACCCCGAGATCGTGACCTGAGCTGAAGTCGGATGCCTAACCGACTGAGCCACCCAGGCGCCCCCCTCACACTCCATATCTAATTCACCAACAAATCCTGTTCATTTTGCCTTCTAAGTAAGTGCTTTCAAATCAGTCCCTTTTCCATCTTTGCCATGTTAACAAGGTTCAAGTAGAAATCTCCTACTGGGTCTACTGCCATTGCTTCCTGACTGATCTTACTGTATCCATCCAATAACTCCATGTATCTATTCACTTTTACAAAAATTATTTTTAAGTAATCTCTACACATGGGGCTCAAACCCACAACCCCCAGACCAAGAGTCTCATGCTCCATGACTGAAGAGCTCAGACTGAGACAAACAGATGCCCTCCATCAATCTATTCTTAAAAACAGGGGCACCCAGGGGCGCCTGGGTGGCTCAGTCGGTTAAGCATCCAACTTCAGCTCAGGTCACGATCTCGCGGTCCGTGAGTTCGAGCCCCGCGTCGGGCTCTGGGCTGACGGCTCAGAGCCTGGAGCCTGCTTCCGATTCTGTGTCTCCCTCTCTCTCTCTGCCCCTCCCCCGTTCATGCTCTGTCTCTCTCTGTCTCAAAAATAAATAAAACCTTAAAAAAATTTTTTTTTTTTAAAAAACAGGGGCACCTGGATGGCTCAGTGGGTTAAGCGTCTGACTTCAGCTCAAGTCATGATCTCACAGCTCGTGAGTTTGAGCCGAGTGTCGAGCTCTGTGCTGACAGCTCAGAGCCTGGAGCCTTCTTCAGATTCTGTGTCTTCCTCTCTCTCTGCCCCTCCCTGCTCACATTCTGTCTCTTTCTCTCAAAAATAAACATTAAAAAAAAAAAGCAAACACAAACTTTAAAAAATGTTTTTAAGTGTGATATTATACAAATACCAAAAACTTCACAAAACATAAATATACAGTGTATACACACTATGTTATCACAAACTGAATACCAGTTTAACCACCACCCAAGTTAATAGGGCATTGCCAGCCCTGAAGCCTATCTAAACCACTTTCTAATAACTAGCTCCTCTTCCCCCTCCTAGTATAACCACTATCCTGACTTCTAGCACTACACATTAGTTTTGCCTGCTTTTAACTTTATGCAAGTAGGATCATACTGTATGTATCTTTCTAAGTGTGGCTTCTTTCATTCAAGATCATGTGCATGAAGTTTATCCATGTTGCAGTGTAAAATCATAGTTTGTTCATTCTCATTTTTATATAGCAGTCTCTTGTATACTTACAGCACAGTTATTAATTTTACTCTTTGTTAAGTTTATTGATTTATTTTGAGAGTGAGAGAGAGCACGAATGAGGGAGTGTCAGAGAGAGGGGAGAGAGAATCCGAAGCAGGCTCCTCACTAGGAGAACAAGAGCCCAATGCGGGGCTCAATCTCACAAACCATGAGATCATGGCCTGAGCTGAAATCAAGAGTTGGTTGCTTAACCGAATAAGCCACCCAGTCGCCCCTAATCCCACTCTTGATAAACATTTAGATTGCTTCTGGATTAGGGCTATTAAGAACAGCAAACTGCTATGAACATTGTTATACATGTCTTGTGCTACAAATGTGCACACATTTCTCTTGGACCCATCCATGCTAGTCATAATAGCTACAGTGACCTTTCCTAATGCAAATCTGATCGTATTATTCTTTCAATGATTTTCGGTTATTCTTGGGAAAAACTAAAATCCTTCATTTGGTCTGCAAAACCCCACATAATATGGATTCTCTCCTTGCACAGCCTTTTCTCAAACCTTGCCTTCTTCTGCTCCATGTTCTTATTTCCTTTCCTGAAATGGGAAACATCATGGGATCTTTTACAGTTTCTTCCCCTTGCCCAGATAACTACTCTTCTGCCTCTTTACCTAGCTCCCTTATTTTTTCTTCAGATCTCAACCCTGTCTTCAGCCCCAGAGGGAAGCTTTCTCTAACCTTCCTCTCCGGTTTAATTTTCTTAATGTCAGATGTGAACTTCTTATCATTTGTCACATTTGTACTTTTATCTTTCTTTGATTAACATCTATATCCATTCGGCACCTCTCCCTCCCTTCCCCAACATACACTAGGTCATCAGTTTCAAGAGGATAAGGACTATGGAACTTGCTTGTGATTGTTTTTTGTTTGTTTGTCTGGTTTGGTTCTAGCTTTCACCCTAGACTTCTGCCTGGCCTATAGTAAGAACTCCATAAATATGTGTCCAATGAACGAATGAATGAATCAAATTACCACTAGTCATTATGAGTAAGGGCTACCTGAATGAAGGTCGAGTATCAAAGAATTGCTGTTGGGGTCACTAATCATTTTGTGAGAGGATTATTAAAACAACAGCAACAAAACTCTTCTCTATTTTTCTAATGTCAAGAATCTGTCACCATGTTCATCAGCCTCACTTAAAGTCAGGATTTGGCTTGTTTCACATGTATACAAGTGTTAGTTTAATTTTGCCAATTGTAGATAGCATTTTATGGGCAGATTTGTAACTGTCTTTTCTTAAAATATAACTTAAGGATGAGGATATATTTAAACACTTCCATATTGATGAAATGTTAATTACGGGCCTTCTGGTTATTTACTTCGCTCCAGTGCAGCTCTGAGGCACAAAGACAACTCTCATCACTGCTAGCATGTCTATAGTGGAATTCTGTGGGGTCTGGTTTATGCTCAAAAGTACAGAGCAACATTTTTTTTAAATGAAAGAATAATGAAAAAATAACAAACAGAAATACAAAGTACTTTCCCAGACATAAGGACTATGGGTAGATGTGTGAAAAGTAGATGAATAAATATAAAGGGTACCATCTGGGTTGGATAGTTTACATGGATTTTTCATTTCTTTATTTAATTGTTTGCATTTTTATGTGATGCTTTTAATAGTATAGGACTTTTGCTTAAGTCCATTTTTCAATGATAGCATCATAACTTCTATTAGCTTCTAGGTAGGTCTAGGTATGTATGAATACTTTTTGGGATTTTTAAAAAAAAATTTTTTTTTTTTAATGTTTATTCATTTTTGAGACAGAAAGAGACAGAGCATGAATGGGGGAAGGTCAGAGAGAGATGGAGACACAGAATCTGAAACAGGCTCCAGGCTCTGAGCGGTCAGCACAGAGCCCAACGCGGGGCTCGAACTCACGGACCGCGAGATCATGACCTGACTGAAGTCGGCTGCTTAACCAACTGAGCCACCCAGGCACCCCGGGATTTTTTTTTTTTTTTATATTTTAGAATGAGTGGGTATTCAGCATTAAGAGATTGCCTTAATGCTTTAAGTTACTTGGATATCTAAGTACGGACTAATTTTAATTTGTTGAATATTAAAGCAAAAATTAAAATCTACCTGAGATATTTCAAATATAGATACTTTACATTTTTTGAAAATCTTTTTTTTTTAATTTTTAAAAATCTTTATTTATTTTTGAGAGAGACAGAGTACAAGTGGGGAGGAACAGAGAGAGAGAGGGAGATACAGAATCTGAAGCAGGTTCCAGGTTCTGAGCTGTCGGCACAGAGCCCGATGCGGGGCTCAAACTTACCAACCATGAGATCATGACCTGAGCTGAAGTCAGACACTTAATTGACTAAGCCACCCAGGTGCCCCTAGATATTTTACATTTTTAATTGTATGTGTGGATTTACTTTGCATTTTAAATTATTTGAAGTGAATTAAAGAAAATAATTAAAGAAAATAAAGAAAATGGCTTTGTTGCTAAAGGAGGTTTATTTGCCCTTACATGTATCTTCTTTTTTTTTTCCATAAAATGATTTAAAAGTTAGAAAACTTTCAGAAGAAAATGAGATTTATCTATTAACTATAGATTTGTAGAAGTAGTGATTTGAAAACCATAACAATTACCTGTGTTTGTATTTGTTTAAATATCTAGTTCCCTCATACTTAAAATAATTTTATATTAAATGTTTTCTAATATCTCTTCAGAACTATTATTATTTGACTCTTCTTTCTTAGATTTTATTCTCTGATTTCCTAGCACTGTCAGAGTGGAATTGTATCCTAGTATGTAGCCCTCTAGTGGCTAAAACTTAAAAGGGGCACAATATTAAGGGGGGAAAAAAAAAAAGAATCCCAATTCTTCCAGAAAGAAGACCATCCATTTAGAGAAGGAAAAGGGCGAGAAAGGGCAGAAAGTAGGTGACAGACAGTGAAAGGAAAATTAAATGAAAGGTCAAAGTTAGCATTGTGAAATAGGGAGATGAGGACATAAGGAGTCAATATTTTCTGAGCAGATGTGGTTTTAGAAAATTTTTGTGTATTTTCTCACTTTATCTTCACAAAGACTCTATGGATACAATCCTTATTCTACAGGCAAAGAAACTGAGGCTCAGAGGATAAAAGAAATAACTGCCCAAATCACACAATTAGGGACTAGAGAGGTGGAATTTGATTCCAAAATCCATGCCCTTAAATATCAAGTGAAGTTGGAAACATTGAAGATGAGTTGGATGGAAGTTTTCCTTCATTCCTTATGGGGTTGCAACTTCCTGTTGGCTCAACAACTAGATCAACAGGAGTATGATGGATGAATGTGACAGGGGCACCACCCTATCACACACACCTATCCACCTACCTAGGGTTCTTGTGGAACTGGAAGTAAGGGGTGGAGTTCACTGATGATGCCCAGGCTCATACTCTAACCATAATGCATTAGCTCAAAAGGGTGGAGGGGGAAAGAAAAACAGCAATACTATGACAAATTAAGCTAAAGAAACAGTTTCTTTATCCCCATTCTGCACAACAGTGTTCACATGCAGCATGACGTTAAGAGAGATAATAGACTTCATGTTTCATAAATGCCTGCTGCTTCTTATTTTTCTTTATCTATTTTCATGATATGTAATACTGTATCTATAGCCAAAGGCTAGGGATGGGCTGTGTTTGGTAAAACATTATACTAGTTCCAGGCAATATCTAGAGACATTGTGTTGCAGGAGAGGAAACAAGACATGTGTCAAGGAGTACTACCTGTTAAATACTCAATACTATTTGTCAGTTGTTACAAAAGTAGAGATTACTACTTTTTAAAGTAATTTAAAATATACATATTTTAATGAACCCCCAGCATATATAAAGAAGAAAATTTCCTATATGGTAGTTCTCATTATAGTAAAATTCACATGACTATCTGAATTTAAAATTTGAGTAGGTCGATCTTTTTCTTAAAAATATTATTAGGTATGGGCTCCTGGGTGGTGGCTCAGTTGGTCAAGTGTCTGGCTCTGGATTTCTGCTTAGGTCATGATCTCGCAGTTTGTGAGTTTGAGCCCCTCGTCTGGCTCTGCGCTGACATGCGGAGCCTGCTTGGGATTCTCTCTCCCTCCTTCTCTGCCCCTCTCCTGCTCATTCTCTCTCTCTCTCTCTCAAAATAAATAAACATTTAAATACATAATATATATTAATATAATTATATAATATAATTTGTTCCCTTTGTTATATATATATTAGTAGTAGTTATATATATTATATATATATTAGTAGTATATATATATAATATATATATATAATTTGTTGATCTTTCAAGACACATCTATTGTTCTGCCTCTTAATGCTATTTGCATACTTCTCTTATCCCTTTCAAGATTATCATTTCTTTTGAGTAAATAGATTATTTTGCTCATCACGATAGTTTTGTTTTTAATGGTAAAAGTAATCCTACTTAAGCAAGTCAAAAAAGTCAAAGTGTATGAGAAAAGCACTCATAATCTCTGTCTTCCCCCTTCCATTCCTATCTCATGATATATCACATGTGAACAAATTGGTGGGTAGTCTTCCACACTTTTTCTATTTTCATACCAACAAATATAGGATTTGGTTTCTTTTTATTGCTTACTTTGCGTATAATTCTATAACTTGAATTTTTTTTTACATATTATAGATATCTTCTCTTACAACATTTATTTCTAATTTGTTTCTATTTCAGTAGATGCAACACATTCCATACTATAAATGCACTGTTCCACTGTTCCACAAAATAGATATTTTGTTACTAGGTTTTTTAACACTATCAACAATACTACAATAAACAGATTTGTGCATTTGGCCTTCTATATTGATAGCTAAGTTCCTGCAGAATAGCTTCTCAAGAGCAGGATGGAGGAATTAATAGATATTTCCAAATCTCTAACCAAAAAGATAGTAGCATTCCCTTTAGGGATACATAAGAATATCTGTTTGCCTGTTCAGTCTCCAGTGCTGAATATTATCAATCTTTTAATATTTGTCAAACTGGTGAAAAATAGTACCCAATTAATTTTCTAATTTGCTTCTTCCTGACTATTAGAGATGTCAAATTATCTTTTCAAAAGTCAAATGTCAAGTTCCCTTTTTAAAGCTCTGTTACCTAACACCCCTCAGCCCAACTCCTACCACTAACCTGAGTCTTGACAATGTACATGTGAAAAACTCATTCAAGAACATGGCCATTTTGTTCCTTGACTGTTGAAAAACATCATCAAAAATACATGACCACTGATTGACCTGTGAACTGGACTTGGGTACTCAGGGGCTCCTCACCCCCTCCCTTGTCTTTGGAATGTGGGTTCTGCGTACCTTTCCTGCTCCCAAAGGTTGTTCGAAGGACATAACTTTGAGATGGCATTGTGGTGTTGAAAACACCCACACAGTATTTACCTTACTGAGCCTGTCAGGGCCTCTTTATAAACTTTTAAGATTGTGGCGGGGGGGAGGGGGGGCGGGAAGGAGGTGCGGGAATTCATTTGTCTTGCTGCTGCCTCAGACCAGCCTTGTATGTTAGTTCTCTTTGTTATTATTAAAACTACCACTTACCAGCCTCTTTCTTTGGTCTCTCCCTGTCCTCCACATACAGAGTACAGTTTCAGATTGCACCAGGAAAGCTCGCCAGAGGCCTGGGAACCAACACTGAACTCTTCATCTTTAATGATATTCACCTCCACCCACGTAAGCCATCCACTTCCATGGACACAAATGAACTTGTCATTATCTGGAACTACTTGAACTTCTGAACTTAAATTCAGACATCTCATTCTGACTACTGCCTTCTTTCTACTCTTTCATGTCTCTTTCTCAGATATTCCCACAATACCTGTCAATTCATCTAACTGAGGCTTCCAGTCAATTAGATATTTGCAAGATCATCATACACAAGCAAGAAACACTTTTCCAAATGTGAGGCAATCAAAGCTTCAGAAAGCAATGCTTCTTGGTTTTGGGGGAGATTATATAACATCCAGTGATTTTTCAATCCAAGAAGGACTCAGGGAGTGGATGGGAACTTGGAGATTGGTTTGAGTTGTCACAAAGACTAATGAGTCATTACTGGCATTTAATGGAAATGTTTCCAAGGGATGTCATATGTTCTTCATATCTGGAACAGTCCCTTATAAAGAAGTACTGTCCCAATTAAAATATAAATAGTGGCCCTAGTTAACGTATACCAACCCCCCTCAATAATTTAAATTAAAAAGACGAATGCAGATGTACATAAATTTTTTTTATGATTTATAGGTTTCTGCTGACCCCTCAAGCCCATTTATGGAGCCCAGATTAAAAACTCCTGCATCAGATTTCTGATATCTTTATAACATGCCATGATCTTGGAATTTTGTGCTCATGTGCTGACAGATGATTAATAGGGTACTTCTGTACCAGAGTATTCCTAGTAGATCAGAAAATAACTCTAATCAAAATTACATTCTTAGGAAAGTAACTCAGAATAGCTCCTAAGATTGCATTTAAGAAGATTGCAATTAAGATTGCATTTTTTGACAGCTTTCATTAGAGTTTTAACTGTTGAACTCAGTCAGGCTCATGGTCTTAAAGAGACCCCATTACAACATTTAAGAAACAAGATTGACAGTTGTAGTCACATCAGAATAAATTCAATTATGCAAGATTTGTAATAGCAAATTTCTGGTATAAAAGGGAAAAACCTATATATGAATATGAGTCTAATATTCCTAAAACCTGAATTTTTTACTTAAAAAGCACTTTTTGTCATTAAAACTATACCAGGTATACAGTACATTTGTGTTAAATACACTCTCATGCTTCCTTTGCAGGGTGTTTATTTACAAGAAAGCAATACTAATCATCCATATAACTTCCTGAATTTGTGTTCTATCACAGAAAGCTTTATCAGTTCAGTAATTCTAGTTAATGTAATAGGATAATGTAATTATGTTTCATTTTGTAAGGTATACAACAGGGATCTCCTATTTTGCTGTCCCAGTTTTTCAATAAAGTTTTGATTATAGGCCAAAAACAAAAAAAAACACACAAAAAACAAAAAAAAACAGTTCCTACATAAACTAGATACTGTTTAAAAATATGACTGGCAGTGTTCAGCTGTTTCAAAACTTCTTTCTCTTGATACTTCTGCCATACTTGAAGCCCACAAAATAAACTGCTTCTCTTTCTCTTTGGGGAACGTCTAGTTAAATATGAACATGATAACCCCTTCACTTTGGTTTTCCATAGAACAGCTGAGGTTATAATTTTCACAAAGAGCTTCACTAAATCTAAGGATAATTTTTAAAATACCATAAAATGCATAAATTTTATGTAACATTATCATAATTAATCATAAACGCCCTCTTCTGTTTCATATTCCACCTGAAGAATTTATTATTATTTAAAAAAAAATTTTTTTTAACGTTTATTTTTGAGACAGAGAGAGACAGAGCATGAATGGGGAGAGGGTCAGAGAGACAGAGAGAGAGAGAGACACAGAATCTGAAACAGGCTCCAAGCTCTGCGCTGTCAGCACAGAGCCGGAGGCGGGGCTCAAACTCACAGACGCGAGATCACGACCTGAGCCGAAGTCGGGCGCTCAACCGACTGAGCCACCCAGACGCCCCTGAAGAATTTATTATTGAGGAAATTCCTTTTCCTGCTTTTCCTTGGAAAGGGATTAGGTAGAACTCACGTTTCCATAGAAAGTCTAGATAAACAATGGATTTTAAGGACATTTTTAATCTTCATAGAGAATACATCAACATAAAAAAATGCATCAACGTTGTACTGAAATTTTTCTTCTCCTCAAAATTAGGTAGAGTTATTTCTTCTCTCCTTAATTACAGAAATAAGAATTCCTTTCAGTTATAATTGTTTTAGCTTCCATTTATTGTATCCGATCCTTTTTGTCTTTATACATCATTACCCCCTTCACCTGGACCAAATAAGCCACTTAAGTGCCCCTCAAAAATAATTTTTAACTTAAAGATATTTTAGTAAATATTAATGTGACTATATCAGTGAAGAGTAGACCAATTTTCTAGATAATGAAGACAAAGACTGTATTAAGGTGAATTAGTTAATTTAGATTTCTTTTGAATCAGTAGAAGCCACAAAATTATTTTTCCTCTTTTATACAACTTTGCCTTTGGAGGCCTAACTAATAATGATTCAAAATAATTAAAATGCTATTTTGAAAGTTACACTATTTGGTACTTCTCAATGTGGATAAATAACATTACATTATGTTATTATTTTCATATTATAAAAGCTTATAGTCTGAAGTTATAAGTTAAGTCACTTATAACTATTTACATAAAGAATATATATGAAAGTGATTATTCTTTAAACTATTTTGAGGTTTATGTTCAGACATTTATTTATTTATTTCTATTTTTTAATTAAAAAAATTTTAATGTTTATTTATTCTTGAGAGAGAGACAGAGCATGAGCAGGGAAAGGGTCAAGAGAGAGGGAGACACAGAATCAGAAGCAGGCTCAGGCACCAAGCTGTCAGCACAGAGCCTGACATGGAGCTCAAACTCACAAACCACAAGATAATGACCTAAGCCAAAGTCAGATGCTTAACCATCTGAACCACCCAGCTGCCCCTCCATTCAGACATTTGGAAATGTACTATCTAATTTATGGGAATTAGAAGTAAGACTGTGTAAATCTTTCTGAACATTGAAATTACCATATTTCATTCTTCTGAATTTTTACTTCCCAAAAACACCTGGGAGAACTCAAAAAAATAAATAAAAAAATTTATTAAAATTTAATAAATTTTAAAAAACTACTCTCCACAAATTTCTTATCTAAGAACTACTTTTGTTTATGTATTTTTCCTTTTGATGACATCTATACATTTTAAACATAATTTACAGCTAATTTTCAATTAGTGTTTATTTACTATACATTAGGGAATAATCTAAAGATGAGTTGTGCATTAGTCCATAATTTCAAGGAAGTGACAATCTAGAGGCGGAATTTACCCAAAAGCAAGAAGTTATTGATTAGCTCCCATTTCATCTAGAGAAACAATGATGAATTGGATAGACATGATCGCTTCCCTTGTGGACTTTGTATTCTCGTGAAGGATTCAGATAGTAAGTTTGTATATAAATAGAGAAAATAACTACAACTTATGATAATCAATAAAGAAAAAATGAATAGGGTGCTGTAAAATAAGTAAAAGGGAATACATTTTAGAAGATGTATTCAAGGCATGGTGCTGTGTTCCATCTTTGAGACAAAAACTCAAAGATGAAAAAGACATAGCTCTGATCTCCAGTTCACTATCTAGTGAAAGGCATACGATAAATATGTAAACAACTACATGTACCAGAATCAAATAAAAAACATAAAAAGATAAAAGCAACATATATAGAAATGAACAGTCACTAAATAATCCTGATTGGAATTATTCAGGAAGCATTTATGGGCAAGGTAATGTTTAAGTTGGGTTTTGAAGGATGACTATGCTTTTGCTGATAGAATAATGAGTAAAAGACAATATGACAAAAGGAAGAGAAGGGTGAAATTACACTCAAAATCCAGGAAATGTGACTATTTCACATTTGGTTCAAGTGCATAAAGGGGGGCTTGTTGGGGCTAAATGACTGTGCTAACAATGAAACTAAGACCAAAATTGATTTTCTGTTCTATCTAGTTCAGTCTAAGGTAGCTGCTATTTCTTATCTAATTCATTTCTATAAATATTTTTGGGTGCCTCCATTTTAGTTCTTAACAATTTCAGTTCAAACTGGCCATTCTGAGAGACCTTATGGGTTACCCAGGGTATGTATACATGTGAATATGTGTTTTCATGATTTAGGATAGGTGTACATACCCACCCAAACATTTATATATGTATACATACCCTATAGTGTAAATCTCATTTTCTCTACACCTGTCCTGTTATCTCCTTTATTCACCTCCATACCTATCAGGCAATGGACACATGGCTATAAGACCATGACAGACAGCCTAATGAATGTCTATCAAATTCTTTAAATTAGAAAAAAGAAACAAGCTATAAATGCAATGAGGTAGCATTATTTTTATGAAAACATTTAAGCAGAAATGATAATCCCAAACCATACAGAACAATATTTTAGCATTAACCTGTGAAAGAAGAATAGTAAGTTGTAGGAATAACAGAGCTCTGGATTCTAATCTCAGCTTAACCATGACTCACCTGTATGACTCTGGACACGTACGTCATGGAACCATTCTGCGTTTTTATTTCCTCATAGGCAAAAAAGGAATGACAATATTCATCCTACCTCATAGGGAAGATGTTTGGACTATCTAGTGATTGTAGAGTGTTATTAAAACACACTGCATAATTGTTATTTGGTCTGAGTCTCATCCTATGTAATCCAATGAGAGTTTTATTATTACCCCTTTAATTATGGCTGCAGATTTTATATAAGGCTTCCCATTTCCTCTACCTTATTCCTCATAAAAGAAACTTTGAAATATATCTCTGTGGTAAATATAGTAGCTCTCTTTTTCTAACTATCTGTTAAAGAAGGACTATTGAAACAATGAAGAATACTGTGTGGACCCAGAAGATATTATGAAAGACTAAGGACTACAATAGGAGGTCATTTTCTGCCTGAGGAGTCAATAAATTAGCTCCTTGACACAATTAGTAACAACTTCTGTAAAGGAACTATTGTACTTAATTTTAGAATCAACACCAAAAATTGCAATGAGCCAGTATTTCTTTACTACATATAAATTGTGATCAAATCAGCTTTTTACAGTGAGAATAGTAGACTTGAAGTCATGAATATCATTCAGTGAAAAAGCATTGGAACAAAAACTCTAACTTCCGCAGTTAGCGTCTGTTTATATTTGGGCAAGTAATTCCTTCTTGTTACTCTCTTTTTATTTTATTTTGACTACAAAAATCAAACTAAATAAAATAAAGTTTCTCAAAACTTAAAATTTAACAGTATTTGCTAAGCCTTTTCTAAGTTTTAAAGTGTTACATAAATGTTGCATTATTATTATTATTATTATTATTATTACTGTCTTGCCTTTGATACTTTCCAAAAAGTGCTGCTTAAAGGGTTATTGTCTATTTCCCTGTCAGTTTCCCAGGGGTCATACTGAAAAATTGTGTCATATAATGTCCTAGGTGATAAACTTGAGCATATCACAGTAGCTAATGCTCCTGTATAGATTATATCTCAGAACATGTGACTAACGAGTCCAGGGAATACAAATTATTGCAAAAAGTACCTAAATAAATACATTTCATGGACTCAAGAAGGAAAGTAAATGTATAGATTTCAGGAAATCCTCTCAGTCATTTTTAATAAGTGAAGAAATTTCATTTGCTTTCTCTACCATCCGCTTAACATCCATTGGTATCCCAGAGCTTCATATTTTTTTTCTACCTCAGTTATATTGAGGTATAACTGAAATAACATTGTGTAAGTTTAAGGTGTACAACCTGCTGATTTGATATATTTATATGTTGCAAAATGATCACTGTGATAGCATTAGCTAACATCACCATCCTGTTACATAATTATCATTCCATTTTTGTGGTGAGAACATTTAAGATTTACTTTCTTGGCACTTTCAAGTACATAACTTAGCATTATTATCTCTAATCACTATGCTATACATTAGATCTCCAGAACTTGTTAATCTTATAACAGGAAGTTAGTACCTTTTGACTAATATCTCCCATTTCCCCCACACCCAGCCCCTCATAACCACCACTTTACTGTTTCCCTTAGTTCGATTTTTTTTAGATTCCACATATAAGTAATATCATACAGTATTTGTGTTTCTCTGCCTGATTTGTACACTTAGCATAATGCCCTCAAGTTTCATCCAAGTTGTTGCAACTGTCAGGATTTCTTTCACTCTCATGGCTAAGTAATACTCCATTACTCCATTGTATGTGTGTGTGTATATATATGTCACATCTTCTTTATTTATTCATTCATTAAAGACACTTAGGTTATTTCCACATCTTGGTTATTGTGAATAATGCTGCAATGAACGTGGAGTACAGATATCTCTTTGAATCCTGGTTTTATATTCTTTGAATATATTCCCTAAAGTGGATATATTCCCAAAGTGGGATTGCTGGATTATCATTATGGCAGCTCTATTTTTAATTTTTGAGGAACCTCCATATTTTTTCCATAGTGGCTACACCAATTTATATTCCCACCATAGTACAAAAGTGTTCTCTTTTCTCCACACCCTTACTAGCACTTATTTCTCTAGCTTTTGTCTTACCAACTTAAGGATACAGAGAAGTATCATGGGTCCATCTTACTTTTCAGAGTAGAAAACTGTGGAATCAGAATCAGGGTTGTACCCCACGGTGACATCTCACTTTCTGAAATAGGATTAGAGAACCACTAATAGGAACAGGAATGCAAATAGAGTTTGGAAATTCTGCCTCAGGTCTCACTTGAGTCCCAAACAATCCATAGCTGATACCTTCAGAATTTAGAGATATTGTTTATGGATCAACATAAGTTTAGCTATTTGCTTTTTCAATGGATTTATCAGTCTTACAGAGATTATCAACATCTGTTTATTTACTTATTTTTTAATTGAAGAGATTATTTAAACTAGCATGCTAGCATTACAGGTAGCTGGAGGGTAGTCTCACGTGAGGTCTGGAGATCACAGAGGTATAAAGGATGTAAGCTCACTTAAGAATTCACTCACAGTTCTTTTCTTGGTTACTTTTAGATATCACAGGATTGTGGTTTCCTTCCTTCACACCACAAAAGTCACTAAAATGGCAGCAACTTTTGCTGAATTTCAGTGGTCCTTAAAATCAGCTTATTAACACAGTCACCAGGGATTTTTAAAAATATATATTTCTGGGCCCCAACCCCTGAAGATCTGTGCTGCAGCCTAAGCACTGATAAGCCAGTTATAGGAAACACTGCTCTACTCTTGCCTACTTTCCTCAAAATAGTATCATCATTATCTTCATCATCAACACCATCATCACCATTCATTGACAGTTTGTTAAATGCCATGTGCTATGCCAAGTTCTTTTTCATTTAATACTTAAAATCCTGGAGAGTATTTTATCCATGTAGCAATATGGAAACTGAAGAATGAAGAGATTAAATAACACAGACACGAAATGGCGGAGCTAGGATTCAAACCTGATCTGTCCAACTCCAGTCTTTCCCTTTGATAATACCTCATACTTGACTCTCCACAAAAATTTTTTTTCAACAGTCTTTCTACGTCCCTTATTTTCCTTCCTGTTCCTTGCTTATGAAACACAAGCTTGGCTTTTCCAAGAAGTTTTGTAAACATTCCAAAAACGTGTTGAAAGCAATTTTTTAAATGCCCTTTACCTCAGAAAACATCTCCCAAAACTTGGAAATAGACCGTTTTTTTTGAATTGACAAAACTTATTTTACTTAATTGCATTATTTTTACTGTCAGTCTACTCCAACTCAGAGTTTTTTCATGTGCACCCTTTTCCCCAGTTTTCCAAGTGTAACTGATTCATACACTCATTTGACTAATGTATTTAAAAGTCTCACACATAATGCTTTCATTTTCTGTGTGTCAATGTTGAAGCAAAAATAAAACATTTTTTTCTAAGTGGCACTGAAACTCAGATTCTTTGCTTTGAGAGTTACAATAGAAATGATTAATAAAGGTTACCTGAAACTGTCATGATCATGATTAAAGTCTAAATGTTAGTCACTGATATTTACTAATCTGCTCTACTGGGTCTTGAAAGAGGCTTAAATCTGATCTCAAAAACTCTCCCACTTAACAAATTATATTATAAGCCAAAGGTAATATGATAATTCTTAAACTTTTTGCTTCATTTTCTAGAATTAAAAATCAAATGCTGGTTCCAGATTTTTAAAAAAGGAAACACACACATATACAAATACATATAGAGTAAGAATTTTAAAATTATCTTTTTTGTGTACCATTTTAATGACTGGAATATTTGTTTCTCATTGTGGTCCTTCCAATATGTGAGTTCAACAGAATTCTGACAGCAATGAAATAGTAGGTTTGGCTGCTGTGATAGTAAGGCCCATTGTATCAGTGAAAACTTCTTTTAGATGGGAAAACGTCCTTTCCATCCTCACTTTCATGACCCTCAGCTCTCCTTAACTATTTATTCTCTTAGGTAAAAAATATTTATGGATATATGAGTGACAAACATTACAATTAAGTTCTACTTTTGTATTATTTGTCAAATAAGTTAAATCATTAAAAAAGAACACAACTTTGTACTTTTTATTTTGCATTTAATAATCAAGGACTACAATAAATAGATAAAGGAGTGGCATATTTTGATTTTTTCCATATACTTATTTACTTTATAACTCCAAACTGTTATTCCTTATACACAGGAACAGAATACATTAATTAGTGTAAATCCAATGATACAATCTCATCCCAGTAGAACAAGAGACAAAAAAAAAAAAAAAAAAAAAAAGTAGTCATTTCAGCAAATAGCAAAGAAAAAGCTGCTTTAAATGTCAAGGCCTCAAAATGAAGAAATCAGGACACTATAGATGCTGGAGAGGATGTGGAGAAACGGGAACCCTCTTGCACTGTTGGTAGGAATGCAAATTGGTGCAGCCACTCTGGAAAGCAGTGTGGAGGTTCCTCAGAAAATTAAAAATAGACCTACCCTATGACCCAGCAATAGCACTGCTAGGAATTTATCCAAGGGATACAGGAGTATTGATGCATAGGGGCACTTGTACCCCAATGTTTATAGCAGCACTCTCAACAATAGCCAAATTATGGAAAGAGCCTAAATGTCCATCAACTGATGAATGGATAAAGAAATTGTGGTTTATATACACAATGGAATACTACGTGGCAATGAGAAAAAATGAAATATGGCCTTTTGTAGCAACGTGGATGGAACTGGAGAGTGTGATGCTAACTGAAATAAGCCATACAGAGAAAGACAGATACCATATGGTTTCACTCTTATGTGGATCCTGAGAAACGTAACAGCAACCCATGGGGGAGGGGAAGGAAAAAAAAAAAAAAAGAGGTTAGAGTGGGAGAGAGCCAAAGCATGAGAGACTGTTAAAAACTGAGAACAAACTGAGGGTTGATGGGGGGTGGGAGGGAGGGGAGGGTGGGTGATGGGTATTGAGGAGGGCACCTTTTGGGATGAGCACTGGGTGTTGTATGGAAACCAATTTGACAGTAAATTTCATATATTAAAAAATTTAAAAAAAAAATGTCAAGGCCTCCATTCTAGTTTTTGGTAAATAAATAAATATATATATTTAGAATATTTATTATTGTTATGTTATTATATATAATATATAACATATTATTATATTTATTATTATTATATTTGGTAAATAAATATATTTAATTAATTAATTTATTTATTTATTTTGGCAGAGAGAGAAGTTAAGAAAGAGAATCCCAAGCAGGCTTCCCACTGCCACACTGCCAGGGCAGAACCCAATGCAGGGCTTAAACTCATGAACTGTGAGATCATGACCTTAGCAGAAGTCATATGCTTAACTGACTGAGCCACCCAGACACCTGGACAAACTAGATTTTAAACTAAAGGTTGTAACAAGACATGAAAAAGAGCATTACATCATAATTAAGGGGTCTATCTATCAAGATCTAACAACTGTAAACATTTATGCCCCCAACTTGAGAGCACTCAAATACATAAAACAATTAATAATCAACATAAAGAAACTCATTGATAATAATACCATAACAGAAGGAAACTTTAACGCCTGACTTATAGCAATGGACAGATTATCTAAGCAGAAGACCAATAAGGAAACAATGGCTTTGAATAACACTGGAACAGATGGACTTAACAGATGTATTCAGAGCATTTCATCCTAAAGCAGCAGAATACACATTCTTTTCAAGTGGAACATTCTCCAGAGTAGATCACAAACTGGGTCACAAATCAGGCCTCAACAAGTACAAAAAGATTGAGATCATACCATGCATATTTTCTGACCACAACACTATGAAACTTGAAGTCAACCAAAAGAAAAAAATTGGAAAGATCATAAGTACATGGAAGTTAAAGAGCATCCATCCTACTAAAGCATGAATGGGTTAACCAGAAAATCAAAGAGGAAATAAAAAAGTAAATGGGGGCACCTGGGTGATTCAGTCGGTTGAGCGTCCAACTTCTGCTCAGATCATGATCTCACAGCTCGTGAGTGCGAGCCCTGCGTTGGCCTCTGTGCTGACAGCTGGGAGCCTGGAGCCTGCTTTGGATTCTGTGTCTCCTGCTCTCTCTGCCCCTAACCCACTCACATTCTGTCTCTGTCTCTCTCAAAAATAAATAATCATTAAAAAAAAATAAAAAAGTAAATGGAAGCAAATGAACATGAAAACATGACAGCCCAAAACCTTCAGAATGCAGCAAAGGCAGTCACAAGAGGGAAGTAGATGGCAATACAGGCCTATATTAAGAACCAAGAAAACTCTCAAATACACAAACTAACCTTACACCTAAATGAACAGGAAAAGGAACAGCAAATAAAGCATAGAGCCAGCAGAAGAAGGGAAATAATAAAGATTAAAGCAGAAATAAATGATATAGAAAGAAAAAAAAAACAGTAGAACAGATCAATGAAACTAAGAGCTGGTTCTTTGAAAGAATAAACAAATTGATAAACCTCTAGCCAGATTTATCAAAAATAAAAGAGAGAGGACCCAAATAAATAAAATCATGAATGAAAGAGGTGAGATCACAACCAACACCACAGAAATACAAACAGAATTATAACAGAATATTATAAATATATGCCAACAAACTGAGCAATCTGGAAGAGATGGACAAAATCCTATAAAGATACAAACTACCAAAATGAAACAGGAAGAAATAGAAAATTTGAACAGACCCATAGCCACAAAGAAATTGAATCAGTAATCAAAAATCTCCCAACAAACAAAAGTCCAGGGTCAAATGGCTTCCCAGGGGAATTTGACCAGACATCTAATGAAGAGGTAATACCTAGTCTTCTCAAACTGTTCCAAAAATAGAAATGATAGCAAAACTTCCAAACTGATTTTATGAGGCCAGTATTACCTTGATTCCAAAACCAAAGACACCATTAAAAAGAAGAATTACAGACCAATATCCCTGATGAACATGAATACAAAAATTCTCAACAAGATACTAGCAAATTGAATTTAACAGTATGCTAATTCACAATCAAATGGAATTTATTCCTGGCCTAGAGAGATGGTTCAATATCTGTAAGTCAATCAGTGTAATACACCACATTAATAAAAGAAAGGATAAGAACCATATGATCCTCTCAATAGGTACAGAAAAAGCATTTGACAAAATACAGCATCCATGTTCAAGAAAGTAGGGATAAAAGGAACCTACCTTCACATCATAAAAGCCATATACAAAAGACCCACAGATAATATCATCCTCAATGGGGAAAAACTGAGAGCATTTCCCCTAAGGTCAGGAACATGACAGTGATGTCCACTCTCACCACTGTTGCTTAACATAGCCCTAGAAGTCCTCAGCAATCAGGCAACAAAAAGAAATAAAAAGCATACAAATCAACAAAGAAGAGGTCAAACTTTCCCTCTTTACAGATGACATGATACTCTGTAGAAAACCCAAAAGACTCCAAAAAAAAAAAATTGCTAGAACTGACACATGAATTCAACAAAATTATAGGATATAAAATCAATGTACAGAAACCTGTTGCATTTCTTTTAAAAAAAATTTTTTTAACGTTTATTTATTTTTGAGAGAGAGACAGAGCATAAGTGGGGTTGGGGCAGAGAGAGAGGGAGACACAGAATCCAAAGCAGGCTCCAGGCTCTAAGCTGTCAGCACAGAGCCTGATGCGGGGCTCAAACTCATGAACCATGAGATCATGACCCGAGCTGAAGTCGGACACTTACCTGACTGAGCCACCCAGGTGCCCTGAAACCTGTTGCATTTCTATACACAAATAATGAAGCAGCAGAAGGAGAAATCAAGGAATCAATCCCATTTACAATTGCACCAAAAATCATAAGATTCCTAGGAATAAATGTAACCAAAGAGGTAAAAGAGATCTGTAGCTGAAAACTATAGAACACTTATGAAAGAAATTGAAGAAGACACAAAGAAATGGAAACACATTCCATGCTCATGGATTGGAAGAACAAATATTGTTAAAATGTCTATACTACCTAAAGCAATCTACACATTCATTGCAATCTCTATCAAAATAACACGAGCATTTTTTTACAGAGCTAGAACAAATAATTCTAAAATTTGTATGGAGCCACAAAGTTCCCTGAATAGCCAAAGTAATCCTGAAGAAGAAAGGAAAGCTGGAGGCATTACAATTCTGGACTTCAAGATATATTACAAAGCTGTAGTCATCAAGACAGTTGGTACTGGCACAAAAACAAACACATAGATCAATAGAAGAGAATAGAGAAGCTAGAAATGGACTCACAACACTGTGGTCAACTAATCTTCAACAAAGCAAAAAATAAGATCCAATGGAAAACGGTCTTTTCAACAAATGGTGTGGGAAAACTATACAGTGATATGCAGAAGAATGAAACTGGACTACTTTCTTATACCATACACAAAAACAAATAAAAAATGAATAAAAGTCCTAATGGGAGATCTTCAAAAACCTAGAGGAGAACATAGACATCAACCTCTTTGACCTTGGCTGTAGCAACTTCTTACTAGACATGACTGGAGGCAAGGAAAAGAAAGGCAAAAATGAACTAATGGGACTTCATCAAGATAAAAACCTTCTGCACAGCAAAGGAAATAATCAATAAAACTAAAAGTTAGTCTATAGAATGAGAGAAGATATTTGAAAATGACATATTGGATAAAGGATTAGTATCCAAAATCTATAAAGAACTTATCAAACTCAACACCCAAAAACCAAATAATCCAGTTAAGAAATGGGCATAAGACATGAACAGACATTTCTCTTCTTTTTTTAAAATTTAAATCCAAGTTACTTAACATAGAGTATAATAATGGTTTCAGGAGTAGAATTTAGTGATTCATCACTTGCATATAACATATAACTTGTTGCTTATCCCAACAAGTGCCCTCCTTAAAGTCCATCACCCATTTAGCCCATTCACTCCCCACCCCACTCACCTCCCTGTACAGACATTTTTCTAAAGAATACATCCAGATAGCTCTTTGTTGAGAGTAAAACAGTAACATTTTACTCTTCTTGTGCACATAATTACATACATAAAAATAGCTAAACAGCATGTACTTTAAAAGAATATATGATGAACTCATTTTCATGGTAATATTAATAATGTTGATATCCCATTACAACTTGATTTTTAACTGAAGGTATCCATTATATGGATGTATCATTATTTACTTAACCAATCTCTCATGTATAACTTGAAACCCAGTTTTTTTTGACATTGTAAAGAAGGGATAAATATCAGCACATTTACGAATATTTTGTTAGGTTAAATTCTTAGAAGTGGAATCAGTGATAAAGGATTTGTATATTTAAAACATGCTGCCTTAGCGATTAGTCTGTGGGGTCAGTGACACAGAACTCTCTGTAGTAAATGGGCTGTCTTGAGTAGGGTTCAGACTTTAGAACAAATAGTACACTTGCTGACGTTTGAAATGTGATTAATAACTGACTATTAAAGACAGTCCTACAAGGTAAAGGCAAAAAAAAAAAAAAAGTCACAAATCCTTTAGAAGCAACTGAGATAGTTGAAAGATAGTGGAAAGATGCATAGTTGCTGAACAACTGTCAACAATCCAGGGCTCATTGCAGGGGGTTGGGGTGGAGAAGGTATGAACTGCTTCTGTGGTTGCATTCAGAAGCTCATGTCTATTTTAGCACCAGCTGGTTTTATACTTTCTTCCTACTCTTCCAATTCCTTTCCTTGCTGAGTTCCAGTCTAGCCTCTGGACTTTGAAGTGGTGTGTTCCCTTTCAACGTTCAGGCCCCAGAAAATACAGATAATTTTGAGAGACAGAGCAAGAGTGGAGCAGGGGCAGAGACAGAGAGGGAGACACAGAAACAGGCTCTAGGCTCTGAGCTGTCATCACAGAGCCCGACGTGAGGCTCGAACTTGGGAACAGCAAGATCACCACTTGAGCTGAAGTCAGAAACTCAACCAACTGAGCCACCCAAGCACCCCCCATTTTTTTTTCCTTAATTTGATTTTAGAGAGAGAGAGAGAGCAAGAGCAAGCACAAGTGGAGCAGGGAGCAGAGGGAGAAATATAGTCCTAAGCAGGCTCCACTCTTGGTGGCGAGTCTGACACAGGACTTGATCCCACAACCCTGGGATGGTGATCTGAGCCTAAACCAAGATTTGGAGGCTCAACCAACTGAGCTACCCAGGCACCCCAGGCGTCAGATAATTTCTTAATAGATGGTGTCAGTTTTGCTTATAAACTGGAATCTGATCATTGTCCCCAATAAATATCCAATAATGTACTGGGACATGCCAATGAGTATCCTGTTACTTTGATATATGAGATCAGCATCTTCTGCAATCTTTGCAATTCCCTATAATCTTGGGCCATAGCAGAAAAGGGATAGTTTCTTTTGAGGCAGAGATGAAGAAAAGGAGTTGCAGTTAGGGAAAGGGCAAGGAAACGTTGATCACAATAGAGAAAATTGACCTTAATGTACAGTCTCAACAGCATTATATTTGTATGGGAAGGATTTGGAGCACATTCATTCATTTCTTATTCATTCATTCATTTATTGATTAAACATTTACTAAATAACCATGAAGAATCAGGCAATTAGTCACTGGGAAGTCAACATTAAATACTTCATGGTCATTGCCCAGAAGGGGCTCACAGTCTGAAAGATGCACATGCAATATTTTTAGTTCTATCTAAACTTAGAAATGGGGAGAAATGGTAAATATAGTTTCCAATATAAAGCTTAAGTTGGGATTGAAGAAGTAGCAGAATTGGCCTGAGCACAGTCTGCAGCTAAGTAACAGGTTGTAATGTCTGGGTGCCCTGGACCCTGAAGAACCTAGGATTGTATCTTACAATTGCATTTAGGTGATGAATCACATGTGCTTAAAGAATTAGCACTTAATGGCATATCATGGCTATGTTACTGAACTAAGTGCTACTAAGTAAGAACAATTATGCCTTGACTTCATGAAGTTTATATGTAAATTCATTGGTCATTGGAGCACCTGAAGAAGAGGAGAAAAAGAGACTTATTTGATGTTTGGCTAGTGAGTGAGAAGTAAACCTGATACAAGATCTCTTAAGACAAGTTATCAGAATGGTTTTGGCTGAGTTGAGCTCATCCCAGAAGCCACCTACCTAGGTCGAGAAGGAAAGCTGCATAAAACACAGAGTTAAGAAGCAGCTATCTTAGAGCAGCTAATCTGTCTCAATTTTCTCACTAGTTCCTTCAGAAAAGCTGTACCATCTTGTTTGAAAACAACGTGCAATGGTTAGTCAATATTGGAAAGGATGACAGTGCGAAATCAAAGGAAAAGGCAACAGTTAAAATTACGTTGCAAAATTATGATAAGAAACAGATTACCCAGGGGAGATTGTGCTAGCAAAAGCCAGATAACTGAAATAAAAAATCTGGCATCTGTGAACTTTGTGATTAAGTAGACTACAAAATGAATGTTTAGGAATTTCAATTAAATTCTATGCTTCTCTTTGGTGATGATCCCACTTAGTTTTATGATACTCCAGGTATCTCCAGCTATCTGAAAGAGTGTTGTGAAATTTTGTAAGCAAAATAAACTTACTAAAGACAGATAATTAGGTATAAGAAAATATGCTTGACTGGAACTCATGAGATTTGAATTCTATTTTAGTTTGCCAATAACTAGTGTGAATTTGAACAAAAGAATTCTTTCTGACTCTCAGTTTCTTCACTTTTAAGTTACGGAAATGGACTGGTTTTTACAGTACCATCTAATGGTATAATTTTGTTTTTTTGCACACCTCAGGCCCCATATATGTAAGGGGCTGGGCAGGAAGTGGTATTTGTGATTTGGAAATCAGAGTTTTGTAACTCTCCAAAACTGAGGACTCATTATTACATGCTAAATAACCTCATACTTTCTTTGGGAAGATGGGGATGAAAAATTGTCTTGAAGCTGGTAAGACCCACAGAGCACACAACTAAGCCCGAGGGAAAAGTAATACTTATTGGAGGCTGAGTCTGGCAGCGAAGAAGGGATGGGCCAAAGGAACCCATAAGGGGACTTTTTCCTACCTATCTTATTATTTCTTGGGAACTTCTTTTTTTTTATTGTATTTTATTATTATTTTATTTTATTTTTCCTAATAAATGTCACTAATATCTGACTCAATAAAGTACCATAATAGTCATTTTCTGGAATTTTACAATCCCTGAAGTCATGTTGCTGATTGCTTTACTTTAGTCTTGGCAGAAGCAGGTAACATACCCCTGCTTTTACATGATTTACAACTGAACAAAGCCTTTTGTTTTCCCCTGCTCAGTTCTTAATAGGGAAGAACAATTGTTTTTTTGTGTTTTGTTTTTAATTTGTAGGAATCATTCTGAGCTGCAGTCAACACCCATCCCAGGCATGTAGAGTCAAGTGTTGTGGCCAGCCAAAAGGTGACTTTTGGGTCAGGTATTAACAGTGGAACAACATTCAGATATTTTACCTATTGGGTGTTAAAAGACTTACTTGTGAAATACTTAAACACAGGACATTGTGGCTTTAAAAAGTGTGCAAATGTTTAGGTTGCCACCATTTCAAGTGGTTGCTCACAAAACAACCAAGGTGTGGCATTTGTACCACACAGGTCCTATCTTGCTGATTATTTATGGTAATTACACAGGAAGTGAATGAACACAGTGCAAGCTGGAAAAATAAAGAGAGGTTGTGATTTGAGGGGATGGGAGGGGAGAAGTGAAGAGATAAAGGGATAGTGAACAAAAAGGGTGTGGTGTATGTTCTGATTCTGAAACCTTAGTATCTGTCAACCATGCAGTAGATATAAAGATCTCTGTAGCATTGAAACTACTAGAAATCCCCTTTAAGCTTTTGTTCCTAACTGTTGCTTTTGAAATGTATTCTCTTAAATATACACTAGAATTGTCAAAGAACTATTTTCCAATTTAAAGCAAAATAAAGTAATTTGCCATTTCTCTTATCTGAATCTTTATGTGCTGATTGGAAACTATTGTTTGCACAAAACCATTTGTTGATATTTCCAATTTTTTAATTTCTGCTATGCTGCTGAATAGTTCTTTCCATAAGCATCTGCAGAATTTAAAACATACATTTCCAAACAGTTTCTTGTTTAAAGGATTTCAAAACTTTTTGTTTATAATGCTGATTAAAAAAAAAGAACTTGGGGAATATTTCATATTCTGTTTGGTTTGATTCATACTAGTATCTGTACTTTAGCTTTAGTATATATTACATATTTAGTATATATATTAATATATATACTATATACTAAATAATATATAATTACAATTATAATACATATAGTAATTATGTTTAAAATATATAATAATTAATATATTATATGTATATATAATATATACAAATTTATATTTAGTCCATTTTTGTTAAACTGTCTAAGCTTTAGCTTTCTTAGCAGTAAAACGGGATCTGAATACTTCCTAAAAATTACTGAAAGGATGAAACAAGATAATTAGACAAACAACTAGCACAAATTCTGACAGTGGTAGTTAATGAATGAATGTATATTATTAGCCTGACAAACACAGTTACATCTTCCAGATGTTTATTATATAGATATCAAAGGTCCAAAGGATAATTAGAGATATGAATTCAGAGATCTTGAGAGTCCCATCATTCAAAATTCTGCATCTATTCACATAATTTATATTATGTGGTCAGGAAAGGTTTCCTTGTATATATGTTTGTCAGATAAATAGGATGAGTATGAGCTAGGCATCTTGAAGAAGGAGTGAAGAATAAACAAAGTGGGGATAGGGATTAGGTCAAGGAGAGGAAATGAACCTACGCAAAGTTTTGCTGAGGCTCCCAAACTTGGCTGTACATTGGAATCATCTGGGGAGCTTAAAAACATATTGATCCCTAGCCCTGGGTCCCACCCCCAGAGTTCTGATTTAATTGGTCTGGGATGCCTAGACTAATGGGATTTTTTATAGTTCTCCAGATGATTCTAATGTACATTCAAGGTTCAAAACTATTGTTCTGCAGGCAAGAAATCGGGGAGCTGCAAGAAAACAAAGAGAAAAGGAAATGGGTAAGGAGGATAGAGTGGCTAAGATGGAAGAAATGGACAATTCACGAAACGCCTAGCAGGCTGTGCAGTGCTATCCTGTGCTGAACTATGCTAAGGACTTCAGGCTTTATTCTGAACAGAGAATAGTTGCAAGGAAAGGTGTTGCTTTCACTGGGTGCAGGGTCAAAAACTGACTGTAAAAGTAATTCTAGAGGCAGGAAAGGGCATCTGGGTGGCTTAGTCGGTTGGGCATCCAACACTTGATTTTGGCTCAGGTCATGGTCTTGCTGATTGTTGGATTGAGACCCACATGGGGCCGTGTGCTGACAGTGTAGAGCCTGCTTGGGATTCTTTCTCTCTCCCTCTCTCTGTTCCCCCCCAGCTCCCATGTGTGTGCACTCTCTCTTAAAAAAAAAAAAAGACTAGAGGCAAAAGAGAAGTTTCATGAATTAGTTTGCAGTTGTGCAGGCTAGAGAAGATGGTAGCCTAAGCCAGGGCAGTGGCAGTGGATTGGAAAACAATGGAATGATTTGAGAGAACTTAAAGGAAGAGCTGACAGAAGTTGGTGACTGACTGGAAAACAGGGTGAGATGCTATTAATTAAGGTAAGCCAGAACAAGTGGAAGTCTGTGAGAAGAATGTAAATTCAGTGTTGGAAATGCTGATTTGAAGTGTCCAATGGATGTCTAGATGGAATTGTTGCTAAGCAGCTAGATATGCAATTCTGGACCTAGAGAAAGCAAGCATGGGGTCATGTGCATTGGATACTGAAGGCAAGGGATCTGTGACTCAGGTCTCACACAGACTTCCTTTTCCTCCTTTCATTGTACCTCCATGGGGCTGGCCCCACTGGACCTGAACTTCACTTAGGGCCTGTCACACAAATCATCTTTTAACTTAGCATGTAATGTCAGTATAATACGAAAATAAAGGGGGAAAATGAGAGGAAGACAACTTATTACAGAGAACTACTTTGTCACAACTCTTTCTGTGGAGACGGTAAGACACTGCATAAGCACCAGAAAGACAAAATCAAATATGACATGGGCTGTGCATCCCACAAACCAAGGTTGTTTCTTGGCAGCCATGTTTTTTCTTACCTGATCTTGGCCCCTTGGTCAAAGCTAATTGGACCAAATGTAGTACCTGACTCCTGCGGGACCAATCTGATACACTCTCTGGAGAATTTAAACTTGAGAGACATATTAATCACAGAGCTCTGGAAGGAAAGTCAAAGGATACCTGTTGTAGAATTGCCTTGTTTCCTCCATTCCTGTGAATGGTTATTAGACTTTTCCTTGGATTCTGTATGGCAGATTATACTCATGGTCCCAGCATAATGTCCATAAATTCTTGTTTAAATTGGAAATATTCTAAATATTTAACATAATGCAGCCATTGCAAAATTGGGAAGCACTCTAATTTACTCTTTAATACTATTTTGCAAGATTATTCATTAAATGAAAAAAAAAGGCACTGGAAGAGTTATATGGATAGTATCATCTCATGTGAAGAAAAAAATTTCTGTGCAGGTATGCATAAAATTTGAAATGACTGACAGCCAAAATTTTTAAAATTTTTTTAATGTGTTTTTTTTTTTTTTTTTAATTTTTGCGACAGAGAGAGACAGAGCATGAGCAGGGGAGGGGCAGAGAGAGAGGGAGACACAGAATCGGAAGCAGGCTCCAGGCTCTGAGCCATCAGCCCAGAGCCCGACGCGGGGCTCAAACCCACAGACTGTGAGATCATGACCTGAGCTGAAGTCGGATGCTCAACCGACTGAGTCACCCAGGTGCCCCTGACAGCCAAATTGTAATAGTACTTCCTTCTTCTGGGTTTGAAATTGTATAGTTAGTATTTAATTTCTTTTTGTTTTTTTTTTTAAGTTCAAAAATTTTTTTGTTTTTCTTAACCTAGCTTGTATTGATTTTTGTAACTAGTAATCAAAAGACTCTTCACACAATTGAAAGCATGGAGATAAAAAACCTCAAGAAGCTTAACTCTGTAGTGAGACTCGGAGAGGGGCAGAGCATTAAGTTGGAATGACATTAATAATTAGAAAAGATATTAATTAGGAGGTGTAGTCAGACTCCAGATTATAGCAGTCTGATATTTGTCCATGTTTATCACTTTATAAACAACAACCCCAGGTTCTAGGAATAATTGAGTATGAATTATCCTTCTTGCCGTACAAGTATCTGAAGATAAAGCTTATAAACCTGTCCAATTTATAATAGCATAAGAGATTGTTTTGAATATTTGAAACATTTTCAACTGAAATTTTTGAACCTAGTCTGGATTTAGTGGCAGTAGGAAAATGTTTGTGCTAACTTGTCCTTAATAACTGCTTCAGTATCAGTATCAACTTCTAAATCTATAAACACCTCCATTAATCTTTTATTTGACATGATATCTAGAACAAAATGACAGCAAACTCAGCAAAGATATTTAAAATATCCAGCTATTTGAAGAATAAAAATATGCCATCTAGTTTATGCATACCCCCAAGGAATAAAAAAGTGATGTTATTTTGTTTAAGTGTGTCTACCACAATCTACTGCCAACATTTTGCAATTAACAATTTCCTCTCATTACTAAAAGGTAACAATGTAGCTTGTACACTCATCTAGATTCCATGCAGTTATGAATAATCTCTCAGTGGTATCAGTTGAAAAATGATTTGATTTTTTCAAAGATGTAGGCATATGCAATTAATTGTGACAGTGATTTTTAGCCCATATTTACTGCAAAATATAACACATTGAGGAGAATCTATAGAAAAATGCAAATGTTACCACCTCACATATTAGGAAATAGAACACTGCTGGCAACCTAGAAGTGCACCCATGTATGCCTAAAAGAGTGTATCCTCCCCCCTTTCCTTTAGATATAACCATTATTATGATTTTATGATAATAACTTTATATATATACATATATGTATACGTATAGGTATATGTATATATATAGTTTTAAGACCTAAGGTAAAGGTAGGGGCACCTGGGTGCACCGTCAGTTAAGCTCTGACTCTTGATTTTGGCTCAGGTCATGATCTTACAGTTTTGTGAGTTTGAGCCCCATGTTGGGCTCTGTGCTGACAGTGTGGAGCCTGCTTGAGATTCTCCTCTCTCTCTCTGTCCCTCCCCCTGTTCTCACCCTCTCTGTCTCTCAAAATAAATAAACTTTAAAAAAAAAAAAAAAGAGGGTGCCTGGGTGGCTCGGTTGGTTAAGCAACCAACTTTGGCTCAGGTCGTGATCTTGGGGTTCATGAGTTCGAGGCCCACGTTGAACTGGCTGCTGTCAGCACAGAGCCTGTTTTGGATCCTCTGTTCCCCCTCTCTCTCTGCTCTTCCCCCAGTCACACTCCCTCTCTCAAAAAATAAATAAACATTAAAAAAAAACAGACCTAAGATAAATGCAGTTTGGTGTGAACCTGATAATTGTATCCAAAATTTTATATGAAACTGTATTTTTATAGAATAGGGATCTCCAGAGCAACATTGCTCAACAGAGCTTTCTGTGATAATGGAAATGGCTCAAAAATCACTCTCTTTTCATCTCAGTTTTTCCCTTTTAAAATTTTTCGTTCTATGAGATATTCTATAAAGTTTACTGCCTTTGCAAATAAGCTACTCTTCATCACTTTCTACAAATTAAAATGAAATCAGGATAGAGAATCTCTCACAAAATAATTCATTGAGGATACTGTTAGGCCTGATGCTTTTCATAGGAATTCCTGAAACAGCAAAGCATTTACACCTCATGTAAGAGAAATAACTGCTGAGCACACTCCCAGCATGCTTTGTCCCTATTTGGCTGTCACTACAGCTGTGTGACAGGTGCACAGATTCTTTTTCCTTTTTAAAAATAATTGCAAATAGCCTTCCCACCCCCATCCACTCAGTAGGTGGTCCTAAGCCTTAAACAAAACAAAGCAGCAAAGAAATTATCTCCTTGTCATTTAATTCTGCTTATTAGGAATGGTCACTTTCCAGAGTTAATTCAGCAAAACAATTGCCATTCTCTATCATTGCAGAGGTTAAGCACATGATAGGCTTGGCAAAAGTAGTGAGCAAATGCTCAAAACTCGGAAAGTAATTGTGTGATGTACTATTGAGAGCATTAATCAAACACTAGAGCAAGGAGACTACAAACAGGAACAGCAAGAGCTTAGGAACATATTTATGGATATGTCTCCTCAGGCAATGGAAACACAAGCAGAAATAAACCATTGGGACTAAACCAAAACAAAAAGCTTTTGCACAGCAAAGGAAACCATCCACCAAACAAAAAGGCAACCTACTGAATGCAAGAAGATATTTGCAAATGATATATCTGATAGGGATTAATATCCAAAATATATAAAGAACTTTTACAACTCAACACCAAAAACCAAACAATCTGATTTAAATATGAGCAGAGTACCTGAATAGACATTTTTTCTGAAGAAGACATACAGATGGCTAACAAACACACGAAAAGATGTTCAACATCACTAATCATCAGGGAGATGTAAATCAAAACCACAATGAGATATCATCTCACACAGTCAGAATGGCTATTATCAAAAAGACAAGAAACAACAAATATTGGCAAGAATGGGGAGAAAAAGGAACCTGGTGTGCTATTGTAGGAAAGTAAATTGGTGCAATCACTGTGGAAAACAGTGTGATTCCTCAAAAAATTAAACAGTGTGATTCCTCAAAAAATTAAAAATAGAAATGCCATATGATCCAGTAATTCCACTACTGGGTATTTACCAATAGAGAATGAAAACACCAATTCAAAAAGATACATACATACCTCTATGTTCATTATAGCTTTATTTACAATAGCTGAGATATGATAGCAACCCAAGTGCCCACTGACAGATGAATGGATAAAAAAGATGTATATATACATACATATATATACGATGAAATATTACTCAGCCATAAAAAATGATGAGATCTTGTCATTTCCAACAACATGGATGGACCTAGAGGGTATTATGCTAAGTAAAATATACCAGGCAGAGAACAACAAATACCATATAAGTTCATTCATATGTGGAATCTAAAAAACAAAACAAACAAAGGAAAAACAAGAAGAGTCTTATATACAGAGAACAAACTAGTGACTGACGGAGAAGAGGTGTGTGGGGGATGGGCAAAATAGGTGAAGGGAATTGGGAAGTATAGGCTTACAGTTATAAAATAAATGGAGATGAAAAGTACAGCCCAGGGGGTGGGGGGGGGCACCTGGGTGTCTCAGTTGGTTAAGCATCCAACTTCTGCTCAGGTTGTGATCTCGTGGTTTGTGAGTTCAAGCCCCACATTGGGCTCTCTGCTGTCAGCACAGAGCCTGCTTCAGATCCTCTGTCTTCCTGTCTCCCTTCAGATCTCTCTGCTCTCCCCCACTTGTTTTTTCTCTCTCTCTCTCTCAAAATAAATAAATAAGCTTTAAAAAAAAAGAACATCATAGGGAATATAGTCAATAATACTATAATAGGCTGTGTGTCCAGGGTCCTGCAGATCTGTTTCTTGCTTCAACAGTATTTGAACCGTACAGACCCAGGAATGCCCCTTCTGTCAGCCTCCTACCAGCATCCAAACTTTTTTCCAACCTTTTTTCCAGTCACAAACTTTGGAGCCATATTCTCAGCCAGTCTGCCTCTAGGACCAGCCAACACCCTATGTTGAACATAACTCCTTATTACTGATTACCCATGAGCTCCCATATTTGTCAGAATTATTTCACCGACGTGGGAGACACTGTCAAACATCTGGTCAACATGCATCTGCTGGCCTCCTACACCTACCTCTCTCTGGGCTTCTATTTCCAGTGGCTCTGGAGAGAGTGAGCCATTCCATCTACGAGTTGGTTGAGGAGAAGTGTGAGGGAGCTGAATGTCTCTTAAAGGTGCAAAACCAGTGCTGCAACTGCTCTCTCCTCCAGGACATGCAGAAGCCATCATAAGATGAGTGGGGTAAAACCCTGAACACCAAGGAAGCCACCATGGTCCTGGAGAAGAACCTGAACCAGGCCCTTTTGGATATGCATGGTCAGGGTTCTGCCACACAGACTTCCATCTCTGTGACTTCAGGGAGAACCACTTCCTAGATCAGGAGGTGAAACTCATCAAGAAGATGGGCGACCATCTGATTAACCTCCACAGGCCAGCTGGCCCCCAGGCTGGGCTGGGTGAGTATGTCTCTGAAAGGCTCACCCTCAAGCATGACTAGAAGCCTCTGAAGCCCAGAAGCCTTTGAGAGGCCCCTCTGGCGTCCCTCTGGTGCCAGGGCTTATGCCTGAGCCTCTCTCTGCAGTCACTAAGTAGGTTTTTAACCATCTTGGAGCCCTCCCAAGGCATGGATCAAATGGAAACAATAAAGCTTTTAGCAGCAAAATAATATTGTAATATTATAATAACATTGTATGGTAAACTACACTTATCATAGTGAGCATTAAGTAATGTATAGAATTGTTGAATCACTATGTTATACTCCTGAAACTAATATAACATTGTACGTCAACTGTACTTAAAAAATTTTTGAAAAACAGTGATAGAATAAAACATGTTTGGCTACCTAAAAATGTTAAACTCCATATTACTATATGATCCAAATGTAACAATAGGTTACTCTCTATTTTTGTTTTGTAAGGAGGAATTTTTAAATCAATTTATAAAAACACTAAATAAATGACCACAAATAAATCCCAAATTAGTTAATACATCTAGTAAACAAATACCTCCTTTCATTTGGTCCCTTCCCTCATCAAATTAGAAAAATCTTGGGAATGCCTGCTATTAGCCTGGCTTGGTCCAATCACTGGAACTGGAGGTGGTAATACCTTTGCAAACTCCTACTTTAAACAGGTGGCCAGGGCAAAAGTTATACAGAAGGTGGGGGGAAAAAAGATTATGGTACATGCACCAAAGGAAGGGAGTTTAAAGTGTTGGGTGCACAAAGTGATTAACATAGTAAAATTTGGGAGTAATATAAAATTTAGATCAATTACTTTACTTGTTAGTAGCAGGTTATATGGAAAATGTGATTGGGAAAAATGGAGTTACTGGCTAATACATAATTTCCAAAACTTTGTGCCTCTCTAATGGGAGTAGCTAAGAATTTCCTCTAACTATAAAATTATGTCTCTTCTTACCAGAAGAGATTTCATGAGATTGATAGCATAAATGGGGATTTAAATTGAAACTCCAAATTCTTTTGGCATGCAGATACAAAGTATGAAAAAAATAAAAGATCATAGCATATAAAAATAAACATTAAAAAACATTTTGTTTCTTTATTTTTGAGAGAGAGGGAGAGACAGAACGTGAGCAGGGGAAGGGCAGAGAGAGAGGGATACACAGAATCCAAAGCAGGCTCCAGGCTCTGAGCTATCAGCACAGAGCCCGACATGGGGCTTGAACTCACGAACCATGAGATCATGACCTGAACTGAAGTTGGATGCTTAACCAACTGAGCCACCCAGGCGCCCTAAACATTTTTAATTTATAGGGAAAAAAAGTTTTATATTTAGTTATCCAGTGAGTCTTAAATTCTACTGAATTTAAGCTTTAATTCTACTGAAATATTTGGAAGTCATTCTCACTGAGCTGGCCAATTCCCCTTATGGAGGATGAATAGAACCATCTCAGCTCTGAATAACTGAACACAGTGGTTTCCAAAACAGGAAACAATCTGCCTGGGACATATCAACGCAGCAATTTCCTTTTCTGAATGAATGTATTTGTATTAAACTGGGAAACATTTCTGAACATGGTTTACTAGCTAGAAAACCATGCTCTTGGGTAATGTTTTCACAGTTTGCCATCATTAGATGAGAAGAAACATGAACTGTAAAGAACTCTATTTCAACTTAATCTTTTTTCTCACCCTCAATATATATGAATAGTCAAGAAAACTGTTTCTGGTACAATCTATCTTGAATTTCATCACAAAGAATAAACAGCCACAGGAATTCTGCAGGTTTATTATTAAATATGAACGAATATATTTTTAATTTTTTTATTATTTTATTTTATTTTTTAATGTGAAAATTATTGTCAAATTGGTTTCCATACAACACCCAGTGCTCATTCCAACAGGTGCCCTCCTCAATGCCCATCACCCACCCTCCCCACCCTCCCACCCCCCATCAACCCTCAGCTTGTTCTCAGTTTTTAAGAGTCTCTTATGGTTTGGCTCTCTCCCTCTCTAACTTTTTTTTTTCCTTCCCCTCCCCCATGGTCTTCTGTTAAGTTTCTCAGGATCCACATAGGAGTGAAAACATATGGTTTCTGTCTTTCTCTGTATGACTTATTTCACTTAGCATAATACTCTCCAGTTCCATCCACGTTGCTACAAAAGGCTAAAATGAACAAATCAGGAGACTATAGATGCTGGAGAGGATGTGGAGAAATGGGAACCCTCTTGCACTGTTGGTGGGAATGCAAATTGGTGCAGCCACTCTGGAAAACAGTGTGGAGGTTCCTCAAAAAATTAAAAATAGATCTACCCTATGACCCAGCAATAGCACTGTTAGGAATTTACCCAAGGGACACAGGAGTGCTGATGCATAGGCGCACTTGTACCCCAACGTTTATAGCAGCACTTTCAACAATAGCCAAATTATGGAAAGAGCCTAAATGTCCATCAACTGATGAATGGATAAAGAAATTGTGGTTTCTATACACAATGGAATACTACCTGGCAATGAGAAAGAGTGAAATATGAACTGAAATTGATATATTAGAATGGGTAATCCAAAATCTCCAAATTGCTAAACATAAACTCTGTTATTTTTCAATTACATTTTCCTTTTTATTCCAAAACTGAAGATACACATACTAGAGTGTTTGAAGGATTTTGTAAAGCAAAGGTGCTCATCAAGATGAAGATTTGAGGTAGCACATAATGATGGTTGAACAGTACAACCTATGGTTTATTTTTCTATTTGTGTCTTCCATTTTTAAAATACTGTACTTAATAACTGAGCTCATATTGAGGGGGAAAATATTTTTAATTATTGAAGAGTCCAAATCAAAATACCATAAAAATGGTGTATAAACTCTCACTGGTAAGATATCTTTATAAGCAGTCTATACATTAGGATTACATTTTGCTTTGATTCAAAATTTACCTCAGCAGTGTCTTTTACACACACACACACACACACACACACACACACACACATCACATTCCAGGTAATAGTTGCATGTATCTTATATGTTATACATGCTATACTTGATAATTTTGAGAATTTTTCTTTATTCAAATCTCTTCTCTATCACTCTTATTAATAACAATCAACTTTTAAAACAATTAAATTCATAATTTCAGAGATTGGTTTATAAGGTAAATTCATTCTGGGCTTTGGCACAAAAATTTTTATAAAAGCAAAGCACAAAGCATTTCTTATTAAAAGGATATATTTTCTCTTGCTTTCAGTTTCCATGAGGAAACAAACAAACAAACAAATGCTATGTACCAAAGAATATGGAGGTATTCTCATTTATGTGTCAAGGAGCAATACATTGATATTTGAGCCAGACTACTTATTATACGAATGATCTGGAAAAATAGACAAAATTAAATTATCTAATAAACCTAAGTTAGATAAATATTGGCTAGTTATTTGTAAGCAGGAAACCCACCTGTAAGAATTCAAGGGTTAAGCAACATAGACAAAGCACTGTTGATGTAAAAAAGCTGGGAGTAAGTGCAATTGTTAATTAGGTTGACTTGCCCTTCTTAAGTAGTGTGCCAGGCTTCCCTTTTCTACAGTTAAGATCAATGGGGAATTGTCTTTGAGTGTGCGGATATATCATATCACAGTACAGGAAGGTGCTCTTGTCTCTAGGCAGATTCTCACTAAGGTATTGTTGAAATCCCACAGAAGAAAAAAATCAGTCAATGGAAGTGTTCTTTCAGTGGCACAAAGAGCTGGTAATCTAGCTTGTTGGCTTCCACATCCAGTGTTGCCATTGATTTGCTCTGTGATAAAGCACTTAACCCTCAGTTCAGCAGTCCAAAATAAAGGAAGCTTTGCTATAGGAATGGCAGCAGTTTTAATTAATCTTCTTAAGGAGCTCTAAATCCCTGGCTATGTGGCTAGGGGAAAAGTGCATAATTAAGGGTTCTGATCTTCTAGGGAGGGAAAGCACTAAGCTGGAAAGTCTAACCATAATGAGCACATGCCAGAAATGTGATAACTATGGGTTACATACAAAAATTGAAAAGGAAGATAAATTAGCCTAAGAAGTTATACTGAGAAAATATGACCACCTAGCAATCAGCATTGGTTTTGGTCATTTGAAATATGAGAATCTGTAAGTACCTAAAGAATTACAGGGCAGGAATGACTTCTTGTTTGAAGGGTAATACTGTAAGTAGTACCTTTTATTCAAATCCTACTATGTTTTAGGCATTCTCTGGAGGCAATTTACATATATCTATATCTATATCTATATCTATATCTATATCTATATCTATATCTATATATAGATATATATAGATATAGATATAGATATAGATATAGATATAGATAGATATAGATAGATATATAACTTTATCCAATCATTACAACACCACTGAAAGGTAGGAATTATTGTCTTAACACATAAGCAAACAGTGGCACTGCAAGGTTCCTTAATTTGCCCAAGGTGATAGAGCTATTGTTCAGTGGCAGAGTTAGGGTTTAAACACAGATTTAAAAACCCTGTAGTTGTCACTCTAGGTTACAGGGATATGAGCCAGTCTAGG
Source organism: Panthera uncia (assembly GCF_023721935.1). Taxonomy (NCBI): domain Eukaryota; kingdom Metazoa; phylum Chordata; class Mammalia; order Carnivora; family Felidae; genus Panthera; species Panthera uncia. Next base: position 65,368,100 of record NC_064809.1, on the reverse strand, counting down.
TCTTGATATTATTCTAAGAGAACTTGTTTGATGATGGCTAAGCATAAAGAAGACAATTAATTCCCTGGAAGTTTTCTTCAGTGACATTTTGTCTCTTAGGCTGAGTAGTCAGATTTTGTTCCTAAGTGAAGAGTCCTAGAGAATTTCAAAAGAAAGAGAGTAAATTCGGGGCACCTGGGTGGCTCGGTCGGTTGGGTGTCCAACTTCGGCTCAGGTCATGATCTCACGGTTCGTGAGTTTGAGCCCCATGTTAGGCTCTGTGCTAACAGCTCAGAACCTGGAGGCTGCTTTGGATTCTATGTCTCCCCCTTTCTCTCTGCCCCTCTCCTTCCTGCACTCTGTCTCTCTCTCTCTCTCTCAAAAATAAACATTAGAAATTTTTTTTAAATACTTGATAAAAGAAAGAGTAACTTCAAGAGCCAACTTCCCCAAAGCAGAGAAAGACTTGTGGCCCTCATGAATTCCTGTTATGACAGTCACATGAAAAATATTGGACTCGATATGAACAGTTTTGAGAAATAACATAGTAACTCATCTAATAGCTAATGCAGCAGGAACTGCTTAAAAGGAATGAAATTATATTTACATTGTAGAAGTATGGAGTTGTTAGCTCACTGCACAATGAAACAGTTACCTGTGATGAAAATATAGGTCTTGGGAAGCCTGGCTGGTTCAGTTGGCGAAGCATGCAATTCTTGATCTCGGGGTTGTGATTTTGAGCCCCACGTTTTGAGCCCCACCCCCTGATGGGTGTAGAGATTACTTAAAAATAAAAAAATCTTGGGTGCCTGGGTGACTCACTCAGTTAAGCGTCCAAGTCTTGATTTTGGCTCAGGTCTTGATCTCACGGTTCATGAGATTGAGCCCCATGTCAGACTCTGTGCTAATAGTGTGGACTCTGCTTGGGATTCTCTCTCTCCCTCTCTCTCTGCTCCACCCCGTCCAAAATAAATAAATAAACTTAAAAAAAAATTTTTTTAAATATGGGTGTTAAGCTATATTCCCAAAATGAATAACTGACATTTTTCACCAAGTGGCACTAACTTCACTTAGTTTTACAATTTTGAAAAACTTAAATGTAATACATTTTTACCAAGTTACAATTTCTCTGAAAGAGAGAAATCCTAAATGTTTTGCTTATATATTTTACAAAATTAAATAGATACTATAACATCAAGAACATAAATATGAAATCGAGAAACTTTCTGGCATGAGAACCGTTGCTTGGAAAATACATCCTTAATTATACTACAGAAGGAACAGAAGAGTGCTCCTAAAATAAAATTAGTTATTTTTACATTAAATAACTAGGAATCAGTGTGAGGTAGTGAAAAGGAGACCTGGGTTTATTTCCAGTTTTCCACCAGTTAGATCTTAGATGAATTTCAAAAACAAGAGGGTTGGATTTGGTGATCTCAAATGTTTTGTATGGCTCGCTCTATATGTCTAAATTTCCTAAGAGCAGGATGAGTAACTTACAAAATATTTTCTCAAGCAAGGGTAGAATCATAACCACTTGAGTCACTGAAATGTTCACTGGACAAGCTCTTCATGGAAGTGCCATATGAGAAGATCCTTCCTTGGCTCGGTGCATACAAAATGATGTAATGTTTTAATAGGCCTCACCTTGTCTGGTGGAATCATTTTATCAGTTGATTTCTGGGCTGACAGCACCAAGAGAAGTGCTCAAAGTGGCCTATATATGAGATTTTAAATCCTTTTATTATGCTGCATGAGGAATTTGGAAAAACCAACATTCCAATGTATTCCAAATGAAAAATAGCACTATCTCTCCCCACTTATGGTGCTTACTATGGCAAGGTGTGTGCTGTGTAAAACAGGCAGACACACAGGGGCATCTGGATGGCTCAGGTGACTGACTGTCTGACTTCAGCTTAGGTCATGATCTCATGGTTCATGAGTTCGAGCTCCACCTCGGGCTCTGTGCTGATAGCTCAGAGCCTGGAGCCTGCTTCGGATTCTATGACCCCCTCTCTCTGCCTCTCCCCTGCTCATACTCTGTTTCTCTCCTTCAAAAGTAAATAAACATTACAAAATTTAAAAAAAAAGCATGCAGACACACGATAAAGTTTTACTTAGCAAGAAATTCTCAATGAGGAGGAAGCCCTAATGATCTTACAATTCTTTTTATCATCATGCATTTACATGGTGAATTCCTTTAAGGAAGCCTTCTTGGAAACTTTTTCCAAGTAATATGGAAAGGTTGACATTTAGCCATGGTTGAAGAATCACCAAACTTTTCTATGTGGGTGGGGGAAATTACTTTGTAAACAGACAACTGGAATATTCCCTCAACATAATAATAATAGGGTGAAATACAGTAAATAAACTTAATGTTTCTCTGGCACTTTCTCCTCTCTTTTTGGTCATCTCTTGCTTTACCTGTCTTGCTTTTATGACCCCAGATTGAGTCGCATGCTCTAACGACTCAGCTAGTCAGGTACTCCACCTGTGTTGCTTTTAAAAACCAAGCAGCATATGCAACAAAAAAGCAGAACACAAACATTTAAGCAACTTATTAGCTTTTGCTCAAATTTCTCTTTTCTCAGTTTAAAGTTATAAGCCAATCTTTCTCCCCCTTTAAAATCTGGGCATTTGAGTTTTAGTTTAGAAATATAGATCAGGCAATCACTGTTTGTGATTCATAAGCTAAGAGTATTGTATATTACCTCTTCCCTAACCCATGCCCAACCAGGAAAAAAGAAGAGTATTTGTTTTTTTTACATTTGTCTCTGTAGATCATCAAAGTAGTTCAGTTCAAAAAACACATATCAAATACTATGCTAAGTATTGGAAGCAAAAAGCTTAAAAAAGGGTGATTATTGCTGTCATGGAGCTTATAAGTTAAATAGAAATATAATTATAGCAGTAGTAATAATAATGATAATGCCTAACATTTATTGAATGATTCCTATGGTGCCAACTAGCACTAAATGTCTTAGATAAATTATTTCATTTAATCATCTCTGGAATAGGGATTATTATTTTATAAATGAGTAAATTGAATAGAGGGAAGTTTAGTAACTTGTCCATAGTCACACTTGCAATAAATGATAAAACTGTGTTGAAACTTGGGTCTATCAACTCTAGAACCTCATAATCTTAATCAGTACCTTAAAGTCCTCTAGGAGCGCATATAAAAAGAAATCAAGACACGTGGGGGCACCTGTGTGGCTCAGTCAGTTAAGTGTCTGACTTTGGTGCAGGTCATGATCTCACGGTTCGTGAGTTCAAGCGCTGAGTGAGGCTCTGTGTTGACGGCTCAGAGCCTGGAACCTGCTTTGGATTCTGTGTCTCCCTCTCTCTCTCTGCCCCTCCCCTGCTTGCATTCACTCACTCTCTCTTTCTCTCAAAAATAAATAAACATTAAAAAAAGAGAAGGAGAGAGAGAGAAGTGAAGATATTTTACAGAAGGACCTTCCTGTAACCTATGACTCCGGAGATGTCCTATTGATGCCATATAAGAGGCAATGAAAGTAAGATAGATGTGGTCTATGAATTCTAGGCCTTCATACAGAATCAGACCAAGTTTTGATAAAAAAAAAATATATATATTCTTTCCTTTTAATTCATTCTCTAATTTCCAGAGGTCTGGGTGGAATGCTGGGACAGGGAAGAACACGGCCCCCATCCTTATAGGTTTCAATTCTAGCAATTCATACATAATGCAGAAACTTCAGATTTCCAGGAATTTGTAAAAGCAAAACTAAACAAAAACAAACCAAGAATACCCTGCAACTATCTGCCCCAAATTATCCAGGCATAACAGTTCTTGCTGCTATCTTTATATTTTTAGTTTTGAGTAATGAGCTCTTTGGAGAGAAAAATATTGAGGATAAGGCTACATAGCAAAATGCAGAGAGAGGTAGATTGAGGTACATCTCAATTTATCTTGACAGTTTTTATAGCATTTAAAAAATAACACATAATAACACATAATTAAGGAAGACTTATTAGAATTTAGGCAGAGTTAATATTCAAAAAATTTCTAGAGATTAAAACTTAAATTTTCTGTCTGTTGCAAGATTTTCAAGGTTTATCAAGACTTTACCCAGAAGAATGCACTTTATGGGAAAAGTCTGACAATGAGAAATTGTATCTTTTGAGATGTGACACTAACAGGCTTGATAATTCAAGGAAGGATATTGAGAATTAAGGACCAAGAACAAAGATAGAAAACAAAAACTTGTAGAAAAGTTTTTTTTTTATTATTGTTCCAAACAGTAAATAGATGTTTCATTTTTGTCATAACTCTAAGTTAATGAACATTTTATAAAGACTAGAGAAGAAAATTGGATTTTAACTCTGTGCAAGTTCACTCAACTAGTAGTTAATATTTGTTCTGAACACAATTTGCTTTTTTTTTTTTTTATTACATCTGTAAGCGTCTAACAGATGAATTGTTCTGTACTGTCCATAGACTCTGGGATATACAAAAAGAATATATATTCTTTTTAAAAAAAATTTTTAATGTTTATTTACTTTTGAGAGAGATAGAGACAGAGCATGAATGGGGGAAGAGCAGAGAGAGAGGGAAACACAGAATCCAAAGCAGGCTCCAAGGCTCTGAGCTGTCAGCACAGAGCCTGACGCGGGGCTTGAATTCATGAACCATGAGATTATGACCTGAGCTGAAGTCAGATGCTTAACTAACTGAGCCACCCACATGCCCCAAGAATATATATTCTTTTAAAATCAATGAATAATGAGGTATGGTTATTAGGTTGAGTTTTCTTAAATGACCCTATCATAATATAAACATTCCAATATGCATTATTCTTTTTCACATGATCACTGTATAGCATCAAGCCCAATTATTTAATGTATTAACGTTACTGTTACAAATAATTTTAGAGATGCTCATTTGGGAATGGCTTTCCAACTCTGAATTGTATTTTTGAACATTTACTGCTCGTGAAACTTTCCCTTTAAGGGTGGTTTAATTTTTGCAGTAAAGCTAAAATCATCAAGCCAAGTCTTATAAACAAGAAAGATTGCTTATAATCCAAAATGAGCTGTCCCTAAAGTAATACAACTAACTCTGATATGAGACTTATGGAAAGTGGAGGAGTGATGATAGGAGAGGCATGTTGCACAATGATTTGCTTGGATAATGCTAAGTGGGTGATCAGCTAGATTACTAACTGATGGTGGAAGAGTAACACATTCATGGTGAACTCTGCAGAACAAACAGTCGAATTCATAGTTGAGCTTTTATTTGAGGACATACTCACTCAGGTGGAGCAATCCTACTTGTCTGAACTGGACTAACCAAAACGGTAAGTTTTATGGAGGGACAAAGAGCAAAGAGAAAAATGGGGATTATGGTGATATAGGGAAAGGTTCTGTGTATTTTTAGATTAAATGAATAACCTAAAATTTCATTTTTACTGAAAGGTTTGAGACCGAAAGCTTTATGTTAAAATCAAAATAGATAGTTTACTCAATTATATTGAATGATGAGGACCAATAAATCATGACACTGTTCTTCCCCCTTTCACCTATGTTATTAAATTAAGATTCACAAAATAAGTAATTAAACCAATCGTTCACAGGCATCATTCAAATACTCCCAACTGTCTTCCCTTTTGAAAACTGGCATTTCTGCTCAAACTATCAATTAAGGTATATTTTTGTAAAAACAAGAAGAACTTTTCAGAAACATATAATAAATACATTTGCAGTCATTATACTTGAGGGGCGCCTGGGTGGTTCAGTTGGTTAAGTGTCTGACTTTGGCTCAAGTCATGATATTGTGGTTTGTGGGTTCGAGCCCCACGTCGGGCTCTGTGCTGACAACTCAGAGCCTGGAGCCTGCTTCAAATTCTGTGTCTCCCTCTATCTCTGCCTTTCTCCCACTCAGTCTGTCTCTGTCTCAAAAATAAATAAACATAAGATAAAATAAAATAAAATACAAACTTGAGTTACATTTGGGATAATAATACATTAAATTGGCATAGCACTTTGAAGTTTTCAAATTACTTTCCCATTTCTGTGGCATAGAAGTAGGAAAGGTGTATCAGTTAGGGTTCTCCAGAAAAACAGACGAGCAGGGGATAGATTGCATGGATAGATAGATAGGTAGATAGATAGATAGATAGATAGATAGATAGATAGATAATAGACGTAGGTAGATAGATTAAGGTTAAGGAATTGGCACGCACAATTATGGGGAATGGCAAGCTTAAAATTTGTAGGACAGGCTGACAGGCTGGAAACTCAGGCAGGATTTTTATGTCTTGAGGTAGAATTCTTTCTTTTCAGAGAAATCTTGGGTTTTACACTCATGGCCTTCAATTGATTGGGTAAAGCCCACCCACATCATCAAGTATAATCTTTTTTTTATATAAGTTTAAATTTTTAATTCCAGTATAGTTAACATACAGTGTTATATTACTTTCATGTGTACAATATAGTGAGTGGTTCAACAATTCTATACATTACTTGGTACTCATCTTGGTGAGTATACTCTTAATCCCCTTCACCTATTCCACCCATCACCCACCCACCTCCCCTCTGGCGACCATCAGTTTGTTCTCTATAATTAAGAGTCTATTTCTTAGTTTGTCTCTCTCTCCTTTCCCCACTTTGTTCCTTTGTTTTGTTTCTTAAATTCCATAAATGAGTGAAGTCATATGGTATTTGTCTTTCTCTGATGTACTTATTTCCCTTAGCATTATACTCTCTAGTTCCATCCATGTTGTTGCAAATGGCAAGATTTCATCCTTTTTTATGGCTCAATAATATTCTAGTGTGTGTGTGTGTGTGTGTGTGTGTGTGTGTATGTATATTATATATATATATATAAACTGCCACTTCTTTATTCATTCATCAACAGATGGATACTTGGGCTGCTTCCATTATCTTGGCTATTGTAAATAATGCTGCAATAAACATAGAAAGGCATATATCCTTTTGAATTAGTGTTTTTGTATTCTTTGGGTAAATATCTAGTAGTATGATTACTGGATCATAGGGTAGTTCTATTTTTAATTTTTTGAGGCACTTCCATACTGTTTTCCAGAGTGGCTGTACCAGTTTGCATTCCCATCAACAGTACATGAGGGTTCCTTTTTCCCCACATCCTTGTCAACATTTGTTTCTTGTGTTTTTGATTTTAGCCATTCTGACAGGTGTGAGGTAGTTTTAGTTTGTATTTCCCTGATGATGAGTGATGTTGAGCATCTCTTCATGTGTCTGTTGGCCAATTGTATGTCTTCTTTGGAGAAATGTCTGTTCATGTCTTCTGCCCATTTTATTTTTTCTTTTTTTTATTTAAAAAAATTTTTTTAACGTTTATTTATTTTTGAGACAGAGAGAGACAGAGCATGAACAGGGGAGGGGCAGAGAGAGAGGGAGACACAGAATCTGAAACAGGCTCCAGGCTCTGAGCTGTCCGCACAGAGCCCGACGTGGGGCTCGAACTCACGCACCGTGAGATCATGACCTGAGCCGAAGTCGGACGCTCAACCGACCGAACCACCCAGGCGCCTCTCTTCTGCCCATTTTAAATTGGATTATTTGTTTTTGGGGTGTTGCGTTGTATGAGTTCTTTATGTATTTTGAATACAAACCTTTGATCAGATATGTCATTTGCAAGTATCTTCTCCCATTCAGTAGGTTGTCTTTTAGTTTTGTTGTTTCCTTGGCTTTGCAAAAGCTTTTTATTTTGACACAGTTCCAACAGTTTATTTTTGCTTTTATTTCCTTTGCCTTAGGAGACAATTCTAGAAAAATATTGCTATAGCCAGTTTCAGAGAAATGATTGCCTGTGCTCTCCTCTAGGATTTTTATGGTTTCAGGTCTCACATTCAGGTATTTAATCTATTTTGAATTTATTCTTGGGTATGGTGTAAGAAACTGGTCCAGTTTCATTCTTTTGCATGTAGCTGTCCAATTTTTCCAACGCTATTTGTGGAAGGGTCTATCTTTTTCCTATTACATATTCTTGCCTCTTTTCTCAAAGATTAATTGACCATATATTCATGGGTTTGTTTCTGGGCTTTCTATCCTGTTCCATTGAGCTATGTGTCTATTTTTGTGCCATCAAGTGTAATCTTCTTTACTTAAAGTCAACTGATTGTAGATGTTAATCACATCTACAAAATACCTTCTTGGGTTCTTTTTATTTTATTTTTTCTCACTTGTCATATGAGGAAACCATGGCTCGGGAAAGTTAAGTAACTCAAGTCAGTCTCCCATTTAAGAAGTGGCAGAAGCCAGATTAGAGTTCATGTTTTGCTCCCCAGGTTAGGGATTCACCAATTCCACTCTACCATTTCCTTTTTGACTGTTTTCAATAGGGCTCATAGCTCTTAGTATGTAACAGGGAAATTATTTCCTCAATCACAATGACTTTTTAAAAAAAATGTTTCATGATTATTTAGCTAGCATAAATATTTTATTCTTGATTGAAAAGATCATTTTCTTGGCTGTGTCATTTACTCTTTTATTTAGTCTCTTAACTTCAGCTATGTGATTCCATAAAATCCAGTAGAATCTACAGTTTTACTGATCACATGGGGAATTACCTTGATGTGATGGTAGCCTCCAAGTATACTACCAAGCAGCCTATCCCAGGGGCCATGGAACAGAAAGATTTACTGACAAAATTAAGGTGTTCAAATTATAGTTTATTAAATCATTTAAAGATACCAGCATGAAACCATAAAAAAAGAGGTTGATTACATTAATGCCCTTAGAAAAGGTTGTGAGTGAGAATACTAACTATCTGAATTCCTTATGCAAAGTTCATATGTCCTGCGTCTCAGTTGCATTAGATCTCCTGGTTTACAATGTGATTATGAGAATCATAGCTGAGATTTGAACAAGGTGCCCACAGATAGGATGTGTCTGCGGCAACAATACACATTTCTTCTATCAGAAAACTCAGGCCAATTAGTTTGTTGAGCCACTATGGTTCTTATTTGTGTTTCTTGGATTGAGAAAAGAACACTTGGGACCAAAATGGGATTGTTATGTGTTATTATTATCTAGGGGTTGTCATGATCATGAACTGGTCTTTATGCTTTTTTTTCTGTCTTTAACACTTTTTTTCCCATCACAATTTCTATCAATTTTATCTATCTTTGGTATATGTTAAAGATTAGTAATTCATTCTTGATATTTCATATATATTTTAAGTTTGCTTATGTTCTACATGCTACTTGTTTACTCATTATCTACACTTACCTTCTGTAGACTTAAACTATATGTCATAACTTAATAGTTTATTTACTATCTATGCTTTACACTTTTTTTATGAGTTTTACTCATACCATTTGTTTTCTTGCCTTTTGACCGTAATTGAATATTCTCAAATAATTTGAAAATTACAATATTGGAAGAAATAATCACAAATTTTATAAACCCCCAAGTCAATAATCTTAATAACATATACAGATCTTAGTAAAAAGTTGCTCTGAGAATAGAGCTTTAATGTTCTCATTGTAATAACAACAATAAAATGGTAATTATGTAAGGTAAAGAATGTGGTAAGTAATCTTATTGTGGTAAACATTTTGCAATATACACATGTATCAAAGGATCACATTGTAAACCTTAAATTTACACAATGTTATATGTCAGTTATATCTCAAAGAAGCTGGGAAAAAGAATAAATTATAAATTACAACTCCATTATGTAATTTGCCCATAACATCATTGCAAATTAGATTTTTATAATGAAGAGTGATTGTGCCGTTACACTGGCAGAAGATAGCAGGTCCCACCTTTGAGGCTTACTTCTACAGAATCCAAATGATAAATACAGCTTCTCATGGATTAATCTAATTTCTCAGGTATTTATTTTTAAGATGAAGTGTTATGAATATTAATATAGAGCTCTTTCTATCAGATGACTTGGATTTTAAACCCATTCAAATACAAACATAAATATGAGGTGGTCTTTCAGTTTGAGTAGCTCCAACTATCAGGGGAAGAATATCTATAATTCCTACTAGAATGAACAATGTCACAAAATAATAGAAGAGGGAATGCTATCTCTAAGAGAATAGCTAGACTTCCTAAGAGAAGCCATTAAGGTTGAGTTTGATGAATAGAAGTTTGCAAGATGGTTAAGTGAGATGAAGAAAACACACATACAAACCATGCAGGACAGATATGGAGGAATAAAAAGAACATAGCATGGACAGAGCACGAGGCAAATTTGGAAAGGATGGAGTGCAGACTTTCTTAGGGTTGGAAGATAAATATAGTAATGTGACTTCTGTTCAGAACATGAAGGGCATTGCCAGACTTTATTATGGGGTTTGGACTTACTTTTTAGACAGTGAAGAATGATAAAAGAAATGTAAGATTGGGTGTGACATAATCAAATTTGTTTTCCCAGATATCATCCAGTTTGGGTCATGCAGATCAGATTCTGATCTTGGTTTCAACCTCAAAGCTTTGGGTAACCAGTTTCCTGCCAGCGTCTACAGCTCTGTCCAATAAACACCAGTGACCTGCCAATATCTTTTTATAATCTCTGTTAACACTCCTCCTCTTCCAAACACACACTTTGTACTTTTTAGTTATATTCTGAGCTGATGTTTTCCTTGTAACTTTTTATGTGTATAAATCTCAACTATCCCTTTACATAGGCTGAATCCTATTCTTTCTATAAAGTCTTCTTGAGATGAAAAAAAGTTATAGAGCATCAGCTCAGAAGTTTTCCAGTTCAGCTTCCTCACTCTATTCTATACAGATTTCCTATAACAATTTTGAAAATGTTTTTCATTATTTAGTTCTTAGTTGTATATTTTTATGTGGACTTCCCTTATAGTTTCATTTGTAAGTTTTTTTTTTTGCTGTGAATATTTTTATAATTATATGCCTTTAATATATTTATTTAATTTTAAAAGCAAAATTCTGAAAAATAATATCACTAACTTCCTATGCAACTCAAAATGTCATTATTAACAAAATTCAAGACTTGCATTTTTGTAAGCATAATTACAGGAGTTTGGATATATGATCAAGATCACAGAAACAATGGCTGACTTTAATTATTCTTGTCACAATTGTTGCAGATATGACTTGGAACAGAAAACAAGAAAGTTAGCAGACTTATGGTAACAGGTTAAATGAATTGAACTCTAAATTGCAGGCACTTCTGTTCATTTCTGAAAAGACTCTCTGTTTAATCTCCTGCCTGAACACATTGAAACTCTACTTTTGTTGTGGATGACATGTATTCAGGTGTCACTCAGGGTTGGGAAACACCCCTTCTGACTGGTGCCTGGGAACCTTTAGGGCTTCTGGACTGAACAAAGGGGTTCTCTCCAAATACAAAGGGCTCAAATGTCTGTTGTTACTTCTCAGCCCCTCAGGAAGCAACTGCTATCTACCAGTGTGAACAACAAGAACAAGAACAAACCACTTAACTTCGTTGGTAAGATGGCAAGTGTTCTATGGAATGTAAATTTGTTATGCTTAAAACTTTATTTTGCGTTGGCTTTATTTGGTAAAGGGATATGCCAAACCAATTTTATTTTAAGCTTTGACTTAAAAAAAAATATTTAAATAGTCTTGAATGGAAAAAGTGTAAAATTTGAATATGAATTTGAAAGTTTTATTAATAATATTTATTCAATGGGCTTATGTACATGCCACTATTCTAGGTAATAATTAAATTTTCAAAGAATTGTGTGCAGTGGTTTTTATAATTAAGTCAAGGAAAAGAATAGCCAATGATTTCAGATTCTCCAAAATTTGAAGAATAGGAGAAAGTCCTTAGAAAAAAAATTAAGAAAAAGGGAAAAAAAGACTTGCTAAAGTTCATAAGAAAAAAGAGTAGTAAATTCAACTACAAAAGCCCCTTAAACCTATGTACATCAAAAACTCCAGAAGGAAATTCAAAAGAAAATAACAAAATAAGAAAAATATTACAACTTATATAACTGAGAAAAAATAAAATTTCTTAATATACAAAAGGCTCTGAAAATTCAATAAAAAGACAAATAACCCACTAGAAAAATGGGCAAAGGCTATAAAGGAACACTTTATACAAAATGAAATAAAAATGTCCAATAACCATATAAAACGTAGTCAACTTCAAACACAAACAAAGGCAAAGCAACTTAGATGGGTAAAGCTAAGACGTTTGGTAGTACCCTGTGGATGCAAAACATTCTCAAATACTACTAGAGGATGATATATAACATCATTGAAGATAATTTGGTAATATCTCTCAAAATTTCAAATACAAATATTCTTTAAGCCAACACTCACAATTAGAAATGTACAGTGTGGGTATACTAACATATGTATATAAAGATATATTCTCAGAGTGTTCACTTTGGCACTATAATAGCAAAAAGCTTTAAAAACCTAAATATTTATCAATGGAGAACTTGTTATTTACCTACATAAAATAGCATACTATGCTGCTATAAAATGATATATAGTATAGATAGATATGAGAGAGGGAGAGAGAAAGATGTGGAAAGATGCCAAAGAATTATTATTTAAAAAAAGCAAGTTGAGGAATAATGGGTATGGTATGATTGCATTTGTGTATAAACAGAGGCAGAGAAAAAAGCACATGCAACAAAAGAAAAAACAGAAATATAGAATCTCATCAAAATTAAGAAAATTTGTATTTCAAAGGACATCATAAAGAAAGTGAAAAGACAACCCATAGAATGGGAGAAAATATGTATAAATTATATATAGCACAAGGCACTTACATGTAGAATATATAAAGAACTTTTCCAATTCAACAATAAAAAGACAAATAACCCAATTAAAAATGGGCAAAGTATCTAAATAGACATTTCTCCAAAGACATATACAAATGGCTAATAAGTACATAAAACAATGTTCAGCATTATTAGCCATTAGAGAAATGCAAATCAAAAACACAATGAGACTTGTTTTTACCTCCATCTGAATGGCTAAAATAAAAGGCATACAAGTATTAGTGAGGATGTGGAGAATTGGAACCCTCATATACTGCTGACTAGGTTGTAAAATCATGCAGTCACTTGAAAAACAGTTTTTTCCCCACAAAATGTTAAACGTAGAGTTTATCATATGCTCCAGCAATTGCATTCTTATGTGTATCCTCAAGAGAATTGAAAGCAGATGTTCACCCAAAACCCTGTATGTGAGTGTTCACAGAAGCATTATTCATAATACAGGAAAGAGTGGACAGTGAAATGTCTATCAACTGATGAATGGATAAACAAAATATAGTAAAGCCATGCATGGAATACTACATAGACATAGAAAAAAGTGGAACATGATATACATGTTACACCATGGATGAAGCTTAAAAACGTCATGCTAAGTAAAATGAGTCAGACACAAATGGCAATATATCCCATTTATATGAAATGTCTGGAACAGACAAATTCAGAGACAATAAAATAGACTAGTGGTGCTGGGGACAACAGGGAATGGGGAGTGACTGATAATATGTATAGAGTATCCTTTCAGGGTAATGAAATGTTCTGAAATGAGATAGTGATGGTGACTTTACAAACTTGTGAATATACTAAAAACCATTGAATTGTACACTTGGAAAGGTTGAACATTAAAATATTTAAATCATATCTCAGTAAAGTTATTTTTAAAAGACAAATGAATAGACGTGTGTACAGTTGACCATTGAACAATGCTGGGGTTAGGAGCACTGATTCCCCACACAGTCAAAAAAATCTGTGTATAACTTTTGACTCCCCCAAAACTTAACTACTAATAGCCTACTGTTGACTGGAAGTTTTACTAATAACAGAAAGAGTTGACCGACACATATTATGTATGCTATATATATTATGTACTGTCTTCTTACAATAAAGTAATCTGGAGAAAAGAAAATGTTATTAAGAAAATAATAAGAAAGAGAAAACCCATTTACAGTAGTGTACTATATTATCAGAAAAAATCTGCATATAAATGAACCTACACAGTTCAAACCCATGTCTTTTTTTTAATTTACTTTGAAAGAGAGAGAGCACGAGCTTCCGAGGGGGGGTGGGAGAGAGAGAGTCAGAGGGAGAATCTCAAGCAGGCTCCCCACTGTTGGTACAGAGCCCTACGGGGGCTCAATCTCACGAACTGTGAGATCACAACCTGAGCCAAAACCAAGAGTTGGATGCTTAACTGACTGAGCCACCCAGGTGCCCTCAAAACCCAGGTGACTCTATGATCTGAATTCATTTATTAAACTTGGTAAAATGCAAGTGGGAAACAACTTTACTTGTTCTCCCCACTGGGCTTCAAACAAGCTCTGCAAAATCTTCCTTTTTTGGACAACATCTTAGGCAGATCCCCTTAACTTTCCCCTGCCACTTTCATAAATTAACAAAAAGCCTCATTTATAGGTGACTAAGAGTCCAGTCCAGTCTATATCAAGAATTTAATTTTATCCAGTTCAAAGCTCATCCACTCCCCCCTCACTCTTCTAACCTTCTACCCTTTTATCCCTTCACCTTCTATTCCCTGTAGTGTCTGCTTTCATGGTGCAGTTATCATCTGGCAGGTGTTCAGATTCTGGCTCTTCTTTCTTGGGCTGCTTTTGTGAGCTCTCTGGACAACTCTCTCCATCCCCACTGCTCAGAGCCCTCATTTGCACTGTGCTCAGCAGCAGGACCTAGCTTCTCAGATCCTACCCACATATCCTGACCCTGGGCGGCTGTAGGGGAAAGATCCTTTCAAGATGATTCAGCCCAACTACCTTCTCTGGCACCCATGTAGATCACAGAAAACTTCTGGAAGTACACGTTTCTCTTCCAGTGCAGGGACTGTTCCTCTGTTCAGGGTTCACAGCCTCTCTCTTTTAATCTTTTTCAAAAATTCAGAAATATAGACTGCATGTAATGGATATGTACACCAGAGAATAACAACATCAATAATAAATTAACATCTATATACACACCTCCCAGATACTTTCTTAAGAAAGAGAACATTGCCAATTTCTTTGAATCCTTCTATTTCCCTCTAAGGTTGTATAGTCTCCCCTCCCCTACAACAGGTAATTGTGAATTTTGTGCTAATTTTATATTTAATAATAGTTTCTGTCATATCTATTCCCAAATATATGTATATTATTAAATAATATGTTGCTTAGCTGTGCCTACTTTTGAATGTTTATGAATGGAGTTAAACTCCAGACCCCGGAGACAGGTTGTCTGGTTTCAAATCAGGCCCCTCCCGGTTATGTGATCTTGGGCAGTTACTTAACCTTTCTATTCATCAGTTTCTGCTTCGTAAACCAAAAGGGTAACAATAGCAGTTACATCACTGAATTGTTCCAAGGATTAAGTAAATTAATATTTATAAAATACCTGGTCTGACACTAGTAATTACATGTTTAAAAATGTTTATGTATGTATTCTTCTATAACTTTTATAATGTTTTTTTTTAATGCTTATTTATTTTTGAGAGACAGAGACAGAGTGCAAGCAGGGGAGGGTCAGAGAGAGAGAGAGGGAGACACAGAATCCGAAGCAGGCTTCAGGCTCTGAGCTGTCAGCATAAATAATGTTTTATTTAACATCATTTTTTAAACTTTTATGAATTATACCCAAGGTTCATTTGTTAATTTCCCTATAACATTCTACCACACCATAATTTATTTATCTTTTTTACTCTCCATTGATATTTGAGATGTTTCCAGATTTAGGAGGCTATTTAGGGCACCTGGGTGGCTCAGTCGGTTAAGCGGCCGACTTCGGCTCAGGTCATGATCTCACGGTCCGTGAGTTCAAGTCCCGCGTCGGGCTCTGTGCTGACAGCTCAGAGCCTGGAGCCTGTTTCAGATTCTGTGTCCCCCTCTCTCTCTGACCCTCCCCTGTTCACGCTCTATCTCTCCCTGTCTCAAAAATAAATAAAATGTTTAAAAAAAAAAAAAACAGATTTAGGAGGCTATTTAAGACTTAGTCAAATCCTTTGATCACTTTTAAAATTTATCATTTTCTGGCTTTTTTAAAGTAAACTGTAGGAATACCTTATGTATTGCATCCTAACCCATTGTCAGTTTTCTGTTACTAAATACCTTCCCACAGGTTTTTGCTCATCTTTACTCTTAATAATGTGCTTTTTAACTCAGCAACATTTTTGACATTTTGAGATAGTTTTAGATTCACTGATGGTGTGTTTCGATAGAGAAGTTCTTAATTTTAAGGTAGTCAAATTTCTCAATGTTTTCCTTTACAGTTAGTGCTTAAAAAATTTTTTTAAAATGTTTATTCATTTTTGAGAGACAGAGAGACAGACCATGGGTGGGGGAGGGGCGGGGAGAGAGAGAGAGAGAGAGAGACAGACAGACAGACAAACAGACAGAATCCAAAGCAGGCTCCAGGCTCTGAGCTGTCAGCACAGAGCCTGACAAGGGGCCCAAACCCATGGATGAGATCATGACCTGAGCTGAAGTCAGTGGCTTAGCCAACTGAGCCACCCAGGCACCCCCAGTTTGTGCCTTTTTGAATCTTGTTTAAGAAATTCTTCCCTATCTGAGACCATGAATATCACCTTCTATATTATCTTCTAAAAATGTCCATAATTTTGCCTTTTATATTTACGTCTTTAAGACACCTGGATTTATTACTATTATTTTTAGTATGATGTGACATAACAATCCACTTTCACATTTTTTCTTATTCACAGTTTTCGTAGTACTTTTTATGGGAAATTCCTCCTTTCTCCACTTATCTCCACTGCCATTTCTGTCACAGATTAAAGGCCTACAAATTGTGGGTCTTTCTTTGAAGTTTGTAATCATATGTTTCTTTCTCCTCAACAAAAAATTGTGTCTGTTTATTGCCTATATACACAGATGTAATTGGCTTTTAAAAAAAAAATTAACATGTTTTCACTCTTATGTGGATCCTGAGAAACTTAACAGAAACCCATGGGGGAGGGGAAGGAAAAAAAAAAAAAAAGAGATTAGAGTGGGAGAGAGCCAAAGCATAAGAGACTCTTAAAAACTGAGAACAAGGGGAGGGTGGGTGAAGGGTATTGAGGAGGGCACCTTTTGGGATGAGCACTGGGTGTTGTATGGAAACCAATTTGACAATAAATTTTATATATTGAAAAAAATAAAAATAAAAACTGAGAACAAACTGAGGGTTGATGGGGGGTGGGAGGGAGGGGAGGATGGGAGATGGGTATTGAGGAGGGCACCTTTTGGGATGAGCACGGGGTGTTGTATGGAAACCAATCCGACAATAAATTTCATATATTGAAAAAAAATTAACATTTATTTATTTTTTGAGCGACAGAGCAAGAAAGAGCATGAGCAGGGGAGTGGCAAAGAGAGAGGGGGACACAGAATCTGAGGCAGGCTCCAGGCTCTGAGCTGTCAGCACAGTACCCAATGTGGGGCTCGAACCCACGAACCATGAGATCATGACCTGAGTCGAACTCAGATGCTTCACTGAGCCACCGAGGTGCCCCTGTAATTGACTTTTTAATAATGATTTCTAACTAGCAAACTTATAATAACAATTTTTTTGTATAGATCATTTTATGTTTTCAATAGTGACAATCATCTACAAATGATAACAGTTTTATTTCTTTCTTTCCAATCTTGATACATTTTATTTCTTTTTCTGGCCAGATTGCAGTGACTATAACCTCCAGGACCATGCTGAAAAGAGCCAGCAATGGGAATCCTTTCCTGTTTCTCATCTAGCACCATTAAGTAGGACACTAATTGTATTATATATTTCATATATAATGGAAATGTGTAGATGTGGAAATGTGTAGATATATTTCATATTATGTAAGCTCCTTTCTATTCCTAGTTTATTAACAGCTTTTATAAAAAATGATTGTTACATGTTATATAATGCTTTTTTAAATCTACTGTGCTGAGTAAGTTTTTCTTCATTAAAATTTTAATATAAATAATTAGATACTCTAATATTGAATGAACTTTCTATTCCTATAATAAAATCAACTTTGACTTGATATATCAACCTTAATAATATATTGTAGGTCTAAATTTGCTAATATCTCATTTAGGATTGATTCTTTAGTCAGGAGGGAAATACAGGCTATAATTTCTCTCTCTCTTTTTTTTTTTTTTGCATCCTCTGAATTTGGTATCAAGTTCATACCATTTTCATTAAAGAGGTTAGAGAATGTTCCATTTTTTCTACTTTCTGAAAAGTTATGAATAATCAAAAATTTTTTAATGTTTGATAGAACTTTTAAAACTATCTGGGTCTAGAGTTTTCTTTATGAGACTATTTTGATCCAGTGATTGGATTTCTTTTATTGCTACATGATCATACACATGTTCTGTCTTTTTCCAATATAATTATAGAGATTTCTAATTTAGATTGGTAATTATATTTTTCTAGAGATTTGTCTATTTTATATGTACTTCAGCTTTTGTGCCATAAGGTTGTTTGGAATATTTAAAAATATCTGGTATTATGTTTTATTTTGTTCATTTATTCATTCCTAGTACTTTTAAGTTATGCTCTTTATCTATTTTTTAGTTTTTAAATTTTAATTCCTATTAGTTAACATACAGTGTTATATTAGTTTCAGGTATATAATGTAGTAATTCAACAATTCCATACATAACCTGGTGCTCATCACAAGTGCACTGCTTAATCCCCAATCACCTATTTAACCCATTGGCCCACCCATCTCCCCTCTGGTAATTTCAGTTTGTTGTGTATTATTAAAAGTCTATTTCTTGGGGCGCCTGGGTGGCTCAGTTGGCTGAACGTCAGACTTCGGCTCAGGTCATGATCTCACAGCTCGTGAGTTCGAGCCCTGCGTCGGGCTCTGTGCTGACAGCTCAGAGCCTGGAGGCTGCTTCTGCTTCTGCTTCTGTGTCTCCCTCTCTCTCTGCCCCTAAACCACTTGCATTCTGTCTCTGTCTCTCTCAAAAATAAATAAACATTAAAAAAAAAAAAGTCTATTTCTTGGTTTGTCTCTCTCTCTCTTTTCCCTTTGCTTGTTTTGTTTCTTAAATTCCACATATGAATAAAATCATATGGTATTTGTTTTCCTCTGACTTATTCAGCTAGTATTTTACTCTCTAGCTCCATCTATGTTCTTGCAAATGGCAAGATTTCATTTTTTATGGCTGAATAATATTCTATTGTGTGTATATGCCACCTCTCCCTTATCCATTCATCAGTAGATGGACACTTGGGCTGCTTCCATACTTGGTGTTGTAAATAATGCTGTTATAAACACAGGGGTGCATGTATCCCTTTGAATTAGTGTTTTTGTAAATACCCAGTGGTGTGATTGCTGGATCATAGGGTAGCTCCATATTTAACTTTTTGAGGAGCTTCCATACTGTTTTCAACAGTGGCTCTGCCAGTTTGCATTCCCACCAACAGTGCAAGAGTGTTCCTTTTTCTTCATATCCTCACCAATACTGTTTTTTTTCTTGTATTGTTGATTTTAGCCATTCTGACAGGTGTGAGGTGGTTATCTCCTGGTGGTTTGATTTGCATTTCCCTGATGGTAAGTGACAGTGAACATCTTTTCATGTGTCTCTTGGCCATCTGTATGTCTTCTTTATTTTATTTATTTTTTTTTAATATTTACATTTTATTTAAAAAAAATTTTTTTTAACGTTTATTTATTTTTGAGACAGAGAGAGACAGAGCATGAACGGGGAGGGTCAGAAAGAGGGAGACACAGAATCTGAAACAGGCTCCAGGCTCTGAGCTGCCAGCACAGAGCCCGACGCGGGGCTCGAACTCATGGACCGCGAGATCACGACCTGAGCCGAAGTCGGCCGCTTAACCGACTGAGCCACCCAGGCGCCCCATGTATGTCTTCTTTAGAGAAATGTCTGTTCATGTCTTCTGCTCATTTTTTTTTTTTATTATTAAAAAAAAAAAAACCAAAAACAGGCACCTGTGTGGCTCAGTCGGTTAAGCAACCAACTCTTGATTTTGGCTCAGGTCATGATCTCATGGTTTTGTGAATTGAGCCCTGAATCAGGTTCTGCATGCTGACCATGTGCAGAATCTGCTTGGGATTCTCTCCCCCTCCCCTGCTCACACTCTCTGTCTCTCTCAAAATTAATAAACTTAATTTTTTTTTATTTTTAAAAAATATTTGAGAAAGACAGTGCAAGTGGGGAGAGGGGCAGAAGGAGAGAGAGAGAATCTCAAGCAGGCTCCATGCTGAGCATGGAGCCCAACGCAGGCTTGATCCCACAATCCTGGGATCATGACTTGAGTCGAAATCAAGAGATGGATGCTCAACTGATTGAGCTCCCCCTGTGCCCCTCTTCTGCCCATTTTTAATTGGATCATTTGTTTTCTGGGTGTTGAGTTGTATAAATTCTTTATATGTTTTGAATACTAACTCTTTATTGGATACATCATTTGCAGATAATCTTCTCCCATTCTGTAGGTTTCCTTTAGTTTTGTTGATTGTTTCCTTTGCTGTACAGAAGCTTTTTGTTTTGGTGTAGTCCCAATAGTTTAGTTTTGTTTTTGTTTCTCTTGCCTCAGGAGACACATCTAGAAAAAAAGCTTGCTATGGCTGATGTCAAAGAGGTTACTGCCTGTGTTCTCTTCTAGGTTTTTTATGGTTTCAGGTCTCATATTTAGGTCTTTAATCCATTTCAAATTTATTTTTTTGTATGATAGAAGATCTGGTTCAGTTTCATTATTTTGCATGTAGCTGTCCAGTTTTCCCAACACCATTCGTTGAAGAGACTGTTCTTTTCCGATTGGATATTCTTTCCTGCTTTAGCAAAGATTAATTCACCATATAGTCATGGGTTTATTTCTGGGGTCTCTATTCTGTTCTGTTGATCTATGTGTCTATTTTTGTGCCAGTTCCATGCTGTTGTGATCACTATAGCTTTGTAATATAACTTGAAGTCTGAAATTGTGATGCCTCCATCTTTGCTTTTCGTTTTCAAGGTTTGCTTTCATGGTCTTTTGTGGCTCCATACAAATTTTAGGATTGTTTGTTCTAGCTCTGTGAAAAAATGCTGGTGGTATTTTGATAGGGATTACATTAAATATGTAGATTGCTTTGGGTAGTAGAGACATTTTAATAATATTTATTCTTCTAATCCATGAGCGTGGAATATCTATTTCTTTGTGTCAAATTCAATTTCTTTCATCAATATTTTATAGTTTTCAGAGTACAAGTCTTTTACCTCTTTGGTTAGGTTTACTCCTAGGTATCTTATGGGTTTTGCTGCAATTGTAAATGGGATTCTCTTCTTAATTTATCTTTCTGCTTCTTCATTATTGGTGTATAGAAATGCAGCAGATTTCTGCAACAGATTTTCAGGATATGTTGATTTTGTATCCTGCAATCATACTGAATTATCAGTTCTAGCAATGTTTTGATGGACTATTTCAGATTTTCTATATATAATATCATGCTATCTGCAAATAGTGAAAGTTTTACTTTTTTCTTGCTGATTTGGATGCCTTTTATTTCTTTTGGTTGTGTGGCCCTTTATCTTTTTGAGTAGAGCTTGTCCGTTGTATTAATCATTCCAATTTTGTGCCTAGCTGTCTCAGTCATTGGAGCATGTGACTCTTGATTTTAGGATTGTAAGCTTGAGACCCATGTTGGGTGTATAGATTACTTAAAAATAAAATCTTAGGGGCACCTGGGTGGCTCAGTCGGCTTAGGTCATGATCTCATGGTTTGTGAGTTCGAGCCCCGCGTCAGGCTCTGTGCTGACAGCCCAGCGCCTGGAGCCTGCTTCAGATTCTGTATCTCCCCCTCTCTCTGTTGCTCCCCCACTCATGTTCTGTCTCTGTCTCTCTGTCTCTCTCTCTCTCTGTCTCTTTCAAAAATGAAAATAAAGATTAAAAAAATTCTTTAAAAAATAAAAATAAACAAAATCTCAAAAAAATCATTCCAATTTTGTCTTTGTTGATACTATTTTGTTTTCTATTTTCATTTGTCTATTCTTCACTGTATTCTTCCTTTTACCTTGAGTTTACTATGTTCTTTTTTCTAATTAGTTAAATTAGAAATGCTTAGTAAATTGCTTTTAAAAGTTAATTTTCAAATTTTCTTCATCTTAACAAGCATTTAAGACTATAAATGTACAAGTTCTGATAAGTAGTTTTTATATTATTCTTCTCTTTTCATTATAATATTTCCAAATATCTATTAGGAGATTTTTTTTAATTTATAAAAGTTTCATATTATTTAAATTATAACTTTGCTATTATTTTCTTCTTAATTGAATAATAATATAAAAATGGGGTATAAGAATTTAATTCTATCTTGGTTTCTTGAAATGGCATTAATTGAACAATTTATTATTTTTTTAGCTTTAATTATGTTTATTTTTTTCTTTGCTCACCATTATTCTTATACCTCAAATATTTCTGGGGTCATTTTCCTCTCTTAAGTTTGTTTACTGAGTTTCGGTAGAATAACAAAGACAAACAGATGATATTAAAAGTAGAGGAAAGAAAATCCAGCAAACTTAGAAAGGAATGACCATTAGATTGACATCTGTCCCAAGAGTGATACAAAACCCAAAGGATATTGGAATGATATCTTCAAAATGTCAAGAAGAAACTTCTAGCAAATTCAAAGTTCTGTATCTCAGTGGAACTATCTTTTAAAAGTAAGAAAAAAGACAAAGACATTTCAAACCAAAACTGAAAAAAATTATAAACAGAGTCAAGATAATGGCTGAACATTTCTATTAATTATTAAAAGTCATACATTTTCAGGTCCAGGAACCAAAAGATCATAAGCAACATAAATCAAAATCGATCCAAAACTTTCTCATTTTTTCTAATCATTCTAGGTCCTAGAATGGAACATATACCAGCCTTTTTTCACTCTAAACTTCACGTCTCTTAAGATCTCTTTAACTATATTTCATCTCTTTGTCTCCCATGCTACGTTTGTGTTATTCTTTTAGATCAATTTTTCCAAGTCTAACCTTCTTTCTTCAGCTAGGCATAACTTACTATTTGATCTATCCACTGTGTTTTCAATGTAAATTATAAAAACTTACATTTCTAGAGTTTCTGTGTTTGCTCCCTTTCAAATCTCACTAGCCATTTTCAAGTCTTTTTTTCTTCTTGTCTCTTATTTTCATTTGTTTGCTATTTCTTGAAGTATATCAAGCACGGTTATTTTGTATTCTGTGTCTGATAATTCTGTAACTGCAATTATTGCATATCTGATTTTTTTTTTAAAATTGTTGGCTTAGAGTATTATGGACCATATAGGTGGAGCTCAAGTTTATAATTAGGAAATCTCAGGTGAGATACATATTTTTTCCCATTCTATTTAGATCCAAAGATAAAACATGTACAGATGGTCACAATCTCACATTGTGTGATGAGTATCATTCTTTCCAGATCTTGCTTTTAGGCAGAGCTTTCTCCTATCTAATGTTTCTCTGTACTCAGACTCCAGATTTCCCTCTTGTTCCTCATACAGATGGGTTACTAAACCCAGGTCTGTCCATGGTAATAGACAGTCTTAGGGCCAATACCACCTCCAGTTCTCTTTTATGCCCACAGATTGAAACTTTGTTTCTGGCCTCAGTTCAACCCTACATTTAAGTTTAAAAAATTTTAAATACAGGTTTTTTTAAAGGCTTTATATTTTTACTTATTTATTTTTTAAATATTTGTTTTTGAGAGAGAGAGCAGGGACGGGGCACAGAGAGAGGGAGACACAGAATCCGAAGCAGGCTCCAGGCTCTGAGCTGTCAGCACAGAGCCCAATGAGGGGCTTGAACTCATGAACCACGAGACCATGACCTGAGCTGAAGTAGGATGCTCAACAGACTGAGCCACCCAGGTGCCCCAAGGCTTTATATTTTTAAAGCAGTTTTAGTTTCACAGCAAAATTGAGGTACAGAGATTTCCCATATATCCTTTACATCCATACATGCATAGCCTTCCCTAGTATCAACATCCCACATGAGAGTGGTGCATTTGTTATAACTGATGAACCTACAAGAACACATCATTACCACCCATATTCCATAGTTTGTATTAGGGTCCACTCTTGATGTTGTACATTCTAAGAGTTTGGGCAAATTTATAATTACATGTATCCACCATTATAATACCATACAGAGTATTTTCACTGTTCTAAAAATCCTCTGTACTCTGCTTATTCATCCTTCCCTATCCCCAACCCCTAGAAACTATGATCATTAATGTCTCCATAGTTTTGCCTTTCCCACAATGTTATGTAGTTGGAAATCTACATTATGTAGCCTTTTCAAATTGGCTTCTTTTACTTAGTAACATTCATTTAAGTTTCCTCCATGTCTTTTCATGGCTTGATAGCTCATTTCTTTTTAGCACTGAATAATATTCCATTGTCTGGATTTACCACTGTTTATCCATCCATCCATCCACTTAAAGACATCTTAGTTTCTTCCAAGTTTTGGCAATTATGAATAAAGCTGCTATAATATCTGTATACAGATTTCTGTGTGCACATAAGTTCTCAATTCCTTTGTGTAAATACCAAGGAGTACAACTGCTGGATCACATGAGTAAGAGTATGTTTAGTTTTAAGAAACCACCAGACTGTCTTTCTAAGTGGCTCTATCATTTTGCATTCCCACAAGCAATGAATGAGAGCGCCTGTTGCTCCACATCCTTGCCAGCCTTGGCGTTGTCAGTGTTCTGGATTCTGGCTATTCTAGTAGGCGTGTAGTGGTATCTCATTGTTTTCATTTGCATTTTCCTGATGACATGTGATTTAGATCATCTTTTCCTATGCTTATTAGCCATCCGTATACTGTACCTTCTTTGGTGAGGTGTCTGTTAAGGTTTTTGACTATTTTTTAAATTGGGTTATTTATTTTTTCATTTTGTTGAGTTTTAAGAGTTCTTTATATATTTTAAATTAACAGTCCTTTATCAGATGTGTCTTTTGCAAATATTTCCACCTGATCTATGGCTAGTCTTCTCATTTTCTTTATGTTGTCTTTCACAGAACAGAATTTTTTCATTTTAATGCAGCCTAACTTATCAATACTTTATTTCATGGGTCACACCTTTGTTCTTTATCTCTATGTAAGTTTTTAGGATGTTTGATTTTTCTGAATGGGGATTTATCAGAGGTTTATCACTGAACTTCTAGTACACCATACAGCCAGAAACAGAAATCCTCCTGACTGGGTTTTTCTAGGTAAAGTCAAACACTTGCCTCTGTTTACATTAATTCTAGTGGGCAATAGTCAACTTCTCTCATTTCTATCACCAAGCTCTACTCCTGTCCTGTAACACTTGTTCAGCAGGTTTCTGTAGCTCAGTAAGTATCAAAGTAGGCAGGTGAGGAGGAAAGGGAAAAAGACTATATAGCATGTAGGTCCTTCTCCTGCAAGACACCCTTATTCTCAAAAATTACATTTCTTTTTTTTTTTGTTTTTAATATATGAAATTTATTGTCAAATTGGTTTCCATACAACACCCAGTGCTCATCCCAAAAGGTGCCCTCCTCAATACCCATCACCCACCCTCCCCTCCCTCCCACCCCCCATCAACCCTCAGTTTGTTCTCAGTTTTTAACAGTCTCTTATGCTTTGGCTCTCTCCCACTCTAACCTCTTTTTTTTTTTTTTTCAAGAATTACATTTCTTGATGCACTTCTTATTTGGCTTGTTATAAGACAGAAGTATACATAGTATTAATGCTCTTAAAAGAAACCTTCACTTTCCAATTTCTCTAGCCTTCTCATATATAGGCTGGAAATAGGAGATGGCTATAGAACTACCTAACCATAATCTACATAGCACATCACTTTCGATCACTTATATTTTTCACCTGTGATTCTCAGCTTTGGGGCCCTAGTAGAAACCAGGAGAAGAACCTTTTCAAGGTAAAATATATATGCATTCACACAGTAGTGTGAGTATATATGTATAGCTCATCTCTGAAAGTCAAAACATAAAACAGATAATTGTGGCTATCTCTGGGAAATGTGAATACTGAGTTGATAGGAAGGCTATTGCTTTCCATCATATCATTTTACATTGCTTAATTTTTTTTTACCATGAGCATCTTTCAAGTTTATTATTTAAAATGTCTTGAAGAAGACTCGATTTTTAAAAATTATTATTTATGAAGAAATGGGTCAGTTTTATCAAGAATTGTGAGAAGTTAAAGGAGATATGTTTTATTTATAAAAGTTCATTTGCCAGACAGTTATTGTCCATTTACTTATGTGTTAAACACTGGGAAATGTAAAGATAAATAAGTCCCACAAAGACAACTTACAATCTAGTATAGGAAATAGACTTGTACGTAAATAATTCAAGGGAGTCAACCACTGCATTGAAAATGGGAAAAGTGAGTGTGTCTGAGATTTCAAATTAGAAAATATGTCTGTTCTGCACTGGAAATTCTATTCCACAGGTAAACCTTCTGTGTCATAAAGATGTTGAAGGATGGCACAAAAACAGACACATAGACCAATGGAATAGAATAGAAACCCCAGAACTAGACCCACAAAAGTATGGCCAACTCATCTTTGACAAAGCAGGAAAGAACATCCAATGGAAAAAAGACAGTCTCTTTAACAAATGGTGCTGGGAGAACTGGACAGCAACATGCAGAAGAATGAAACTAGACCACTTTCTTACACCGTTCACAAAAAAAACCCTCAAAATGGATAAAGGACCTGAATGTGAGACAGGAAACCATCAAAACCCTAGAGGAGAAAGCAGGAAAAGACCTCTCTGATCTCAGCCGCAGCAATTTCTTACTTGACACATCCCCAAAGGCAAGGGAATTAAAAGCAAAAATGAACTATTGGGACCTCATGAAGATAAAAAAAGCTTCTGCACAGCAAAGGAGACAACCAACAAAACTAAAAGGCAACCAACGGAATGGGAAAAGATATTTGCAGATGACATATTGGACAAAGGGCTAGTCTCCAAAATCTATAAAGAGCTCACCAAACTCCACATGCAAAAAACAAATAATCCAGTGAAGAAATGGGCAGAAAACATGAATAGACACTTCTCTAAAGAAGACATCCAGATGGCCAACAGGCATTTGAAAAGATGCTCAACGTCCTTCCTCATCAGGGAAATACAAATCAAAACTACACTCAGATACCACCTCACGCCAGTCAGAGTGGCCAAAATGAACAAATCAGGAGACTGGAGAGGATGTGGAGAAACGGGAACCCTCTTGCACTGTTGATGGGAATGCAAATTGGTGCAGCCACTCTGGAAACAATGTGGAGGTTCCTCAAAAAATTAAAAATAGACCTACCCTATGACCCAGCAATAGCACTGCTAGGAATTTACCCAAGGGATACAGGAGTACATAGGGGCACTTGTACCCCAATGTTTATAGCAGCACTCTCAACAATAGCCAAATTATGGAAAGAGCCTAAATGTCCATCAACTGATGAATAAATTGTGGTTTATATACACAATGGAGTACTACGTGGCAATGAGAAAGAATGAAATATGGCCCTTTGTAGCAACGTGGATGGAACTAGAGAGTGTTATGCTAAGTGAAATAAGCCATACAGAGAAAGACAGATAACATATGGTTTCACTCTTAAGTGGATCCTAAGAAACTTAACAGAAACCCAAGGGGGAGGGGAAGGAAAAAAAAAAAGGTTAGAGTGGGAGAGAGAGCCAAAGCATAATAGACTCTGAAAAACTGAGAACAAACTAAGGGTTGATGGGGGGTGGGAGGGAGGGGAGGGTGGGTGATGGGTATTGAGGAGGGCACCTTTTGGGATGAATCCTGGGTGTTGTATGGAAACCAACTTGACAATAAACTTCATATATTGAAGAAAAAAGAACAAAGTAAAGGTCACTTAATATCAATATCACCACAAAGAGAGATAATATATGGCTGAATGAAATCATTGCTGTAGAGTATTGAGTGAAATTATATGTAAAATACAAACCAAATGTTGACATCTGTATGGCACATATATGAAGGAGAAGGGCTTAACAATTTTATTTTGTTACAGAAAATCTATGCCATTAATGGATTTCCCTTTTATTGTACAAAGAGTCCTTCAACATCTTTTTTTATGCTTGTTTTCTCTTTTCCATTGATTTTATTTATTATTATTATTATTTTGCAAATATCTTTTCTACTTTGTTCTTTATAAAATAATTTGCTGGTAGTTCAGTGCTTCTTATACCTGATTTCATAGGTTTCTTAGCCAAGATGTGGCTTATAAATAAATAAAGGAAACTTTAGGGGCACCTGGGTGGCTCAGTTAGTTTACGTCCGACTTTAGCTTAGGTCATGATCTCATGGCTTGTGGGCTCCAGGCCCACGTTGAGCTCTGAGCTGATAGCTCAGAGCCTGGAGCCTGCTTCAGATTCTGTGTCTCCCTCTCTCTCTCTGCCCCTTCCCTGCCCGCACTTTGTCTCTCTCTCCCTCCCTCCCTCCCCCCCCCCCCCCCCCCCCCTCTCTCTCTCCAAAAAAAAAAAAAAAAAAAGGCAACTTTATGGAAAAGGCAAATCTTTGGAGATGGTTTAAAAAGATCAGTAGTGGGGTGCCTGGGTGGCTCAGTCGGTTAAGCGTCCGACTTCAGCTCAGGTCATGATCTCTCGGTCCGTGAGTTTGAGCCCTGCTTTGAGTGAGTTTGAGTTGGGCTCTGGGCTGATGGCTCAGAGCCCTGCTTTGAGTGAGTTTGAGTTGGGCTCTGGGCTGATGGCTCAGAGCCTGGAGCCTGCTTCCGATTCTGTGTCTCCCTCTCTCTCTGCCCTTCCCCCATTCATGCTCTGTCTCTCTCTGTCTCAAAAATAAATAAACTTAAAAAAAATAAAATAAAATAAAAAATAAAAAGATCAGTAGTTGTCAGGGGTCAGGGAGAAGAAAGGAGCAATAAATAGGGGAAGAATGGGAGTTTTAGGCCAGTTAAACTATTCTGAATGATACTGTCATTATACATTTCTCAGAACAAAGAATGTACAATACAAATGATCCCTAATGTAAACTCTGGACTTTGGTTAGTAATAACGTATCAATATTGTCTCATTGATTGTAACAAATGTTCCAGGCTAGTGCAAGATATTAACAATAAGGGAAACTGTGGAGGGTGGAGGAGGTGTATGGGAACTCTACTTTCCACTCAATTTTTCTGTAACATAAAACTATTCAAAGAATAAAATCAATTAATTAAAAAAAATAAAAGGCAACTTTAAATGTAAGTTGTCCCTGAAGTGTTGTGTGCTGCTTTAGATACAAATGCTTCCATTTAATAATAAAAGGCATCAATGTTGCCTTTTTCTGTGCAAACCTGATTGTGTTTTAAACAGAAAGGCTGCCAATCTCTTCTGAAAGTTTGATGAAGTGTATAACAACTTTTGCGCTGGTATCTAGATGTAAATGGACAGCTAGAGCAATACAATTTACTTTTCCTATATGCAGCATCAAAATTCCTATTCTCGGGGCGCCTGGGTGGCTCAGTCGGTTAAGCGTCTGACTTCGGCTCAGGTCATGATCTCGCGGTCCGTGAGTTCGAGCCCTGCGTCGGGCTCTGTGCTGACAGCTCAGAGCCTGGAGCCTGTTTCAGATTCTGTGTCTCCCTCTCTCTCTGCCCCTCCCCCGTTCATGCTCTGTCTCTCCCTGTCTCAAAAATAAATAAACGTTAAAAAAAATAATAAAAAAAAAATTGCTATTCTCACATTTGAAGTTTAGCTACTGGTGCAGTCACCACACTCAAATTCATTTGTCCCAGCATGTAAAAATTCCCATTCTAAGGAGACTATTTTGGAAGATGTCATTTTCACTTTTTCTCTCATAAAGCCTGTTGGAAACACATTTCTTCTAAAAAATCTTTTCTGACACCACACTTTACTCAATCACTACCTGACTTTCTGAATAGTCCTCACTCTTCTCTTATTTCTGACTTCTCTTTGCAGCTAGAAATAATAGCACAAATCCCTTACAGGAATACTCGCTTTATTATGCTTCACAGATTTTTTTGTCTTCACAGATTTGTTTTACAAATTGAAGCTTTGTGTCAATCCTGCATCAACCAAGACTAATGCTGCCATTTTTTCCCAACAGCATTTGCTCACTTCATGCTTCTGTGTCACATTTTGGTAACTCTAAGCATATTTCCAACTTTTATATTTTTACACTTGTAATGGTGATTTGTGATCAGCGATCTTTGATGTTACTATTGTAATTGGTTTAGGATGTCCCAAATTGCACACGTATAAGACAGCAAACATAAGAAATGTGTGTGTTCTAACTGCTCCATATTCCCTGAGACACAACAATATGGAAATTAGGACAATTAATAACCCTACAACGGCCTCTCCGTGTTCAGGCAAAAGAGTCACACGTCTCACACTTTAAATCAAAAGCTCGAAATGATTAAGCTCAGTGAGGAAGGCACGTCAAAAACTGAGACAGGCTGAAAGCCAGGCCTCTTGTGCTGAACAGATAGCCAAGTTATGAATGTAAAGGAAAAGTTCTTGAAGGAAGTTAAAAGTGCTACTCCAGTGAACACAAGAATGATAAGAAAGTGAAACAGCCTTATTGCTGACATGGAGAAAGTTTCAGCGGTCTGGATAGACAACCAAACTAGCCACAACATTCCCTTCAAAGGCCAAAGCCTAATCCACAGCAAGGCCCTGGCTCTTCAATTCTGAGAGCTGAGAGTTAAGAAGCCACAGAAGAAAAGTTGGAAGCTAGTAGACGTTAGTTCATGAAATTTAAGGAAAGCCATGTCTGTAACAGAAAAATGGGAAGTGAAGTAGCAAGTACTGATGTAGAAGCTGCAGCAACATTGAGACAAGACCCTCCACCAGCAAAAAGGTTACGTGTGGCTCACTGAAAGTTCAGAGGAAGGTTAGCATTTTTTAGCAGCAAATAAAGTATTTTAAAATCAAGGTTGATACATTGTTTTTTAGGCATAATGCTATTGCATGGTTAACAGTACAGTATAGTGTAAACACAGATTTTATACGTACTGGGAAACAAAAGAAAATCATTTCACTGGCTTTATTGCAATATTTGCTTTATTGCAGTGGTCTGGAACTGAACCACAGTAACTCCAAAGTAGGCCTGTACTTTGTGCCAGACCCTCTGTGTGCTAAGCATTTTACTTACATTAATTTAATCTTCAAGGCGACCCTTCCTAGTAGGTAGTGTGATTTTTATTTTACTAAAACTGAAGAAAGCCAGGACTATGAAATAGGTTTTGTACGACAATATCAGTCTTCTGCTTTCAAGGACTTTAGTGTAATTTTGTGTTTGGCTTGTATTATTTTAATGTGAACCCCCTTATATGTTGTTGTACTATATTGTAAATTTAAATCCTTGCCTATGTGCATGTTGTATAACTCCAAGGAAATGGTCAAGTCTGAAGATAAAGCACGGTGAATCCTTTTTCTCTTACCTAAAGCTTCCCTTCTCCAATCAATTCCCAGCCTTGTATTTAGTCCTCAACAAATATTGACAACCATCTCCCAAACCATTTTTTAAAGTGTTTATTTATTTATTTTGAGGGAGGGGGTACAGGCAGAGAGAAGGGGAGAGAGAATCCTGAGCAAGCTCTGCACTGTCAGCCCAGAGCCCAATTCAGGGCTTGATCTCATCAACCATGAGATCATGACCTAAGCTGAAACCAGGAGTTGGATGCTTAACCACTTAACCAGCTGAGCCACCCAGGTGCCCCTCTAAAACCATTTTTTTAGTGCTGAGCACTATTCATGACTTGGCGCTTTGTGTGTCTGTGTGCTCATTTAAAATTTGTCATTGCAGCCAAATTGCCTTCCAGAGAGGTTGCTATCAATTTATGGGTAGTATAGTGTAATGGTTAAAAGCGTTGACTTGGGAGTCACTAAATGTGCAACCTTGGTATAAATCACTAGATTATGCTGCCCTTCAATTCAACGGTAAAATGTGAATGACAATATAGCAGCTACCCACAGGGTTACTGGGATGATTAAGTGAGTTAACACGTATGAAGACTACTTGGCACATTGCAAGAAGTGTATAAGAGCAACTAAACCATTGTTGGCACTTGAGATTCTATCAGAATGTCATTATTGTTATTAACAACCTGATGGGTATAAAATTCTGTTGACTTATTTTTCTTGAAATTATTATGCAATGTATTTAAACAAAAAGATCTAGTAATTGTTTTATTTACTTATTTTTTTATTATTTAAAAATTGTTTTAAAATTTTTTTAAATTTATTTTTGAGAGACAGAGACAGAGCATGAGCAGGGGAGGAGCAAAGAGACAGGGAGACACAGAATCCGAAGCAGGCTCCAGGCTCAGAGCTGTCAGCACAGAGCCCGATGTGGGGCTCAAACTCAGGAATCATGAGATCATGACCTGAGCTGAAACAAGATGCTTAACCAACTGAGCCACCCAGGCGCCCCAAGTAATTGTTTTATTTTGCATTTTCCTAATTACTAGTAAGGTTGAGCATCTTGTGGTTTTTTGTTCGTTTCTTTGTTTCTATTCTGTGAATGATCAGTTCATAGCCTTTGCTCATTTTGTAAAACTTGTTTTATGTTTTCATACTGATTTGTGTTTTAGAATACATTTGGGGTACTAATCCTTTGTAATAAATATAGCAGTATTTTTCTTTAGTTGTTACTTATCTTTTAACTTTGTTCAAGATGTCTTTTTGTTTGCAGTTTTAAAATTTTATGTACTTACGTTAGTTAAACTTTTCCTTCAGGGTTTTCAATTCATGTCATATATTTTATGTTTTCTTCAATATTTACACAACATTGTTTTTTATATGTGGGTATTTAAAACCCTAGGAATTTTTGTGAATGGGGAGAGGGAGGCCCCAGCCTCCCCGCCCCCACCCAAATGGTTAAGTATTTCCACATGAATGATCTGGAATTTGATCATCTGTCCAGGCTTGAGTGCTTGCATTCCTCATCCCTCAAAATCTGCTCTATTGCTTCTGTAGTGACTTCTTCAAAAAAGTAGGGTAGATAATCTTATCAATTCTTTCTTGGCTTTAGTTTTCCACCTTGCATATGGAAACTGACCTTGAGGAAGGTTGTGAACATCAAGCTGAGTACCACTGAAAGGCAGCTTGAGATGGGAAGGTGGTGAGTAAGTAGGCAAACAAGTCATTGTTTTAGCTTTGCTCCCATAAGAAATTGCATAGATCAGGAGGTTTAAATAACCGTAGTTTATTTCTCACATTTCTGGAGGCTGGGAAATCCAAGATCAAGGTGCTGGCCAATTTGAGTGCCTGATGAGAACTCTCTTTCTGGCTTGTAGTTGGCTGCCTTCTTGCTGTGACTTCTTTGTGCACAATGGGAGAGAGAGAGAGCAAGCTCTCTGGTGTCTTCTTCTTCTTCTTCTTTTTTTTAAGTTTATTTATCTATTTTTAGAGAGAGAGCATGAGCACACAAGCAAGTGGGGAATGGTAGATAGAGAGAGGAAGAGAGAGAATCCCAAGCAGGCTCTGTGCTGTCAGTGCACAACCCAACACAGGGCTCAGTCTTACCAACTGTGAGATCGTGACCTGAGCTGAAATCAAGAGTTGGACACTTAACCAACTGAGCCACCCAGGTACCCCTCTGGTGTCTTTTCTTATAAGGACACTAATACCATCATGAGAGGCCTACCCTCTAAACCTAATTATCTTTCAAAGCCTCCATCTCCAAATGCTATTACACAGGGGGTTAGGACTTCAATATATGAATTTGGTGGTGGTGGGGGGAGGGGTAGATATAAAGTTTCAGGCCATAACAGTCATTCTTACAGGTCAGTGGGTCACCTGTTGGTCATACCTTTCCATATCAGACAGCTTTCAAGGTTGGGTTGATTTCAAAGGAGGGAATGAATGTCCTCTTGACATTTCAGAGCAACCTCACACAGACTGGAGATGCTGCCATTCTCTGAACCTGAGGTTAGCCCATCAGAAAATAGAAGGTGTGCTACTTATGTGTGCCCACAGTAATTGGCCCAGTGTAGACAGCATCACCTTAGTGGATTTGGGATTGCCACTAGGCTCCACTTTGCAGCAGGAATGGCATATAGCATAGTGCCCATTATGGCTGGGATATCAAGGAGCATCATACCCATTGTCATTCACAGGTACCAGCTGGATTTCCCTCTCAATGTCCATCTCCTCCAGCGTCAGATTCATGCTGAATACCACACACTCTGGTAACACAGTAGGGGCTTCATACACATGGTCTGGGCACTGCCATCCTGGCCTTGGTCTCCACCTCAGGCATGGAGTCCCACAGGAAGGTGGGGGGCCCCAGCCTGTAAAGATGTTACATTTTAAAATTATGCACCCACCAGTAAAAACAAAACAAACTAATTTGGTATTTAGATTCATTAAGAAATTAAAATAATTAGAAAATATTATTACTGATGTATGATGTTGCCAAATGAAAACATCACATATGCATTAAGGAGGAGTATACGGAGCTATAAGGAGCAACAAAAGATAGTAACATACTATGGTTCATATGTTAGCACTCTTTTCTGTGTAAACTCATGAAATTTTATTTATATTTAGCATTTGCTTCTAAATCTAAACTCTCAGGTCAGAATATGATAGGTATTTGGTGTGGTGAAATTTTCCAACTCTTTTTTGTATGTTATGCTGAATTGTTTCCTAAATTTAAACATAGCAGAATCAAAATAAAACCCATGGGCACATCTGCATACCCTGTGCATGCAGTAAAGGCTACTGCAACTTAATTGGTAAAGCCATGCTCCATGAAGAGCGGCTAGTGTTTCCTTAACTGAAGTTCATGTTCATTAATATTTGGGTTTAAGCAAAGTACCATTCATTCATCCTTTTGCTCAGTGAATACTTATTGAGCATCTACTTTGTGCCATTGCACCATAGCAGGCATTGGGCACAAAGCAGTGTACAATATACATGGTCCATGACCATAGTCAAGTCTGTGGAATTTTCAGCCAAATAGGAAAGAACAAACACATGTAAAGAAGACATGGACTTTTACAATATGATTTCACTCATATGTTGAATTTAGGAAACAAAACAAATGAACAAAATAAAAAAGACAAACCAAAAAACAGTCTCCTAACTAAAGAGAACAGACTAGTTACCAGAGGGGAGATGGGTAGGAGGATGGGTGAAATCGGTGATGGGGATTAAAGAGTGCACTTATCATGATGAGTACTGAGTAATGTATAGAATTGTTGAATCACTATGTTGTACACCTGAAACTGATATAATAATTATACTGGAATTAAAATTTTAAAAAGTATTTTAATTAAAAGACGACATGGATTTGTTAAAGAATAGGATTATGAATGTGATCTAGGTGAAAGCAAATTTGTACAGAAGGCTTAAACTGTATCAGGGTAAAGTAATACTGAAAAGGACACAGAAATTTCTAGTATGGAGATGGCAAATAGGGTGTCTTAGAAACATAGATATCAAAGTATTCTTTAAATTTAATTTGGAAACCACACTATGCTGTGGAATCCTTTTCAGGTTAATACAAGTAGTAAAAAACATTGTTTTTGGAAGAGATATTTTAGAAAAATGCATGCATATATAGCTCATGACACTTGTTTAATTTTTATTTTTTTAAGTTTATTTATTTATTTTGACAGAGGGAAATCCCAAACAGGCTATGCACTGTCACTGCAGAGTCTGATGTGGGGCTTGAACTCAAGAATCATGGTATCATGACCTAAGTCAAATTCCAGAGTCAGGCACTTAACCGCCTGGTTTTGTTTTGTTTTGTTTTGTTTAAACCACTCTGGTGTCTGGGTGGCTCACTGGGTTAAGCATCTGACTCTGGAATTCGGCTCAGGTCATAATCTCAGGGACATGGGTTCAAGCTCTATGCTGGGCTCCGTGCTTACAATGTGGGGCCTGCTTGGGATTCTCTCTCTGCCCTCCTCTGTCTGCCCCTCCCCCAGTCATACTCTCTCTCTCAAAAAATAAATAAATAAACCCCAAAACAAACAAACCAAACACTTAGGTAAGTATTTACAAAATATCAATGTTATAAAAAGGATTTACAGATAATTTGGTAGCTGTTCTGGTGCTTAGACACTGACGTCGAGATGAATTGAAGAAAGGCAGACTGGAATCAGAGATACCATTTGGGAAGAAAATATAATAATTTTGACAATTGCTTGATGTTTGAGTTAATAGTTTTCTTTATGTCTTATAAATACATAATTTATATATTTATATTTTAATATTTAATAACCAAAATATGTGGGCACTTCAAAAATTTTACTAAAGTTTTATGTTCTTTTAAAAAATCATATGAGTGCCTGGGTAGCTCAGTTGGGTAAGCATCCGACTCTTGATTTTGACTTAGGTCATGATCTTATGGTGGTAAAATCAAGCCCCTCATGGGGCTCCATGCTGGGAGTGGAGCCTACTTAAGATTCTCTCTCTTCCTCTCCCTCTGGTCCTCCCACTGTATGTGTGTGCATGTACATGTGCTCTCTCTCTCAAAAAAAAAAAAAAAAAAAAAACCCATTAACAAATAAACAAAAAATCATAACTTATTTTTAGGCGTGCCTGGCTGGCTTAGTCAGTAGAGCATGGATGGAACTCTTGATCTTGGGGTCGTGAGTTCGAGCTCCACATGGGTATAGAGATTACTTAAAAAAATAACTTTTTTGAAAAACTCATGACTTGTTTTTAGTAGAATACTTCCCATATGTAGTATTCTATGGTTTACAATATATGAGATATTAGTAACACAGTAACTTTTCACCCTGTCAGGAATATACATCAGGAAAGACAAGCATTGTCTTTCTTCCCTCCTGCCTTCCCTCCTTTTTCTTTCTTCTTCTTTTTCTAATGGTTTATAACCCATAGGATAAAATAAATATCCATAAGTCCATGCCTATATAAATAAATAATGAAAGAAATAAATAAATGGGGCAAGAGGGCAGCTTTTCCTTCTAGTAGAATTCCAATTAATAAAAATAGAAGGAAAGATGGAAATAGAAAATCACTATTAGGCAAATATCCTAGTGGTTATTGTAGATAAGAATCAGTGACAGATTTTAAAATTAGTGGATGAAAGTATAAGAAAAAAGATGATCATACTGTCAACACATCTTCCCATATTTATTAATCACAAAGACAAAATAATAATTTTACGGTGAAGAAATCCAGCAGACAACCACCTCAACCACATGATCAAAGTCAACATCAAAGTGGTGCTGTGGACTGAACTGGATCCCCCACAAATTCGTATGTTGAACCCTAAACCCCACTATGACTGTATTTGGAGATAGAATCTTTACTGAAGTACTTAAGATTAAAGGAAATTCTAAGAGTAGGGCCTTGATCTGATGGAATTAGTGTCATTAAAAGAAGAGATATCAGAGAATTTATCTCTACACAGCACAAAGGCAGGTGTCTATAAGCCAGGAAGAGAGTCCTTACCAGAAACTGATCCTGTCAGACCTTGATTTGGGACTTCTAGCCTCCAAAACCATAACAAAACCAAAGTCTGCTGTTGAAGCTGCTGGGTCTATGGTATTTTGTTAGCACAGATTAAGACATATTGATAAAACATATTGGCATTATGCACCTCCTGATAGGATGTACTGTGAAGGCCACAACATCACTTCTCTGGTATTATTAAAGTGTCATTTTTCTTTAATAATAAACTCAATCAAGTCTTGAGAAAACATTAGACATACCCAAAGTGAAGAATTTTCTACAAAATGTGTGTGTGTGTGTGTGTGTGTGCGTGTGTATTTATCTTCAGAAATCTACCACTTCTCACTACCTTTATTGCGGAGCCTGGCCCAAGTCAGATCATTTCCTGCTGAGATTATGGTCATAGCCACCTAACCATCTCCCTCTTTCCAATCTCTAGCATCCCTAAGTTTATTTCCAACCCAGTGGTCAGAGTGATCCTATTAAAACATAGTTAGCTATGTCACTACTTAGTTCAATATAATCCACTGGCATCCTATCCCACTCACCAATTTTATGCCTTGAAAGGTCTGCCCTCAATGATAATCTGGTGATCATCTGGCCTTTTCTTCCCTGTACTAACCCCTCCCTTCTACTTCTCTAACATCATCTCTCAGTGTTTTTTTCCTGGCTCACTTTGCTGCAGCCATATTACCCACTTGGTTGTTCCTTAAACAGGGTCAGGTGTGTTTTTACCTGAAGGTTTTTGCATTTGCTGTTTCTTCTACCAGGGATGCCTTTCCTCCAGTTTCCCCATGGATCATTTCTTCACTTCTTTCAGGTTTTTCTCATGGATGCCTATTCATTCATACCTTTTCTGATTATTTTCTTTAAAATACAAAACACTCCTACTACCCAAGCATTGTGTATACTCCTTTTTTTTCCTATAGCATTAGTCACCATTAAGTATGTGTTACATTTTACTGATATTGTTTTATCTTTCTCTCTTCTAAAAATGAGGGCAAAAGTTTTTGCCCACTTTGTTTTCTGCTAGATCTCCAGTGCCTGAAATAGTGTTGCACATAGTTATTGAATAAATGGTTGCATAGATGGGTAATAATTGCCATCTAGATTGAATTTAAGCCATGAGGGAAAGTGTAAAAAGGAAAGGAAAGAGGACCTTGCACCATGAATTGGGAGTTTGAAGATTTAGAGATCAGGAAGTGAAGGCCTGAAAAAAAGTCTAAAATACCTGAATTAGTGGCCTAGCGATAGAGAGTATCTCTGGGAAACAAACAAACAAACAAATGAAAAAACAAAACGCAGTTAACTCTTAATTGCTATTTGGAATTCAAGGGCAATGTTTCCAGAAGAGAGATTTTGGTCATCCATAAACATTTACACACTATCAAATGATATGCACACAGTATCTACTTTTTAAAAACTTACAATCTAATGGGAAAGACATCTTTAAAACATAAATTCAAAGTAAATTAATAACCTTAATTATGCCTATGTACAATGTGAGTGTATAAAGGGGCCCTTGGTCTAATCTAAGTGTGAGAGCATAAAGAAAAGAGTCTAGGGGTACCCAGCTGGCTCAGTTGGTATTGTGTGCAACTCTTGATCTCAGGGTTGTGAGTTCAAGCCCCATGTTGGGTGTAGAGAGTATTTAAAAATAAAAGAGTCTAAGACACTTTCAAGATTGGGTAGAAGTTCTTCCAAATAAACAGGGGTAAAATGGAGATAAAGTGATGAAAGTATTTAAATACAGTGTCATTTAGGCACTAAAACACTTGTTGAACTGATGTAATGACTTACAAGTGGAAATGGAACTTAGGTTGAACCCTTTTTGCATCTTCATTATGAATTTCTCAAAGAAGTAAATTATCCCCTTGCCTTCCCATCACCAATTCTTAGTTCCCTGGACACCTAGCTTTTCTTTCCCCTCTTCTACCACAATTATTCTCTATGGTTACAATTAGTTGTGTTGACCTGATAGATCCATTGATTCTTCTTCTGTCCTCGTTCCCTTTGGTTCCTCCCATACCTCCATTCCCATGTTCTACCTACCCTTTGACAATCACTTTATCACATTACTTCAGCCCAAATTCTCTTTCTTCTCCCAAAATGAACTCTCCCTTCCTTCCACCCAACTTGCCTATTTCAGCTAATAGTACTATTCTCTCAATTGTCTAGATTTAGGGATATTTTTGAAAACCACTTTATAAATTCATAATCTCTGATTGGAAGGACCCTCCAAGACCTTTTATTTTATTTTTTTATATTATTTATTATTACAAATTTTTTAAGTTTATTTATTTATTTTTGAGAGAGAGAGAGAGAGAGAGAGAGCGAGCCTGAGCACGAGTGGGGGAGGGGCAGAGTGAATAGGAGAGAGAGAATCCCAAGCAGGTTCTGCACTGTCAGCATGGAACTAATGTGGGACCCGAACTCACAAACCTTGAGATCATGACCTGAGTCGAAATCAAGAGTCG
The DNA here is from genome assembly GCF_023721935.1 of Panthera uncia. Taxonomy (NCBI): domain Eukaryota; kingdom Metazoa; phylum Chordata; class Mammalia; order Carnivora; family Felidae; genus Panthera; species Panthera uncia. Next base: position 65,328,312 of record NC_064809.1, on the reverse strand, counting down.
GACACTTAACTGAGCCACCCAGGCATCCCCTACGTTACATATTTTATGTTTGTTTATTTTTGGGAGACAGAGAGAGACAGAGTGTGAGCAAGCAGGAGAGGGACAGAGAGAGAGGCAGACACAGAATCTGAAGCAGGCTCCAGGCTCTAAGCCATCAGCACAGAGCCTGATGCGGGCAGGGCTCAACCCACAAGCTGTGAGATCATGACCTGAGCTGAAGTCGGAGGCTCAACCTACTGAACCACCCAGGCTCCCCATGCTATATATTTTTAAATACTACCTTTGTCTTATCACTCTTTCACTCACAAAGTTTAAATGGTTTCCTATATTTTATCAATCAAACCCTTCTGCTTTCAAGATTCTACTCACCTTATTTCTCTTGGTGTTGCAACACACCTTCTTTGTGGTGTATGCATAAGCAAGTGTGTTTAGTGCTGCCATTATCTTTTGCTAATTTAATGCCCACTGACACCTTAGTGTGTCCAGATCTCTTTTTATCTTTATTCTTGATGTCAGTAGAAAGAAGTAATTTACTTACGTATTTATTTTAAAGTTTGTTTATTTTTTTATTTTGAAAGAGAAAGAAAATTCCAGGCAGGCTCCAGGCTGTCAATGCAGAGCCTGACATGGGGCTCAATCCCACAAATCGTGAGATCATGACCTGAACCGAAATTAAGAGTCAGGCATTTAATCAACTGAACCACCCAGGTGCCCCCAAAGAAGTCCTTTAAATAGTAATTTTGAGATGTCTTTGGAGTAAAACTTGAGTTTAACAACTATTTTCTTGTCAGAAATAGTTCCTAACAACTATTTTCCTATTTCCCTTTGGACTTCTGCAAAAATTGGAGGAGTAGCTTGGGATCATAAAACAAATACAAATGTCACCAGTTCCTTCTGTCTGAGGGGGGTCTTTCCTGGTGGAGTCCACTGTGAAATAACTGTTATCAGATTAGATCAAGGAAATGAGAGTCAAGTTATACTGATTTAGGTAAAGCATCTTACAACGTAACCTCTGTGTTTTTACCTAAAAACCACTGATTCTACCAAATAGATATCTGTATAAGGAAAATTGAGAGATCTACATGTAAAGACTTTTTGTATTCTCTTATTTAATGTGTCGTTGTTTTGAGGGGAGATAAATCTAAGCACATGTTCATTGCAGAAGTTGGTGAAATACTTATCATATAATTGTAGATTATAATTAATTTTAACTTCATATTTTGCTATAGGTTTTCTGAAATACAGTAAGAATGAAAAACCTAGAGCTTCATTAATCTTTTGGTTTCAGGGTATCCAGAGCCATGAGAATTTGAAAAATATCCAGGTGGAGGTCACACGAAAAGAAAATGGTGAGAAAATAGAAAATGAAAGCAGGAAATTCAGTTAAGAGATAGGAAAAAAAAGTGGTGGTATTGATGGATAAATAAAAGAGGAGGGGTAGTAAATGGTGAAATGTTCTCATACAAAAATAACTAATAAATTATCTTTCAGTGATTCAGTTCTATAATATCCCCCCCCCAAAAAAAACCCCCACAAAAACACAAAGAATTAAATGACAATCCCAAAAACCTTATAAATTTGAGCCCTGCAAAGTTAGGAAAAAAAAAAAAAAAACACACTCCTCTTAACGAACTTGGCTCAAGACTTTGGCTCAAGACCAGCATGACTTAATAGCTGTAATTTGCATTTGAATGCAATTAACTGGGCCAGTACTTTGGGGTAATCAAGCTGTTTGCAATACGCGTAAGCTACAAGCTCAACAAAAGTCCAAAGCACTGGAGAGAAATCTTTGCTCTTTGAATTTCCCTTAGATTTGGAATCCTGGTGCAAGCCCTTAAACACAGTTTTAGATTTCAGAACTCTGATTTTAAGTGTGGACACAGAAATTTAACTTTTCTCTACATGTTTATTCTTAATGAAAAGAAATTTAGATACTCGCCATTAGTTTTCCTTAGAAGAATTTCACTATTTTTATAAAAGTGATTGATGTTACATTTTAAGAATTTCAAGCAATATTAAAAGGTACAAAGAAGGAAATGAAAAAATCCCTCAAACCCACCCAGAAACGACTCCCAGTACTCAAAATAAACATAAATGAGAAAAATGTGAAGAAAATGTGTAGTTAGTTAAAACTTTGATTTTTCTAGTAATGTTATGAGTCATTAAAAAATAAATTTACAAGATGTGAACAAACTCCTTTTATCATGAGGTTAATTACTGTAAGTATTTAAGCTCACCTTGTGTTACTTTGCAGTATATGTTCTTCATATGCAAACACTTGTACTGTAGGCTGAGATTTTCTAAGCCTAAAGAATAAAAAGTATGGTGAAATTAACAGTGAAGAACAAAGAACCCAGAACAGGGAGTCGAGATATCTAGATTTTAAATGAGCTCTGCCAATTGGGTAGTGTACGTGTGAGTATTGGGGCAGGTTGGGTGTGGGGGTGGGGAGAAAGAGAGTGGGGGAAGGGGGCGGCCGCTGGAGGTGGAGAGCAATTCTCCTCTCAGGAACTGTTTCCCTGTCTGTAAAATGGAAGGGGTGTACTAATTGTAAAATGTTCTCCATCTCCAAAATTATAGGAGCCTAGCTTACATTCGCCACTTTACAGAAACTCAGGTGCTCTGGTTTTCTTCCTGATAGTTTGAATGTAACCTTTAATAGACACTACAGTTTGGAAATAGTCTCTCTGAGAACTATAACCAGTAGGCAGCAGACTATCTACAATGAAAACTTGTTCTGTGTTGAAATCAAAGCATAGCATACCCTTCTGGGAATCACTTATTTGTTGAACAAATAAGTACTGGCTGCACTCTTGAATTTTCCACAGATTCTGCCCTTTTAGTAATTTACAGTCTAGTTGAGGAGTTAAAAAGTGATCATAACAATAACAAAGACATTAATGAAATGTGATGAAGATCTGAAAGAGGAAAAAATCACACATCTGGTGCAGAGGCAGAGTGAAATCACAAATAGGTTGAAGAAAGGGTGATTTTTGAGTTGGGCCTGAACTATAGATAAGATTTTGACAGATAGTTGTTTGTTGGGAAGGCTTCTGTTTCCTCATATGTTACATGGAGGTGATAACTGTACTCAGCCTCTAGAGATGAAAGAATTATGTAAAATAATTCATGTTAGTCACTTCACACATTACAATGGCATGGTATGAGAGTCTCATAAACGCTTTCCATTGTTATTAATGAGGAAAATGAATAAAACAAAAAGAATCACTAAAGGAAAATTGGTATTTCTGATTGTGGTATTAAGGATTGGTTTCCTAGAGACTGTTTTCAAAAAGATTTCTGAGGAGATGGCTGTCTAGGCATGCTCTTCCAAAGCTGGTTGTTTGCACATAAAGTTGTAATCAGAACTTTTTCTTTTAATCTTTCTGCTAGCAGCAAAAAGGAAGAAGCAAATAACTTTTAATGACTGATTAGAATGTGAAAACCAGAAAAACACTGGGTAGATGGCCTAGAGGGAAAAAACTGGTGAGACAGTTGCTCTAATGCATGTTGTAGCTTCTTTTTGGCTGCCTGTTTACTGTGTACTAGAATCTCTCTTCTGAATGTACCTTAGACAGGTGCAGCTGCAGCATCTGTATCTGTTTCTTAAAACACTTCGTATTACAAAGATATTTACCATAAAATTAGCTAGTTTTACAGGGCACTTATTGTGAGTTAGTGCTGTGATTAACATACGATAAAACTCTTTCAATCTCCAAAACAACTCTATAAGGTGAAAAATACATTGCCTACGTATAAGAAGCTGAGACTTAGGTCCCATATCTTGCCCAAAGTCACTTAGTCATTCAGCTTATCTTTAATGATCCATATTATGTGTCAGACGCTGTTGTGGGACCTACAAATACATGAGTGAATAAAACAGAAAAGAGGGGTGCCTGGGTGGTTCAGTTGGTTAAGTGGCTGACTTTGGCTCGGGTCATGAATTCAAGGTTCATGGGTTAAGATTCTGTCTCTCTCCTGCTCTGCTGTCAGCACAGAGCCCACTTTGGATCCTCTGTACCCTTCTTTCTCTGCCCCTCCCAGCTGGTTCTCTCTCTCTTTAAAAAATAAATAAACATTAATAAACACATTAAACAATAAATTTCATATATTGAAAAAAAAAAACACATTAAAAACATTAAAAAAAAAAAAACAACCCAGAAAGGTCTCTGCTATCTTGAAGCTCATATTCAAATGGAGGCAGACAATAATACAAAAAAATTATCAACAAGAAAATATAACCTAGTGGAAAGGGCTATGAAGAAATAAAATAGTGATATGATAGTGAATAACTGCGGGTACACAGTGCTGGCTTCATGGGTGAATGGTTAGTGCACTCACACAAGGCCCTGGGCTTAGAGGGCCTTTGCTATTAATTTAATGCTCTACTATCACTGTCTTTTTAAAAAAATATATATAGTTTTTTTTAAGATTATGTATTTATCTCTCTAAGAGAGAGAGTGCATACACATCCAAGAGCAAGGGAGGAGCAGAGAGAGAGGGAGAGAGAATATTTCATGAAGGGGTCCAAGCCATGAACTATGAGATCATAACCTGAGCTGAAACCAAGAGTTGAACACTTAACTCACTGAGCCACCCAGGCACACTATCTACTATCACTGTCTTAAAATGCTTAATAATTCTATCTTTGGATTTGTGTTTCATGAGGGAGATGTGGTAAAAGACTAGTGCATCTGGGTAAGTAGAGGACATAAGGCAATATCCATGTCCTCCATTCTTTGTGGCACCATTCTCCTATAGCTTTTGTGATGTCCTGTGAGCATAGAAATCTGGTTGATCTATAATGTGTGGGAGTTCGGTGGGATTCAAAGCCAGTATGAGTATGAGGTAAACATGTTTTGTGTGTGTAAGCAGGGATGCTGATACTTTGAGAGGCTATGCTTCCCTTGGACCAGAACTTGCTTCAAATAAAAAAAAGGAAGCAGTGGCATTCTAAGAAATACACTGACCAAAGAACCCTATCATATTCTTTCTTAGTCATCACTTCCCTGTGGCTACTATTAATGATGATGTAAAAGGAAAACAAAGACAGGGAAAAGTAGTTCCTCTTCCTTTCAGTTCTTCCTTACTCATCTGTAAGCCAAAGGTAGAAAGTGTTAGTAGAATATAGATGTATCAACAAGTGAAATAAAAAAGTTGAGTTCGTTTTGTGCAATGTTTTCACAGTTAAGAATGAAATTCATATGCATGTATGTACTACACAATAGGAACTGTATAATTTTGATAATTCCACATGTGAGTTAATTGCTCTATTCATAGTTAAAGCTGGCATTGCACAATGTAAAGATGAATGGTAAAATTAATGTTAATAATTAAAAACTTTAAACTTTTCTTTGTGGAAAGTAACATTAAATAGCAAATAAATACCATGACATGTTGAGCGAGAGTTCAGAAGAAAGAGCTTTATATTTTAACATCTTTTTTTTAAGTTTATTTATTTTGACAATGAGAGAGAGAGAGAGAGAGAGAGAGAGAGAGAGAGAATGCATGAGCTGAAGAGAGGCAGAGAGAGAGAGAGACAGAATCCCAAGCAGGCTCCACACTGTCAACACAGAGCCCAACATGGGGCTTGAACCCATGAACTATGAGATCTTTACCAGAGCTGAAATCAAGAGTCAGACACTCAACCAACTGATCCACCAAGGCTCCCCTGTATTTCAGCATCTTCTTTTTTTTATTTTTTAAATGTTTTTATTTATTTTTGAGACAGAGAGAAACAGAGCATGAGCAGGGGAGGGGCACAGAGAAGGAGACACAGAATCTGAAGCAGGCTCCCGGCTCTGAGCTGTCAGCACAGAGCCTGATGCGGGGCTCGAACTCACAGACTGTGAGATCATGACCTGAGCTGAAGTCGGACGCTTAACCGACTGAGCCACCTAGGTGCCCCAAGTATTTTAGCATCTTTAACAGAATTTTTATATTGCTTTTCTAACAAGATGCTCTTCATTTTCATTTTGCATTGGGACATGCAAATCATGTAGCTGGCCCTTGTGGGGGTGCTACCTCAGATGGGATGATCAGGAGAGGTCTCTCTGAGGAGAAAAATTTAAGTTGATACCTAAAAGTTCAAAAGGAGCCTACCATGGGAATATTTGGGGAAAGAGCATTACAGGTAGAGGAAATTAGCTACCGCAAAGTCTCTAAGGCAGGAGAGAATTCTTTGTGTTGAAGAAATAGAATGAAGGTCAGTATCACCACAATGTAGTAGTTATGACTTAGAGTAACAACTGATAATGTTAGGGGTGCATGGTTGGCTCAGTTGGTAGAGCATGAGACTCCTGATCTTGGAGGTTCTGAGTTCAAGCCCCATATTGGACAACACTTAAAAAGTGTTTTGTTTTTTTTTTTAAACCCACTGATAAAAAAAAGAAAGAAAGAAAGAAAGAAAGAAAGAAAGAAAGAAAGAAAGAAAGAAAAAACTACAAAGATAAGGCTAGAATCTGGAGAGGCCAGAGTGTGAAGAGTCCTAAAGTCTAGAAGAACTTACTCTATTTCTTTTTTTTTTTTTTTAAAGTTAATTTATTTTTGAGACAGAGCATGAACAGGGGAGGGGCAGAGAGAGAGGGAGACACAGAATCTGAAACAGGCTCCAGGCTCTGAGCCATTAGCCCAGAGCCCGACGCGGGGCTCGAACTCATGGACCATGAGATCGTGACCTGAGCTGAAGTTGGATGCTTAACCGACTGAGCCACCCAGGCGCCCCATCTATTTCTGTTACTTAGCTCTTGGAAGGTTTCAGGCAGGGGAATGCTATAAATGACATAGATTTTAAAAGATCACTCTTTCTGCAGTGTGGAAGTGAGAGTGGGCTCAGGGAGACCATCCTGAGTGATCTATATCTGAAGAATTCCTCACCCTTGCAGAAAAAAAATCATCATACTTTTGTTACAATTTCTATTATTGCACTTATGGATTTCCAAATTTGTTTTCTTGAACTAGACTGTAAGCTCCTGGTAGACCTGACTGTCTGTACTCCTCGTAGACACTACTTTCCACTATTGCTGGCATATAGCTTTACCACTAATTCTGTCTACAGGCATTTATTAAATATTAGTTGAGTAACTGAAATAGGATTTAAACTATACTATGGTAAAAAGCTCTTCCCTTAGAGTTTTCTTCAACTTAAGATGATAAATTAGGTGAGCTATGATGTAAGGGGTTAGATAGCAGCTAGAAAAGAATCTAAATTAAATACAAAGATAATTTATAAATTTGGAAATTTTGAGGAAATGACTCAGTCCTCAAAGGAAATTTTAATTTTTATACTGCTTTTTCCTGAAACCGAGCAGAAAGCTACAGCTGTTACTGGTGCTAATGTTTTGGCCAGAAGTTCTAGCCTGATGGGTTGGAACTGAAGCTGGGTTAATACATATTTTGATTGGTTTGCATGCTATGTAAATGTGGTGCTGAATTTGTTGTTGATGCTGTGAACTAAGGAGTTTTCACATAAAGGTCTGATTTTTCCTTATCTCTTGAGAAGTAACAAACATACAAACAAAAAGCTTGGCAACATTGGGTCTGCATTCCAGCAGGCCAGAGCTGATGGCCACTGTCTTTGTAAGAGGCCCGGTGTTCTCTATTTTATCAGTCCTTACCCTGCCTGCTCAGACTCATGTTAAGTGACCTGCCTGGCTATTGCTTGGTAGAATTTGTGTTTGTGACATCTCCTACTGAGACTTATCTAAGCTGGTGCTATTTTAATTTATTTTTTAATGTTTACTTACTTTTGAGAGAGAGAGAGAGAGAGACAGACAGACAGAGCATGAGTGAGGAAGGGGCAGAGAGAGAGGGAGACACAGAATCCAAAGCAGGCTCCAGGCTCTGAGCTGTCAGCACAGTTCCCTCCGCCGCCAATGGGAAGCTCGAACTCATGAACCCGGAGATCATGACTTGAGCTGAAGTCATGGGGTTAACTGAGTGAGCCACCCAGGCGCCCCTTAAATAAGATCTTTTGGGGTGCTTGCATGGCTCTGTCCGTTAAACACCTGACTCTGGATTTTGGATCAGATCATGATCTCATGGTGGTGAGATACAGCGCCGTGTCAAGCTGGGCTCTATGTTGGGTGTGGAGCCTGCTTAAGATTGTCTCTCTCCCTGTACAGCTTCCTTGCTTATGTGTGTGCATGCACTCTCTCTCTCTCTCTTTCTCTCTCTCTCTCTCTCTCACACACACACACACACACAATAAAGAAATAAGATTCTTCTAAAAGGTCTTAAATTATTTATATTTCTCTTTAGTTTTCTTGCTAAATTTGCTTGGCTTTAGTTGCCCTCCTTGCAGCGTTTATCAATCCAAGAAGCAAGGAAGCCAATCGAGAGCCACCCAGTCCCACCTGGGACTGCCAGGGCTGGAGGAAATGGTGCTCTGGTTTGTTAATAGATAAATACTGAGGGAAGGACAGGCTTTCTGGAGGGCAGACAGAGGAGAGCTTTGCCACTAATTTGGTCTACAGAAGGATACTCCCTATCTCTGCTCTCTTTACCTCCTAGCCTTGTGTCTGTTAAGACTCAGGGGTATAGAGGTTTAGGGACAGAATACCTTTTCAAACTATACACAATGATATATCACACAGGCCTTCATTTAAGGCCATTACACGCGTCTTGTTTGTCCCAGCGTGTGCTGCCTCCTCTGACCCTTGCTGCTGGATCTCTGCTGGCTAGGGTGACTAGGTGTGCGAATTTAGGATGTCAGTACTTGGGGCTGTGTCTTTATTGGGACGGTGCCATTTAATCTATTACACTGTTTTGTACGAACCCGCATGTTTATTTAGAGAAATGTATGGGGCAGTCCACAAAAGATACTCTGTGGCGAAGCTAATAAAGGCTGTTGCTACAGAGCTATCTAAAGGCATGTGGAAGCACAATAGTCACAAGCAGAAACCACAATGGCTCAATGTTGATAGAATCCCGGGATTGGGAGGTGCTTTTTGAAGGCCAGGAAAGGGAGGAAAAAAAAAAAAGGCAGTGTGTGAGGATTTACTACACAGCAGGTCTTGGTGGATATTCAGTCCTGGGAACACTTGGTACCAGGGTGCAGTTCATTTACTAGCGTGCACATGACTTAACAGAAACGCATTCAGGAGTCTCGGAGTAAATCGTTTCCATATTCCACGCAGGCTGGTAAACGGCCGACGGACTGCAGAAGAGCCCAGCTGCCCAGACAGTGGCCAAACCGGGGAGCCGGTTTAGCACGAACGACTGACTCCCGGGAGGGAGGGCGATCCGCGGGGGGCTGGGGAAGGGGGTCAAAGTCCAAGCTGGAGAGAGGACAATAAGCCTAAGGGTGGAAACAAAGCGGCCCCAGGGTGGCAGCTGACCGATTCCCGGAGCTGCGCCCGTGCTCCAAGCTCAGACTTTTAGCAAAGGCGCAGGGCGAGCACCCGCTGCTGCGTTCTCCCAGAAGAGCCTAGAAGGGCGCACGGGCTCGTCGCCCTCGGGCGTGGGCAGCCCGCGGCCGGCATCCCTCCCCCGCGCGCCTCCCTGCCCAGCAGCGCCAGGCAGTGCCCGCCGAGGGCAGGGCGGGGCGCGGGCCGGGGGAGGGCGAGCTGGGGCCGGGCCGTGCGGCCGCCGCTGACGCAGTGCGGGGCCGGAGCCCTGAGCGCCCAGGCGGGCGTGGAGCGTTTTAGCCCGGCCGCCCGCAGGCCGCGTCCCCACCGGAGGGGGCAGGGCGCACTTACCGGCCGTCAGGAAGCCGCGGGCGGCCTGCTGGCTCCGCCGCCGCCGCCGCCGCCGCCGCGCTCGCCTTTCAAGCGCGCCTCGTCCCCGCCCCAGATCCTGGGGGGTGAACGGGGGAGAAGGGGCGGGCGTCCGCCAGTCGCGAATCACCTCCTCCTCCTCCTCCTGCCTCAGCGCCGCCGCCACCTTTCCATTCAGTCGCCCAACATGGCTGGAGCGCGGCGGAGGTGAGCCGGTCGCCCCCTGCCGCTCCAGTCTGCGAAGCCCGAGAGCCGCGGCTCCGGCGGTGCGTCGGCTCTGCGGTGCAGAGGCCCAGGGGCCCTGCTGTCGCCGGCCGCCAGCATGTGGGGCGCCCCGGACGAGAGCTCGGTGCGGGTGGCTGTCAGGTGAGGACCGACGCGGCGGCGGCTGTGGCGGCGGCGGCGGGAGGGCTGCGGGTTGGCGGGCTGAGGGCGCGGCGAGGACGCGCTCTCGTCCAGGGCAGCCGTGGCCGCGGTGCCGAGACCTGAGGGGGCGGTCTGGCGGGAGGCCGGCGTTTGGGTAAACTGAGGCTGCGTATCCCCGCCGGCAGGGCGCGCGCGGGGAGACCCTGCAGCCCCCGCGCCGGCGGCCTTTGCAGGTAGCGGGCGGCTGCGCGACGCCGGGTCCCCGGGGCGCCCAGACTGCGCGGGGGTGGAAGCCGTCGCCGCCCGCCCCCGCCGGTCCCGCACCAGGGGAACAACCGCCTCAGGTGGGGCCGCCTTGGGCGACGGCCTGGCCGGCTTCGCCCGGAGGAGCTGCCTCGGGGCTGGGCTGCGGTGTTCTTTTTATTATTTAGAGAATGTCTGTCCTACGTGTACGTGCAGCTCCGGCCTTCTGAGGCTGGAGACAAAGCATCAGACTGACAGCGCTTCCGACGCAGGGTTCTAGATGCCCGAGCAGATGGAAGTCTCGTCAAGCATCACGGAGACACGCGTAGCACAAGCGTGTGGGTGTAGGAGACACATCTGGCTGGCCTGTTTGGCGTTGGAATGGGAATTCTCTGTAAGAATTACATTTCTTGGTGTCAGGCCTGTAGAGGGAAGAAAACTCTTCAGCAAGTGGAATACATGGGTGACTGGGTGTAACAGCCTGACGTTAGGCAGGGTGGATACAACACAGCATTATACACGCCTGGGTGTGAGCTTTGAACTACCAGATACATCAAAATTGTATTTTGGTCAACGACAGATGCACGAGTATCGAATATAATTTAGGCTGTTTTGATACATATCAAGAGGCAGAGCTCTGACAGTTGCTCACGGAAAATTGCAACATCATCACTGAAATATTAATGAAGCATTCATGGTAGCATAAGTGCGTTGCTCTCGCAGCTCTCTGATGGTCTACTGTGAACCCACTTCTCTTTATACTTTGAGGGATTATAACAATTTTTAAACTTTGAGGGATTAAAAAAATTTTCCTCGGAAAATTATTGAAACAAAATCTGCCATTCATGGAGCCTTTCTGGAAAGTTATTTTAAAGATGCTGTCATGTCAGCATTATTATTTTAGTGGCAAATCTTGGTTAGGCATAGAAATGGCAGTTTTATACGCTTTGTGTCTTTAATCAATTTACAGAATAACATGTCTTTTATTTTATTTTATTTTAGTTTAGTTTAGTTTAGTTTAGTTATCTCTACACCCAACATGGGGCTCAGACTCATGACCCCGGAGATCTAGTGGCATGCTCTTCCAACTGAGTCAGCCAGGAGCCTGAGAATAACATGAATTTTAAAGATTTTTTTTTTTTTTCTTTTACAGATCAGGAAATGATCACCCACGGAGGTGACAGTTTTATGACTGTTTAGAATCACCTGTTTTAAAGCTTTTGGAGTTTTAATTTGGCATTTTTGGTTATTCTGGGACTACTTATCCAATTGTTGGATTAGTTGATTTCTCCTAAATACTGCTACTACCTCTCTTTTGGCCTTTTAATACTCATTAATGACTGTACCATGGCAGAAACCCAATAAAAGGCAGTTTTGTTAGCAGAGCTGGTCGAAGAGGTGAAGAAGGAGCATAAAATAGTAATGAAAACAGAAAATTAGGGTGTAAGAGAAACCATTTTTAGAGATTTGAGGGTTTTGTCTGAATTCTCTAAAATATCATAGGGCGGTTTATTTGCCATGCTGTTAAATCTGCCGCTTGCACTGGAGGTGAGCAGTCACGGGTGACCCTAAAATACAGTTGACAGATAAATAATTTATATTTGATTTTGGTATGTATGTTTGCACTTTTTAAGTGGTAAGCATGGGTCTGTTTGGGAAAGGTTTATAAAAATGTTAACAACTTGGTAAGCTGCATTGTGAAGGTCCTTTTTTTTCTTTTTTCCATTAAAAACACTGAATAGATCCACTCTCTAAACTTATTTTGCATAGGGTAAAAATAACTTATGTTTTTATAGCACTTTGGTATTTATAAAGTGCTTGGAGACATATATTTTCATTTACAGCAAATATTTGTTGAATGCATATCCTTATCTCTGATTATCCTGATTCTCAGCTAAAAACAGGAATAATTCTTGGACACATACCATGTGCTAGGGTCAGTGCTGTTAAGATGTTTTATATCATGTAAAATTTCATTTCTTTGCCATAACAGTCTTTGATTTAGGTTCTGTTATTATGACCACTTTACAGAGGAGACACAGAAAGATTAAGAAACTTGCTTAAACTAGTAGCTACTGATGGAACCAGCATTCCAAACCAGACAGCTTGTCTCTACAGCCCAAATTCTTAGCCATTAAACCCATATAGGTGAAAGGCAAGAACATACTTCACAAAGCTTTATTTAGCTTGAGGTCGGTTGCCTTTTTTGGGTTCTAGTTCAATTACAAATGAGTGGCTTTGACAAGTTATGCATACCTTGATATTGCTGGAAAAGATAAAACTCAAAAAGAGAGGACCTGAACTTAGTTAAAATATTTCCCCAGATTGTCCTTAATCTTTCCAGTGTCCTCCAATCCTACCCTAGTTTGTGACAGACTTCAGCAGCAGGATAAGTAAATCAACACACAGACAAAAATCAACAGACATTTGACCTGCTTTTCCTCTTCAATGAATAATGTAATAACAGGTATAGGAGACTGACTCTACTGTGAAATGCAGAAAGTGTCCTAGAGGTTCTTGTGTTTTGTTAGAGGAAGAGACTTATCAGTATGTTAAAGCTGATGACTCTATTTTAAGATTTCTCATAGTAAGTGCAAGGGTCCTATAAAAATTTGGGGAAAGGAAATGCAAAAGAAAGTTTCTTATTTAGGGAGAATATTTTTTATCCAATTTCTGAAAATGGCTTTTACCTTCTGAGGTATTTTGCAGGGTATCTTTCATTGTGGTGGATATAGATTCAGATAACAGCCCTACTATTCAACCCATGCGGCTTTTGAGCACTTGAATCATGAGTAATGCTATTCAGGAGCTAAATTTATCATTTTCTTAACATTAAAGAAAAAAATTATCTGAGAGAGAGAGTGAGAGCGCATGTGGGCATGCACATGCAATCCAGGGAGGGGCAGAGAGAGGAGAGAGAGAATCCAGAGCAGGCTCTGCATTGCCAGTCTGGAGCCTGATGTGGAGTTCGAACTCACAAACCAGGAGATCCTAACCTGAGCCGAAGTCGGATGCTTAAACCAACTGAGACACCCAAGGCACCCCATTTTTAAACTTAAAAAAATTGGTCCTTGATTTAGTTTTTGGGTAACTTTTGAATATTCTTTTTTTTTAATGTTTTAATTTATTTTTGAGAGAGAAAGACAGGTGTGAACAAGGGAGGGGAGAGAAAGAGGGAGACACAGAATCCAAAGCAGGCTCCACAGAATCTGAGCTGTTGGCTCTGAGCTGTCAGCACAGAGCCTGATATGGGGCTTGAACCCATGAATTGTGAGATCATGACCTGAACTTAAGTGAGATGCCCAACTGACTGAGCCATCCAGGCCCCCCTTGAATATTCTTGAAACAACTTGGTTATATGGATCTACTTTTTTAACTTTAAGTCTGTATAATTTAAATACTTACAAAATATTTCTGGTAAAAATTTAGTGTCATAATGACATATGGTATAAGTATAATATATACACTGGATTTAAAAGATTTAGTAAGAAAAAATGAATGCAAATATGTCAATAATCTTTGTTTGATTACATATTAAAATTATATTTTGATATATTGAGTTTTTAAAATTAATTTATTTGGAGAGAGCCTTGCGATTGGGTGGGGGGGGAGCAGAGAGAGGGAGAGACAGAATCACAAGCAGGCTCTGTGCTGTCAGCACAGAGCTCTATGTGGGGCTTGAACTCACCAACCGTGAGACCATGACCTGAGCTAAGATCAAGAGTCCGATGCTTAACCAACTGAGCTGCCCAGGTGCCCCAATATATTGAGTTAAATAAAATATTATTAAAATTAATTTCATCCTGGGGTGCCTGGTGGCTCAGTTGGTTAAGTGTTCGACTTCGGCTCAGGTTCTGATCATGTAGTTTGTGAGTTTGAGCCCAATTGGGCTCTCTGCCGTTAGCACAGTGCCTGCTTTGGATCCTCTGTTCCCATCTCTCTCCACCCCCTGCCCCTCAAAAATAAATAGACATTAAAAAAAAAAGAATTAATTTTATTTATTTATTTTTCCTTTTAAAAAATGTGGCTCCTAGAAAATTTAAAATTAAATAAATGTGCTTGCTTCGGCAGCACATATACTAAAATTAAGTAAGTGTTGCTCACATTAAATTTCTATTGGAGGTGTGATGAGTGACGCAGTTGGTTAAGCATCCGACTTTAGCTCAGATCATGATCTCACAGTTCAAATGTTCGAGCCCTGCATTGGGCTCTGTGCTGACAGCTCAGAGCCTGGAGCCTGCTTCAGATTCTGTGTCTCCCTTTCTCTCTCTCCCTCCCCCGCTCAGGCTCTGTCTCTCTCTCTCAAAAATAAATAAACACTAAACCATTAAAAAAAATTTCTATTGAATAGTACTGCTCTATAATTTAAAAAATGTGAAAGAAGTACAGAATAAAACTAGGGTACATCAATATATAGAAACAAATCATAGCCACCCCATCATAGACTAACCACACCCTTAAATCAAGAAATTCCATGATAACTAAGGTGTCTTTTTTAGATAGACACACACACACACACACACACACACACACACACAAAAGACTTGATTTAAAGGTAACATTACCACCCCCCCCTTCCCCCCGCCAGGGTGCATAGGTGTGGAAAGATACTGATTATGGACTCAGTATGGTAGCTGAAGTCTTAGAAAATGTGGTAAATTAAATGGATGGCTTAGGTAGATGTCATCAACAAAAATGAGCAACAAAGTGTAATATATATTCTATTCTTAATATCTAAGTATACTGATTTGAATTAGTTAAGTCAAAATGATAAGATCAATTAAACATTTTGAATTCTAAATTTAAGACATTATCAGATGATGTGCCTTTTTCCCTTCCCTGTCTATGAATGCTGATTTAGCAGATTTGAAACTTTTTTCCTTTTCAAGAACTTTAGTTTGCAAAATATGTCAAGGGTTGGACAAAAATAGAGATACAGAGAAGACCATTGTGTTTTTGTGTCATTGTCTCTATGGTTGTGAGTTAAAATGTCTTTGTTTGGCTTTGGCAGAGAGCTGTACATATCCTTGACAGTCAGTTTGGATTAGTTTGTAATGTAGTCTAATTGGGTTTCAATTTGCTGTGTTTTTACCTTACTAAAGCAATTTTAAGAAGTGGCATTACTCAGCAGGCTTATGATTGGTTGGTTGCACAGTTAAAAGCTCAGTTTTAGGTCTGTGAGTGGCACTGATTTCCAATGTGACCTCTCTGCACTTTTCTTTTTCCACATGCTGAGGTGGCAATGTAAAGGTATTAAGAATTCTAAGAACTTTGCACATGCAGTGTATTAAATATGTGATTTTGTTGTTGGTTAAACTGTTGGGTCTATATTGACAGGAAGGAAGTATTTTAACATTTCAAACTTGACTTTCCTAATAATATGTTTACTTTGGGTACTCTTTGTTATTGAACAGAAAACATTTAGTCTTTTGTGGTCACTTTTTCCCATTCTGGTTATAATGAAAATGTACAATATTTTACTTAATCTACATTAAAACTCTATCATGTAATCTGTACAGATACCCTTTTCCCTGTTTTACTGATGAAAAAATGAGATGAAAAAAGGCACTAGGTGACCTTTTCAAGGTTTCTTAGCTATTAAATATTTTTGTTTGTTTTAATTGAGAAATAATTGACCCATAATATTATATTAGTTTCAGGTATACAGTATAATGATTAGGGGCACCTGGGTGGCTCAGTTGGTTAAGCATCTGACTCTTTGTTTTGGCTCAGGTCATAATCTCACAGTTTGGTTCGTGAGTTCAAACCCCACATCTGGCTCCTCGCTGATAGTGGGAAGCCTGCTTGGGATTCTCTGTCCCTCTATCTCCCTTCCCCTGCTTGCTCTTTCTGTCTCCCTCAAAATACATAAATAAATTTAAAAAGTTAAAAAAACACATAATGATTCAATATCATTGCAATCACATTGCAAAGTGGTCAGCATTATACGTCTAGTTAAAGTCTCTTATTTCTTTTTTTTTTAAATTTTTTAATGTTTTATTTATTTTTGAGACAGAGAGAGACAGAGCACGAGCAGGGGAGGGACAGAAAGAGAGGGAGACACAGATCCAAAGCAGGCTGCAGGCTCCGAGCGGTCAGCACAGAGCCCAACGTGGGGCTTAAACTCATGAACTGCAAGATCATGACCTGAGCCGAAGTCGGATGCTTAACCGACTGAGCCACTCAGGTGCCCTTAAAGTCTCTTATTTCTGTTCTTAAACGTTTTTCCAAATGTTTTCAAAACATTTCATCTACTAATTTCAAGGTAATAAAGATCTTTCAAGCTGAAATGCTTATATACATGTGAGGTAAATTATTCCAAACAACTTAATATTTAGAAAATATAGAAGTAGATAAATGAGGCTTTTAGATATATTTATTTTATGGAAATAGATGATTTTCTGGTGTTTGATCATTTGTTTATTCCTTTCTTCACGTAACAAGTGTTTATTAAGTGCCTACTATGTGTTGGGCACTTTTTTTTTTAGATCTTATTTTTAAGTAATCTCTACACCCAGTGTGGGCCTTGAACTTACAACACTGAGATCAAGAGTTGCTTGCCCCACCACCTGAGCCAGGCAGGTGCCCCGTGCTGAATACTTTTCTAATTCGTGGGATATGCAGCCCATATGACATACTTGGTCCCTGATTTTACATCCCTAACAGTACAAGTCTCTTTAAAAGCACAAAATATGTTGGAACTAACACAAAATGTAATCAACGGTGTGAACTAGAAAGAAAGACAATTGTTGCAGCTTAGTTTTTATTTCTCCTTTATTTTTTATTTTTATTTTTTAAGGATTTTATTTTTTTAAAGTAACCTCTACACCCAATGTGGGACTTGAACTTACAACCCAAGATCAATAGTCACATGCTCTACCAACTGAGCCAGCTGGGAGCCCCTCTCCTTTATTTTTTTAATAGCATTTTTTAGTTACTGCATTCATTAAAAACAGTGATTTAAAAAATGAAAGGTGTGCCCTGATTCCAAAGGTATTTCATATGAAAGGTGAACTTCAAAGCCTATGCATTAGGGAGATTTTATTTATATCATGTCCTACTTGATAAAATATGCATGTCCCACTTTGCATGTGTCTTTGTATGTCTTTGTAGTTGGATTAGGAAGTAAGGGACATGAAAGAAAGGAGACCAAAGAGCTAGTAGATGATGTGAGTTGAAAGTCAGTGAAATTATTTTTATTTACAAATATGAGTTGATATTATTTCTTCAGATAGGGTTTATTCAATTTATGAAGTATGGTAGACCTGTTTGTTGTTTGGAACTCCATGAAAGTTCAAGTTTCATGTCTAATTATTGCTACCCTTTGAGCTCATACCATCATACCTGCTAATTGGTTAATATTTTGATGCATAATTATGGGGTAGAGAATGATGCACTAGAAATTCCAGTTTCGTGAAACCATGAAAGCAGAAATTATCTTGGCAGTTAATTTCATAATCTTCCCAATCTTCCAATTCTCATCAATTTCTCTTCAAAGATGTGAACTTGGAATATGCATTATAATGGATGTTTTCCCCCAAGATATGTTACAACCCACTTGTGTGACTCTGATTTACAAATGGTTATTTTTTGTCAACATTAGACATGACCTTCATCTCAGCTTCAGATTAGGAAGGAAAACACAAAAATGAAAAGGGATGTCAGATAATAGAAAGTATTTGTATATGGTATATCATTAGAATAAGTTTATTCAAAATGAAACAAATATGTTTGTTATTTTCAACACTTCTCTCTGGGAAGTGGATTTGTGAATTCTGTCTTTCAGCTTGGTTTCCCAGTGGATTAACTATTAATCTTCTCAGAGTGTTAAAATAGTTTTCCTGTAGCTCAAGCTTTATTTGAAGTAAATGACAGCCAAGCCAAAGAGACAATTGTTGTGACACTGTATGGTCATTATGAGATCCTTCTGAATGTTTAAGAATTATATTTGAAGTTCCTTTATCCTTTGTTTTTTGAAATTATTAGACATTTATATATGGAAGATAATTTGTAGTATGTCTATGATTATTGAAAAAAATTGATTTTAAAATTGAAAGGGCGTAAAAGGACTAGCTGGTTGAGGCCCCTTCTTTACAATGGTTTAGACAATAGAGGCCCAGAGAAGTTGAGAAAATTGCTTGAGGTACCACAGCCTCTCAACTGTTCTTCTTATTAGTTTTGTAGATTTTCTAGATCTTTATGTTTTTGTGGCAGACATGTTAGAAATAGATTAAGTTTATGTCTTAAAAACTACAGTTTTAATCCCTTAAGTACTCCTTATAAAAGTTCACTTGACATTTAGATGAGTTCCCCCATTCTTAGTGCCCATTATTTTTGCTTTACGATGGCCTCAATTCTAGAAAACTAGAACAAGTGTTTCTAAGAAGGACCTGTGAAAGGCAGAAACAGAGGGACTCCTGGAATAGAAGTTCTGGTCTATATTTTGGGGTTCCTGGCATATTCACATGTGAAGAAATGCCAGAACTGGGTTATTAAAATAATATGGACTGTCTTCAACATTCATAGGTAGCACATTAATGCTTTAATTACAACCACCAAAGGATAAGTGTGTATAGTCTAATTTGGAAATAATGCTCAACATGGAAATAGGATTTTGTGAATGCTAGGCACATAGCCTTCTCCCCCTTCCCTCCCCTTGGTTCTTAAAACTTTTTTTTTCTTTTTACTCCAACATACTTAAGGATTATAGCACATTCCAGTAATAATGGCAGACTCACTATGAGCAAGATGGTTGGAGGGTGGCATAGGGTAGAGGTAGGGTTAGATCATGTGGGGGGGGTGAGATGTATTTATTGGAACCTGGAAGTGGAAATGGAACTAGAAATCTGAGTGGTTTAAAAAGACCCGCTTTTGAGGATTACTTCACTTGATAGGTGGTTCTTAAGCTTTTAAGTAATATCTCATCCCTTCCCCTCTTTATTTTAGAAGGAAATAAAGGATACAAAACATTTGGACCATAATGGAGGCCTATCATTCAACAGATGTCTTAAGTCCCACCTCTACCTGAAATCTTTCTACACTCCCATACATAGAAATTTCTGCCTTTTTTTTAAATGCTTATTTATTTATTTTGAGACACAGAGAGAGAGAGCCCGAGTTGGGTAGAGTCAGAGAGAGAGGGAGAGAATCCCAAGCAGGCTACACTCTGTCAATACAGACCCTGATGTAGGGCTCCATCTCACAAACCGTGAGATTGTGACCTGAGCCAAAATCAAGAGTCAGATGCTCAACTGACCCACCCAGGTGCCCTGGCCATAAATCCTCTTTATATGAGTCTTCTGTCTTTCCGTCTAAAATTGCCATGAGAGAGATATACACCATGTAATTTTCACTGTTGAGCATTGAAATGTTCCCCAAACTCACAGGATATTTAATGCTTTTTAAAAGAAAGTGCTAATGTATTGATAGTATCATTATAATGGAACATTTGAAGGACATTGCGGTTATTGTAATGAAACAAACAGGTATCTACATGTCTAGATTGGAGTGAAGGTCTTTCAGGATTTAACCCCACGGTCAGGCTACTTAGGTGACTATTCACCCTTGTCAGTGTCTTCAGTAAGAGCAGGGAACTAAGGAAATTGTTCACACTTGATTGTGCCCCACCATGAGCCCAAGCAGGGGCTAAATCAAGGACAGCTCAAGGTTTAGTCCCTACTCTTTGGATCTCTTAGTATGTAGTAAAATATTAGTTTTTGAGATTGAATTTGACATTATTCTCAACTTCGAGGAGCTGTGTCTGTCACTTAGCATTATGATATTGTAGTTTTCTGAATATGATGAAGGACATATTTTGTCAGAGTAGTTATTTGTATTCTTTTACACAGTTACATAGTCATTTTGGAGTTGTTTTAAATGAGAGACTTTCAGCAAGCAGGAACAATAAACCTTGGAGAGGGTCAAGCTGTAGTTAATAATTAGGATGTGGTATGTTGATCACATGGTGTAATGAGACATAGGCCATCTCTACTCTCAATTGTATTCTTTCTAATCTTACTTACTTTTTAGATCAAAATTCATTTTTTTATTATATAATTATTAAATGTCCACTGTGTATTGGAATCATGTAAGTTGGAGACAAGGTAATATAATAGAATGAACATGGGGGTGGTTAGGAAGTGTTTTGGTCTGGACCCTAACCAGGGACAAATTTGGCTTTTAGTCAGTAGTTATGTACCTATCTAAGTGGACTTGAAAAAGGATCAAAAGAGCCAGTCATGTGAAAGCATTTGGAAAATGGTTTTTACACAACAGAGGCAGGGATATTATTAGAGATGAGTCTGATATAGCCAATGATGGGCATGTTGGTTATATTCTAAACTCTAGCAATTGGATTAGTCATTCCCTAATGTGTAAAGTGCTTTATATGTGTTTGTATCTGTTCTTTTGTTTTTTGAGTGTGTCTGTGACTTGCACCACTATGAACAGTCCAAAAATGTATATAAATACTTGCAAAAACCTTTCCTTGCCCAATCTTCTAGTTTCATTTTGTTTTCAATATGTGCATCACATACCATCCTTCTCTATCTTACCAAATTCCTTCTTTTATAGTTTAGTAAAATCCACCATTTTTATTCTTTCTTTTCTCTTCCCACACTGACTTTCAGTTGGTATGGTTTTTAGTATTTTGTAGTTACTGCTGAGATTGACAATAGTATTGAGTTACATTTTCCACTAGTTATTTAACCTAATATAAGAGGATGATGACTAAATTGGTTAATAAAAATGAATTTTCATTTTGAAATGGCTTGCACTAGATTTTTGAAAATGTTATTAATGTTTTCCTTGCTTCCTCATATGAATCTAGGCAACAGCGCACTAAACCAGACTATGGATTAAAGGGTGCTAAAAAGGGTAAACTAAGTAAAAAGACCAGAAATAATAATAACACAAAATTTAAAAAATTTACATTTTCTCTTAAATTTTGGCACCTAGAGCTAATGGGGCAATGTACTTGCAGCATTCATTGATAGAGCTATGTGAAGACTTAGCTAAAAACATTTTAAAGAATACTGTTACATAGAAGCAGGAAATAGATCTTGCAAGCCTAGTCTAGTGATCTTAAAATCAGCTTTTCATTTCATAAGTTATGTTTATTTGACTTTTCTCCCTTATTTTTTCTTCTTTTGTTTTAAAGTTTATTTATTTATTTATTTTTTTAACTAACCTCTAGACCCAATGTGGGACTCAAATTTATAACCCAGAAATCAAGAGTCACATGTTCCTCCGACTGAGCCAGCCAGGTGCCCAATTTTTTTCTGTTATTGAAATAATATAATCACATTAGAAAAAGCATCTAGGAAAAGATGGAAAAAAAAAATCAATCACAGTTCACCACCTTGATCTAATTACTGTCAATCAGCATTTTGGTATATTTCTTTTTAGTCTGTTTCTGTGGATACACTTTTATAGACTGATGTTTACCATTTTAGAGTATAGCGTAAGAATTTTTACATGTCCTTATATCAAAGAAGGGCATTTTGAGTAACATGTTTAATATTAAGTATCATCTACTGTATTTTAGTGTTTAATATATATTAAATTCCATATATAAAACAGTAACTTAATTGACAGGCTTTTATTGTCTAATAAGGATGTTAATTTCATTTTTTTCTAAGAGTTGGCTCTGCTTTATGATTCCTGGTAATGTTTTCATTTCTACTGATAAGCATAGACTGTACAAATGACCATTTTCTGGAATTGAAGGGGAAGGATAGTGCTGCCCATCCACAACATATGGTTAAATGTTATGGCATTGAGGATGTTTTTTAGGAAAAGATATCTTGATTTATAACTTTAATTTTTCAGCTATATCTACAGCAAGATATAATGTATTAGGGTAATACAGATATTCATTGAACACATTGGTCTAAGCCACTGATGGTTAATCAAACACAGGTCCATAACCATTCCATGTTTCTTGAAAAGTAGTGCATTTCTAAAGTACTTATTTTGCTTTTGTTCACCTCAGTTTAACACAAAACACTTGCTTGAGCAGCCTGTTGGTCACCTAGTCTGCATCTGTCCTGCTCTAAAATGGAACTTGTCAACTGCTGATTAAACATGAGATTACAGATTTCATTCCTGGTTATTTGGCCTGCCATTTAAGGTTCTTTAATCCAAATGTGACATCTGTGACATTTTCAAGTCTCAGTTTAGGCAATACAATATGATACTTTTGAATTTTAGTTTGCCAACTTGCCCTTAGATTGGCAACAAATTCCATCTGTCCTTGATTATATTCTTATCTTTAGTTGCTTAAGTGTAATTGGACCTTCTGTTACCTTTGTAGCAGATTCAATTCTTGTCTCTGAGTATAGGGTTTCTTTAGTCATCTTTGGTTCTTAATTTTGTATTAACTTGGTATAGCCAGTCATAATTTTATTTATCTTGTGTATATGTTCTATGAGTGCAACTTTTCCACATAGAGTAAGTCAAAGACTTCTGATGATTTTGCACTTCTAAATTTGAGTACATTTTGACATCAATTCTGTTGTCTCATTTTATGTTTCAACAGTAGGGTTCCACCTCATTCTATTTAAAAATAGACATAAAGAAATGATGTGTTTTTGAGTACTGTGGGTATTGGTGATCTGTAAGTTCAGTTGACTTCAGTATAATGCTAATAAGGCCAAGATTATGAGTTTTATCCCTGGATGGACTTGTGTGCTTTGCTGCTTTTTAACGTAAACATTACTATCACAACAAATACTGCTGTTCAGAAGCAGCAACTGGTGAGCATGAATCAGTACAAATCGGTTAACACTGATGAGAATTATCTAACCATGTTCCAGAATTTTCATCCCCCTTATTAGGTCATTATGAGTGAAAATATTTTTATATTTTCAAATAAATATAGGAGCTCAATGAATATTGTTATAGTCAAAGTCTACACAGGCTTAATAAGAGAAAATAGCACTTACATGTTTGCTGTGAAAATTAAATAAGAACATGTATATAAAACCCTTATACTACTGGCACTTAGTGAATAAATGTTTTATAAAGAGTAGACACTACTGTTATTTTCGTTATAATTATTTTCTCTGCTTAGTACCTCTGAGTTTCTGGGTCAGTCCTAAATAAAGCCACAAGTAAATCAGAGCAGTGTTGTTTGCCCCACCTTAGTCTGAAATTTGTTTTGCTGCTCCAATCTTATATGCTGTGCTTTTAGGGTCATAGCTTTCCCTGTAACCTATTTTATTTGTCCAGACCTGACTTCTGTCTTGGTTTCCTGATTTGTATCCCTTTTCCTATATCTTGAATCCAAATTTGCTTGAAATTATTGAAAGCCTTCTTGCCCTCTTTTTTTCAAGTGAAGTTTCCTTTAACTCAGGTGGGCTTACTTGATTCTACTTGCATATACACGCTGACACTGATCAAGCCTGGGTTACTTCTGGCCCTTAACTTCACTTTCATGTCATCCAGGCTGGTTGTCCAATTTTCTCTCTTACCCCATGCCGGCCTGGCGCCCAGGTATTTTTTGAGACAGACTTCACTTGAGATCAAGAAGCTGTGATTTTGTCGTGGAATTGACATGAAACACACACACACACACACACACACACACACACACACACACACTCCTCAAAACATAAAATCCACTGAGGAGTTGATGAATCTGGCTAATGTGGTATAAAATATATTAATGTTAATAGACAAAATAGATATTTTTTTGTGATTAAAAGTTTTTTTAATGTTTATTTTTGAGACAGAGAGAGAGAGAGAGAGAGAGAGAGAGAGAGAGAGAGACAGAGCACGAGTAGGGGAGGGGCAGAGAGAGAGGGAGACACAGAATCCGAAGCAGGCTCTAGGCTCTGAGCTGTCAGCACAGAGCCCAATGCAGGGCTTGAACTCACCAACGGTGAGATCATAACCTGAGCCTGTCGGTTGTGCAGCCGACTGAGCCACCCATGTACCCCAGATATTTATTTCTTAACATCAGCTGATGAAAATATTGTCAACCTGTCTGTATGACATTTTGGTTAAAAAACTTATATGAGTTTGTCAAATATATGAAATTTTGAGTCCTCATCTGTGGCTTTATTGTCATTTTGTAGTGGAAAATTTTGTTCACCCCTAAACTGTGCCTACCTATGCATTAATATGAAAATGGTTCTGTTCTATTGCTGTGGCCATATAATATATGCATAATGACAGCTTAGCATCTCAATTTTTGTTTGTTTATTTATTTGCAGAGAGAGAGAATGAGCAGGGAGGAGTGGAGAGAGAGGGAGAGAATCCCAAGCAGGCTCCATGCTGTCAGTGTGGAGCCTGATGTGGGGCTCAAACTCACGAACTGTGAGACCATGACCTGAGCTGAAGTCTGACACTTAACCAGCTGAGCCACCCAGGCCCCCAGAATCTCAATTCTGATGAAGCAGCCCATAGACTGTGTGTTGGGCTAGGCCAGATCAATGGTATACACTGTAATTGCTTAGCACAGGACTGGCATATCTAGGTCAATTGGCCAGTGCTGTTTCTCACAGCAGCTTCACTGAAGTGAGATGGGATGGGAAGAAGAATGTGTGAAGGGATCAAGGGAACTGTTTCTTGAAATCAAGTAGCCATTGTGCTTCTCAGTAGCCCTGCACTCTCAATTAAAAGCATCATGGTTCTTTTAATGGTTCTTTTAACCAGTGCCCTGTCTTATCCCAGTATCTGTCAAGGATCTGCTAAAAGCCACTTGATATCTCTTTTTCTAGCTTCATATTCCTTATTAATTTTGTCTTTTCCCTTCACCCCAAGCCTCCCTTAACTTTAGTTTCCTTTGGGGCATGGCTTATTAAAAACAGCATGGATTTTAGCGTCACAAAGATTTGAGTTCTAAATTTTAGGACAGACACCTAAGCTTTATGAATCTTGGTTTTCTCATCTATAAAATGGAGTTAATACCTACCTTATAGGTTGTTAAGATTATATGAGTGTTATTATTTTTTTATATTATTTTTTTTTAGTGTTTATTATTTTGAGAGGGAGAGGTAGAGCACAAGCAGGGGGAGGGGCAGAGAGAGAGGGAGACACAGAATCCAAAGCAGGCTCTAGGCTCTGAGCTGTAAGCACAGAGCCCGATGCTGGGCTCAAACCCCCATCTGCAAGACCATGGCCTGAGCCGAAGTTGGATGCTTAACCAATAGCCACCCAGGCACCCCAGAATTATATGAATGTTATAAATCCTTGCATTTAGAAGTGTTTAGGAGATGTTAGATTCTCTTTTCTTTTTTAGTTTTCCCTTTCTCCTTCTTCCTCCTCTTCCTACCACCTCTGTTTTTCTCTCTCCATCTATCCCCATCTCTATAAATTTCTGTTTTCCTCTTCTAGGTAGGACTTGTAGTGACTAACCACAGTTTCTTTTCTAATCACCTCAAGACAGGTATAATTTCATTGGTGAGCTCTTGTTTATAAAACTCCACCTTCATCTTGGTTTCTTTATCTATGAAATAGAGATAATAAGAGTACTAATCTCATAGGGTTGGTATGGGAATAAATTGGCATGTTTATAAAGTACTCAGAATAATGCTTGGTATATAGCAGGTCTCAGTAAGTGTTAGTTGTAGTCATTAACTTGCAAAAATTTATTTCTTGAACAGTGATGTTTTCAAGTCATTCATTATGTGTGTCTCTAAAGATAAAGAGAAGAGGTGATGGGGGATAGATATAGGGAGAGGTTGTAACTTCCAATTATAAGATAAATAAGGTCTGGGGATCTAATGTATAACATAGTGACTATAGTTGATAACACTATATTGTATAGTTGAAATTTGCTAAGAGTAGAACTTGAAAGTTCTCATCAGGGGAAAAAAAAAGCAAATATGTGTGGTGATGAGTGTGTCAGTTAACTTGATGGGGGAATCCTTTGAAGTGTACGCATACATCAAATCATCACAATGTACACTTTATATGTCTTACACTTTTACTTGTCAGTTGTATCCCAGTAAAGCTGAATAAAAAGGATGATAATAGTGTGTTTATATTAGATGATATTGACCTTGATATTACCAGTAGAAGTTATCAGCATTGTTTTTACATGATAAAATGGATGTCTTAATTTGTCTTTATGAAAACGTTGAGTTGTGAAAGTCAAGGCTGAGATAATTATGCTTTCTTGACGAGGTTGAATAAAATATTTTTTAGAAAATCTTTGTCCTTTGTTGGTATGTATACTAATGGAATGACATTCCTTTCTTGTTTATCTTTAAGGACATGGGAATACTGATTGATTTCCAAGTGCTTACCTGGCAAGGTGAGCTGACTGACATGTTAATCCTTAAACCTCTTAAATACATCTCTTGGCATATCATTAACCCAGGCACAATTCTACTTATACTGGCAGTATTTACTAAGACCCCAAAAATGATCCAACACTCATATACACACTTACGTATAAGCTCTAAGAGAACATCTATTTCCATGTCTAACGTGAGATAATTGAAAGATTTGATTGAGGCAACAGAATTCCTTTGCTAATTAAACATTTTTGATTAAGTTTTTTATTTTTATAGTTTATATTATGAGACCAATCATTTTGCATATTTTTAAATTTAATAACCATGATTAAATAAGAAAAAATAAATCTGTGACTCTTTTTAAGACCTTACACAATAATTAGACTTTTCTTGTTTATACAATATTAGCTGCTTAAACTTTCGTAGTTTTGTTTGCATTGAAAAACAAGTTTTTGAGTGATAATGGCATGAACAGAGTTTGAAACTTAAACAATCCTGAAAACAAACTTTACTTTTTAAAGTTTAGAAAAACAAACTTGATTGAACTGGTAAAATAAATACCTTTTTGTGTCCTTTACAAATAGATGTACTGTGAAATGAAACAGTGTGGTGATAGATGAACTTAGAAAATATGTGGTAGAAAGTAAGTGGGATGTTGAAGATGACTAAGACAGCCCATTTGCTGTCTCTGACAAGCATAATCCTCCAAATATTAGCTATTAAAATAACGATCATAGAGTTAGGAATAGAATAATATAACTGAGGATGAATATTCTCCAAAATCATCAGATTCCGAACCCTCATACTATAAAAACAGATACTTATATATTTGAGTTTATTTCTGTACATTCAGATGAGAAACATGCTATCTACCTGAAAAAAGAATGCAATAACAGGAATTTCTCTTTCCGAAAGCAGTCCTCCTTTGTGCTTTTTTTTGTACTACCAAATACGTTTATTTGCACATTACATAATTTCCCTTTTATGATTGAATCTTTTAAAATGAACTTTGGTGATGAAAGTAATACTTTTGGACTTTGAATTCAGCTCTTTTCTGTTCCACTGACTCACTCTGAGGTGGCAGTGTGTAAAAGTAACCCTGTGGAAAAATAACATGACACTTCTCTATGATTCAGTCCCTCTACATGTATATAGTGAATTATACTTCTGCTGAGTACATTATAGCTTCTTTGTAAAGTGCCATTAAAAGTGTAAAGCCAAAGCTATTGCTCCAAGCTTGTTTTAAGTACAGCAGAAGTTACTTAAATGTATTTTGATATCTAAAATGGAGGAAAATGGGGTGCCTGGGTGGCTCAGTCGGTTAAGCGTCTGACTTCAGCTCAGGTCACGATCTTGCGGTCCGTGGGTTCGAGCCCCATGTTGGGCTCTGGGCTGATGGCTCAGAGCCTGGAGCCTGCTTCTGATTCTGTGTCTCCCTCTCTTTCTGACCCTCCCCTGTTCATGCTCTGTCTCTGTCTCAAAAATAAATAAACGTTAAAAAAAATTAAAAAAAATAAAATGGAGGAAAATGAATTTGTGAAGATGGTAAGTAGCTACCATCACTGATCATTCCAATTTAGTTTGGCTCATATCAGTTCAATATATTTTAATTTATTTCAGTCCCAGTTATTAGTTGTTGAGTCCCACTAAAATCGAGTGCAGTGCAAACACTTTGCTTGGCCCTGGGAAATCCAAGATGAATTGGAGGGGTTTTGCCCTTGAGGAACTCAGTCCAGTTAGGAGAGTGTTGCGTGTCCCTATCAGATCTGATGGCTCTCTCATAAAACATGCCAAAATGAAATGTGAACACATTATGTGCAAGTTATTGGAGTATTTTACCTCAGTAGCCATTGTAATCACAATGGCTCACTTTTTAAGACAGAAAAATGACTCCCTATTTTCCAAAATAGTAATGTAAGCTCTTCAATCTTCTAATCCTTTTTTTTTTTTTTTTTTTTTTTTTTTGAGAGAGGATGTGAGTGAGTGAGGGGCAGAGAGAGGGAGAGAGAGAGCCCCATGCAGGCTCTGCACTGTCAGCATGGAGCCTGAGCTCACCCAAAGCAGGGCTTGAACTCATGAACCATGAGATCATGACCTGAGCTGAAGTCAGATGCTTAACTGACTGAGCCACCCAGACATCCCTCCAATCTTCTAATTTTTAACATAGCTCTATTGGTTTATTTGCTTTTTTTTCTTTTCCTCTGTGCTTATTTTCTCTAATCTTTCCTAATTGTCATACTAATTCCATTAAAAAAAAATCCCTCTCCATAAATTTCTTCCTAGTTTCTGCAGTCATTATTTGCAACTGCCTCTCCACACATAAAAGTACATGACTATACATGCATGCATGCATGTTCACACATATACACATATTTTTTCCCACACAGTTAAAAACTAGTCCATTCAGAGAGGCCAACTTGGATCTAAGTGAGGCAGGAGGCTTCTATGGAAAGTGCCCTAAAATACTCCATTTCTGAGAATAGTTTGAATAAGATTTTAAATCTCTTAGTTGGTTGTGTATCTTTTCCTTGTGTGTCCGCTCCATTAATCCTGGTGTTCTGTGGGTAATAGGCTATGTTTTTTCCTAGGAGACTGATGATCTGTTTTATCTTTCAAGATCCAAAACCTGAAGCACTTTGAATATTTAATATTGGTGGAATTATAGACTTCTAGGTGTCCTTGGTAACTCTATTTGTTATTATCCAATCTTCTGTTAGATACACCTTTCATAGTAGCTAGCTCTTGTTATAAGGAAGTGGCAGAGATGATTTCCTAAGAGAATGGACTGTGACGTTAAGAGACTTGATCGAACCTGATTCCTTTCCTAGATTTTAACCTTGAGTGAATTGTTTAAACTAGCTGGTCTCAATTTCCTCATCTGTACAAGATCTTGATACTATATACCTCACAGAATTTTTCTCTTCTAAGGGTACCTTTACTGACTAATCCTACCATATTCACATATGTAGCCATAACTTATGGTGTATGATAGATTGCTTTGTAAATAGTTGTATTTAGTGTCTTGGGTTTATATTGTTTTTTCTTTCCTCCTAAATGGGTATTTAATTATTTAAGAGCAAAGATAGACTTTTATTTATTTTTTTGTCGTCTGTGAAGTGCTTAATACATCAGTATGAATGTCAGATGTGGATCGTAACATCAGAGGAAAAACATAGCATAGTCTTGATTATTCTTATGGAATCTTTAAGTCAGTTTGTCAAAAAATATTTGATTGCCATTGAGGTTGCAGGAGAATGCTCTGGGTGTGGAGGATATATAGATCCTTCTTGAGTTATGATGGGGTTACCTTCTGATAAACCCATCATAAGTTGAAAATATCATTAAGTTGAAAATGCGTTGAATATACCTAATTTACCAAACATCTTAGCTTAGCCTCGAATATGTTAAACATGCTCAGAAGACTTACATTCGCCTATAGTTGGGTAAAAGCATCTAACACAAGGCCTGTTTTGTAATAAAGTGTTGAATATCTCCTGTGATTTATTGAAAGTGAAAAACAGAATGGTTGTAAGCGTATCGGTTGTTTGCCTTTCTTGTTGTGGCTCTCTGGGAGTTGCAGCTCACTACAGCTGCCCAGCATCATGAGAGAGTATCATGCTGGTATTGCTAATCCAGGAAAAGATCAAAATTCAAAATTCAAAGTACAGTTTCTCCTGAATGTGTATCACTTTTGCAACATTGCGAAGTTGAAAAATTGTAAGTCAAACCAACATTGGGTGAGGATAGAGACAATAAACATAAAAAAATAATTTCAGATGTTGATAAGTACTATACAGAATATGAAACAGTGTGCTTGAGAGTAATTGGCTTTGTCTGGGAGGAAACATTTGAGTTGAGGTCTGAATACTGAGTTGTGAGCTATGAGGAAGATCTGAAAGAACATTCTAAGCAAAAGCCAGTGCAAAAGCCTTGAAAAATAAGCTGGCATGTTAGTGGAATGGGAAGAAGAACAGTATAGCCAGATATAGCTAATAAAAGAGGATGGAGATGTAACTGAGAGGTAGGCAGGGGCCAGATCATTTAGGGCCTTGGAGTCTAAAATGGAAATTTTGGGCTTTCATTTTAGTTGGGAAGGCGATAGATAACTTTCAGTAGAGATATGACATGATCTGATTTACCTTTTAGAAAGAAAAGTGGTTGCTACGGAGAGGGTGAACTATGTTATAAGAGAGTTAAAAATGCAAGCGGGAGACCAGTGAGAAAGCTGTTAATGTGTTACAGGAAAGAGATAGAGGTGACTTGGACTAAACAGTAGCAGGACAGATGGTGAACAGCAGATATGGGGTGTATTTTGGAGATAGAGCTGTTAGGAATTGTGGATAAAGGGTGTGATGAAAAGACAAGAATTAAGTAGATTTTCAGGTTTGAAGCTTTGAGGAAAAATGGATTTTGGAGAAAGTAGTTCTACTTTGGTTGCTATTATGCTTATCAGACATCCTAATAAAGATGTCAGGTAGGCTATTATAGAAGTATGGCTCACAAGGTAGATGTCTGGGCTGAAGATAAACTTTTAAAGGCAATAGTGTTTAAATGGTTGAAGCATGGGACTGGATGAGGTCACCTATGAAGAGAAAAAAATTTGGAGAACACTTGTGGGGAAAAAGCCCTGGACACTTTAGAATTTAGAGATCAATAAGAGAAAAAGATCTAGTCAAGGAGATTGGAGACAAGTAGTCAGTGAGGTTAGAAAAAGCAGGGAGAAGTATGTTGTACTAGAAGTTGGGCAACTGTTTCAAATGTTGCTGGGAAGTCAAATAAGATGTGAGCAAAGAGGGACCATTGGCTTTGTAAGAGGTAGGTTATTGGTGACCCATAGGGTCTGTTTCAGTGGATTGCTTGGTTGGAGCAGGATGTGAGATGAGGAAGCAGACACCCTGGAATCAGTAATACTTTTGGAAGATGTTGATGTGAATGGGAGCAAAGAAATGAAGCAGAGAAGGATAAGGTTAAGGGAGGATTATTTTAATGGGTGATGATGAGCAATGCTTATGCCTGATGAAAATCATCCAGGAGAGGAAGGAATTGATAGTGAAAGAAAGAGAGGAGATATTTGTAGGAGTGAAGCCCTTGAGAAGGAGACTGAGGATGAGATTGGAAAGAGAAAGTGGAAAGAGTGGCCTTAGATAGAATCCGGGACACCTTGACTTTAGTTGTCCTTTAGCAAGAGGAAAAGCAGAATTTGCAGATATAGATGCATGTAGTGAATATAAAGATGTGGTAGTTCTTTTCTGGCTGCATTTTTCCCCCCAGAAATGAGAATGGTTTTAAGGAGGTCAAAGAACTGTCACTTAAGGGATTTGAAGTTGCCACGAATGCTGATAGAAGTAGTGGTGAAGGGGATACTGTAGACTGTACGTGAGAATAATGGATGAGGCAGTGTGACAAGGACAGCAATAAGGGATGTTGAAGGGTGGTAAGTTTTGATGACATGTGCTTTAAAGAAGATGGGATCTTTGGAAGAGGAAGGAGAGACAGGTTGGAAACTACGCTAGAGAGCAAGAAGAAAACTCAGCTGCAGGCAACAACCTATATGTGGTGTGAAAGGAAAAATTAGCCTTACTTGAGGGCATATCAGTGAAAGCCACATCCTCAGGGGATGAGTAGGTGAGGTTTTAGGTTGAAGGCATAGGTGAATTTTCAAGTCTAAATAAATGAACTTTTAAACACTGTGGTAGAAGCAAATGTTCTAACTTCTAAACATGTGTTAACTCACATAATACTCACAATAATCCTATAATATAGGCACTATTATCAGTTGCACTTTATAAAAAAGGAAATTGAGCAACTTGCTTAGGGTCGCACAGCTATAAGTGATAGGACTGGATTTGAATTCAAAAAAAACTTGGTTCTAGCCAGTGTTCCAGATAAAACCACTTGTCTATACTGCTGCTGCTGGACCATGATTTTCAACACACGGTTGAGGTGTGTTCAGGAAGAAAGTGAGAGACACAATGGGGCCAAATTAGAGGCTATATAGAGTGTTGAATGAACATATATTTTTTCCTTTTTAAAGGTTTGTTTATTTTGCATGTGCATGAGTGGTGAAAGGGGCTCAGAGAGAGAGAGAGAGACAGAGACAGAGACAGAGAGAGAGAGAGAGAGAGAGAGAGAGAGAATAGCCTGATGCGGGGCTCCATTTCACATATGTGAGATCATGACCCAAGCAGAAATCAGAAGTCAAATGCTTAAGTGACTGAGCCACCCAGGTGCCCCTTGAATGAATATTTTTGTTTTGAAAGTCAATCTGGGAAATTTAGATTTCTGATGGTGACTTTAGAGTTTGATGAGCTTTTTCTATATCTTAGAGCATCTTGAAGATTTTAGATAGCTGATTTTGCTGTGGTTTAGAGATGTTTTGCTAACTAAGAGAAAGTGAGTAATGAAAATTTTGAGTTATCTGGTGACACCACCGAGAGGAGATAGAAGGGTAATTGCTGAGCTATATTCTGGTAGCATTGGCCTGCCATGTTACGGTCTTGTAGAGAGCTTGAGTGAACATTATATTGACTAGGTTGTCTTTCTGGCCCTGAAATTCAAGCATTTTTGTAGTTCTTGTCATTTAAAATCGTTAAGGCAACTTCTTTTGGCTACAAAATTCGGAACAATATTATTGACACTAAAAAAAATGATAGAAGTTGATTTTTATTGTAATAGTAAAAAAAAAAATCATATTTTGTCACCAAGGCTACTTGCAGAATTTTGAGCAATTTATTTTTTCTGATTGTAAAAGTGTTATCTATTCATTTTAGAAAATTTGTAAGAATTTTACCACCCTGAGAAATGAAAACATTTTATTTCTGTCTCTTGTATTTTAACATAATCTCATTCTTCATGTAATAAAATAAATTATTGATTCAGTTTTCTATCATATTTTATTTCACTTCACATTTTTCATTTCATGAATGTTTCCCTAGGTTATTAAGTTATCCTTTTCAAATCTGATTCTGAAAGACTGTATAACTGATTTGTTGAGTGGCTGCTTAGTGCTTTTTGGAGAGCTCTCTTGGCTTTTACTAGCTGGCTCTTATGCCCTCAGATTCTTTGTAGAGCCTCCTGAGGGCAGTCTTCTTGCTAATGGGGTTGCATTCTGTGCCTGACATTTTGGGAATGCTCTAGCTCTTTTCTTACTCTCCTTGTATATTTCTAGTCTGTGACAGTGAATGTCTGTTTGTCCTGGTGGTAGTCAATATTCATTTGCAAAATTTCTGTGAAATGGCTGATTGTCTGGCCACTCTCTTTTTTGTCTATTTGGGCAATGAGAAATGCCATGTATCTGTGACTTGTTAACAGCGCAAGTGCAACTTGCTTGCTCAGTTATTGCTCTCTAACTTTTTTTTTTTTAACTTCCTGTCTTCAGACTTTTCAGGTGTAAATATATATAACTGGAATTCAGAGGACATGCATCAGATTTTCCCAGAAACTCTCTCACTTTGCTCTGGGTGGACACTCTGAGATGGGACTGTGCTCTCTAACATAGACATTTTGAGATGTGACAGTCTGCATTCTGCAGAAATGAAATGCCACAGTTACATTCTTATAACTCTTTAGTCTCTGTAAGTAAACAAATCCTTGGACTGTGTCCTCACTTGACTTGATAGAGGAGAGACATTTTACTTCCCTATACTGTAGAGAGGAAATGAGAAAACAGTGTTCTCTCTGCTTAGGGATTCTTAAAAGTATTTCCACCATGAATCTTTCGCCTTATATATAGCCCGAAGATGAGTGGTAAGGACTGATAGTTGAAGGACCAGTTTGGTCACCTGTTGGTTAATGCTGTGGGGATGTGGTTAGAAACTTTTCTTGAGGTTTGTAGTTGAAATTATGAGATAACAAGAAAAGTCCAATCCCTTATCTTTTTTTTAACTGCTAGTATTTTACTATATGAGTTAGTAGTTCAAGCAACTTCATAGTAAATATTGCTGGTCAACATGGCTCCTTCATAGAGGAGCTCCAATCAATCTCCAAGGGAGTGGCAAAAAAAGAGGGACTGTTTATGCTATAGGAATGGAAAGTAGAAGACTTGGGGTTCAGCCCTGCTTCCACCAGTAACTGGATGAGTTACATCAGGCAAATCACGTATTTTCTCATGACCTTATCTTTAAAATGCGAGAGACTAAAAGATTTCCAAGATTCCTTCGGGCTCTGAAACTGATGAACCAGTTTCCAAGGCATTCTTACTGTTAGAACCACAGCACTCTAGGAACTTGTCAACAGATTACCCATGGAAATGGAACTTTTGGAATAGAGTCAGTGCCATATTATCCCATCCCATCCCACCCCATCCCATCCCATCCCATTCATTTATTTTTTCATCAACTTATTCATTTAACAAATACTACTCTATATACTTATATGAATCCAGTCATTGCACCAATTTCATATATGAAGTAGATAATGTACCTTTTTTACTAAAGAGGGGAAAAATCACAGTTTGAGAAACTGTACTTAAGCAAATAACAGATAAAATAATAGATGTAGATTCTAAATGTAGTTTCTGGCACATACTAGTTGCTCAACAAATATTAAGAGCAGTTAAACCAGTTAAACATATCCTGGGGGCTTCACTAATTATGCCATATTATTGCTAAAATTCTTGGTGATTTGTGGGTCTCTTAGTGCATTATTAATATAACGTAATTATGTAACATCATTATCATCATATACATCATATACATTTAGCTATTTGCTCTTACTTTAAAACTAGACCTTTTACTTATTAATGACTAATTCTAATTGATTCTACTATAGATGCTTGAGTATTCACTTATTGAAGAACATTCTGAATCAAATGGCTTTGGTTTATAATTTCTGTTGGTTTTGTAGTTTGCCAGTATTTCCCAAACACTGATGGTTTATATGTTCAGGTGAAGAATCATAAGATATTAGGATCAACACACAATGAACTCATAGAGAACTCCAAGAAACTGTATTGTTTTCACATATCAAATATCGAAGTTAAAAGAAGGAGCATTTAGAGGCCCCTGGGTAGCTTAGTCAGTTAAGTGTCCAACTCTTGATTTTGGCTCAGGTTATGATCTCATGGTTCATGAGTTTGAATCCCATGTTGGGCTCCCCGCTACCAGTGTGGGACTTGCTTGAGATTCTCCTCTTCTTTCTCTGCTCCTTCCCTACTCATGTTCTCTCTCTCAAAATAAATAAGCTTAAAAAAAAAAAAAAAGAAAAGAAGAAGCATTTGCATTGTTGGAAGCGACTGATCAACAATGCGTGCTATGTTTTTCATCACTCAACATGTCACTTCATGTATGTGGGTCATTCCTACTAAATTACTAACTAGGCAGGCTTCAGAAGTTACTAATCCTCTTTGGCCAGATATAGATTAGACCATACAAAACCAATGTTTTATGAATGCTATTTGTTCATTTAAATGATAGAAGTTGGTCAGAAGAGGGGCCAAATTGGGGTATAACCGAGGTGGTACAGCCTTATCATTTCATAGTCACGTATAGATGTGTTGTTGTTTCTGTCTTTTATATCTACCCCATTTTCCCTCCCATTTCCTTTGCCACTACCTTAGTTCAGGTTTTAAGTTATTTAATGCCTCAGTGATTACAGTTGTTTTAGTTAATGATGTAGACCAGTATCACCATTCCAAAGAGCAAACCTTCCTTCCAAGGTGTTCTGTCAAATCTAGAGTGATTAAAGATTGTTTTGTAGTCTGTTGCCTTTACAGAAATTAACAGGTGACAAGATGAAGGAAGCAATATGTTTTCCTTGTCCACTACATTTGCAATGTAATACAAAGGAGTTTCACAGCTTTTTTTCCCTTATGAGTTAAAAAAACAGCTGGTTGGTATATTTTTCATTCTTTGTTTCAATATATAAATGGAGGAAAATTTAGTAAAATCTGTAAAGATGCAATTGCTGATATTAACAAGTATAATCATGACTGAACAAAATTGTATCCACTTGAGAATTTTATGCCATCTTTACATGGTTTTAGTATTGCTAATGTTTTATTCATGCTTATTCCCCCCCACAATTTAATGCTTTAACAATTTGTCATTACCCTCCCTCTTAACAGTGTATCTTCTGGTAATTAGATTTTTAAAATTACCTCCTTTTCATTTACCCCTACTTGTACCAAATCCTACTGTGTTTTTCTCATTAATGCCTCATATTGCACTTATCTCCTCACCTTCCTCCTAGCAATTCACATTGCCTTCACTCTAGTTTTGGTAGTTACTATTTAATTTACTTTGCTGTGGTCTCTTCGCTATGATAGTAATAACTAACATTTGTATGGTTCCTTGCAGATTAGAGAGTGAGTGAATGCTCATGTTTTCTTACTTGAGCCTTCTAATCAGGTTGTTGTTATTCCTATTTTCAAGATGACAAGACAGACTCTGACAGTATCAGAGAATAGTAAGTATAACAGCAGGTATTAGAACCAACTTTCTTTCTTTCTTTCTTTCTTTCTTTCTTTCTTTCTTTCTTTCTTTCTT
>NC_064809.1:65111088-65291249 GCF_023721935.1 Panthera uncia | reverse complement strand
CTTTCTTTCTTTCTTTCTTTCTTTCTTTCTTTCTTTCTTTCTTTCTTATGAGACAGAGAGAGGGTGCAAGTGAGCGAGAGGCAGAGAGAGAGGGAGGGAGGGAGGGAGGGAGAGAGAGAGAGAGAGAGAGAGAGAGAGAGAGAGAATCCCATACAGGCTCTGCACTGTCAGCTTGGAACCGGAAGCCAGGTTCCAGTTCACCCGAATGGGGCTTGAGCTCACCTGATACAGGGTCATGACCATGAGATGAGCCAGAGTTGGATACTTAACTGACTGAGCCACCAAGGTGCCCTAAAACAAGTCTTCTGATTTTTAACCACATGTTCTTTTTATTGTGCCCTCTGCCTTATCTTACATCCCTCTCCAGTCTGTTTCATTGCTATCAGATTGTTCTTTCCTAAACCATTTCTTTGAACACATCCATACAGACCTCATTGTATTCTTGCCCCTACGTATTTTTATCTTTTGAAGTTAGACTACTTAACACTTGCAGATTTATCATTTTCCTAGATGCTAGGACAGATCCTGTTCTTAAATACTAGGCCATCCTAAAGCTCTAGTGGTTCAGAAGTTCAGTTTTGTCTTGTCTTTTTTCTGTTTTCATTTCTGATACTCAGTGTATAAACTTTTTTTTTTTTTTCTGTATGAATTAAACCCTTTATTACTAGGGCTTCCATAGCTCAATTCCAGGAATTAAACTTGTGGCCCTGCCTTGTGTCACTATTCCAATAATTTATACTCTGTTTTGTTGCTCCATGTGCTTTAATTACTGTCTTTGTTTACTGCTGAGTTCATCATTGAACTTTTCCTTGAACTAACATCGACAACAGAAACAACACTTGTATTCATAGATGTTTAGCACAGACCCTTGTATATAGCAAGGGTCTTTATTTTATTCATAACTGGGTTGTCAGTATCTAGAACTGATTAATTCAGAAGAGACCTTCAATAAATGTTGATTGACTGTATTTTTTGTAATAAAATAAACATATATATTTTTTCTTTTAAAGAGAGAGAGAGCATGAGTTGGGGAGAGGGGCAGAGGGAGAGAGAGAATCTCAAGCAGGCTCCATACTCAGGGCAGAGCCTGACATGGGGCTTGATTCCATGACCCTGGGATCATGACCTGAGCTGAAATCAAGAGTCGGACGCTTAACCTACTGAGCCACTCAAGTGCC
Organism: Panthera uncia; assembly: GCF_023721935.1. Lineage (NCBI taxonomy): Eukaryota > Metazoa > Chordata > Mammalia > Carnivora > Felidae > Panthera > Panthera uncia. The sequence continues at coordinate 65,290,071 of NC_064809.1, read as the reverse complement.
CCATAAGATAAATCTTTGTCATTGAGTGTCTGACACCTGCCAGTATACTTTCCCTGATGTTGACTGTATCTGTTTAGGTTTCTGTTGCTTGACATCATATTTCTAATGCTGTTCTCTGTCTACTTGCCTTCATTCATGGATTTCTTCCTATTTCATGGTGCTGCTGACACCCCCTGATTGTCAAGACCCTGTGGATCTATTTGGTTTTTAGATCTTATGTTTAGCTGGATCACGTGTTTACCAAGCCTGTGTAGAATTCTTTACTAGATATTTAAAAGCTTTCTAATTGTTTATTTATTTATTATTTTTTAAATGGTTATTTATTTATGTTGAGAGACAGAGTGAGAGAGAGAACCCCAAGCAGGCTCAACACTCAGCATGGAGCCTGATGCAGGGTTGGATCTCACAACTGTGAGAGATCTCGACGTGAGTGGATATCAAGAGTCAGATGCTTAACTGACTGAGCCACCCAGACACCCCTCTAATTGTTTTTTTTTTAAATAATTTTCTGTGTTTGTGGTACATAGTTGTCAACCAAATACCAGCCAGCAATTTTAACTGTGAAATACCAGAGACAGTGATGTAATAGCAGTTAATGGTCTCATAGTGATCATTTTGGTCTGCTTTCTGCACAACTGCACTTTTGTAATCAAATAAACTGTAGGGCAAGAGAGAATAAAAAGGACAGTTTGGTGAAGCGTAATCTTTATATTACCATCCCTAGCAACAGGAAGAATAATTATGTTTAAATCTTGATATGAAATGTTTTAAGTGTGTAGAATGATTTAGAATGTTTCTGTTAAGATATAAAGAAAAAGAAAAAGTCAAGTCAAATATCCATGCTTTTCTTTTAACGGAGGTTGAGCTATATCCAAACCAGTCCCCAAAAGTAACGCTAGGTTTTAATTTAATGTGGTACAGAAAGATAGTCTTATACATTTTAGTTTGTTATATATATCATGTTAGTTTTCTTTTAAGGTTCTTATACAGTAGAATTTTAATTAAGCTAGAGTACATCTGAACTCTTTGTGAAATCAAAACGTATAGTATTACTTATGCCCATTTTGTGGGTGTTGGTGTAACACTTTTATTAGCGTCCACAAATAGATTTACTATATTTGTTTTATGGCATTTTGTTGATCTTATTCATCAAGACTGTCAAATATTACATTTTCCTATGGGAAAATACTTTTATGAGATATTTACATTTTAATGTAGCTTTAATTCCATATATCGCATTTAATGGTCTTATTTATCATTATGGCCACACACAAAAAAAAGACATGGCCTGAATATATTTTTATATCCTGTGTTATGTATGTAATTTTGTTAGTTTCTATTTCACAATAGTTTGAAGTAATTTCACAGTTAGTTTTGAAGTAATTTGAATTAGTGATTCGTTGTAGGATTTCGGAATTATTATCCATCAGAACTGATTGTATTCTCCTAGAACAAGAAGTGAGGTATGACAGTAGTCATCTGTTTGGACCACAGTTTCTTCTTGTTCCTGAGGAACCTCTCTTAGCATTCTTCATGGTCAAAGGACCCAAGGATTAGACCCAAGGATTAGACCCAAGGATTATGTGAATAGTATTGAATAGGTACGAGCAGGAGGAAAGAATGGACCAATTATTTCCAAAATGGAAGTAAGAAACTGAAGCTTGCAGTTTATCTGTTTAAACTAGAAACAAAGGTTTTTAGATACTACATGGTCAAGATAATAAAATTTTGCACCTTCCCAGGTGTCATATTAACTTTTTAAAAGAAGTTTAGCAGGCACCTAGGTGGCTCGGTCGGTTAAGCATCAGACTTTGGCCCAGGTCATGATCTCACAGTTCATGAGTTCAAGTCCTGCATTGGTCTCTGCACTGACAGCTCAGAGTCTGGAGCCTGCTTTGGATTCTGTGTCTCCTTCTCTCTCTGCCCCTCTCCTGCTCAAAAATAAGTAAACATAAAAAAATAAATAAAAAGAATCACTGTAAGTCAGAGCATTTAAACTTCAGTATGCATTCCAGTTACTTTAGGATCCTATTAAATAGAGATTTTAATTTAGAAGGTTTGGAGTGGGACCTGAAACTCTGCATTTCTTTTTTTTTTACTTTTGTTTTAGTGTTTATTTTAGAGAGAGAGAGAGTGTGGGCGTAAGAGTGGGGGAGGGACAGAGAGAGAGGGAGACACAGAATCCAAAGCAGGCTCTAGGCTCTGAGCTGTCAGCCCAGAGCCTGACATGGGGTTCAAACCCACAAACTGCGAGATCATGACCTGAGCCGAAGTCAGACACCCAACCAACTGAGCCACCCAGGCGCCCCTGAGACTCAGCACTTCTAATGAGCTCCCCAGTTGATGGTTTCTGTTGATGGTCCATGAGCAGCAAGTCATAAGGTATAGATGAAGTAGTTGTCATTCTTATTGAAGAATTAGTATTTATACACCTGAGGTATTTAAACAATACTTCAAGATAAGATGTGATTGAGAGGTAAAGGGGCACGGATAATATATGATCTGAAAGTTGAGGGGAAGTTGGGATCTTTAAGGATTCCTTCATAGCAGGGGCTCCTGGGTGGCTCAGTCAATTAAGTGGCCGACTTCGGCTCAGGTCATGATCTCGCGGTCCGTGAGTTCAAGCCCCGCGTCGGGCTCTGTGCTGACAGCTCAGAGCCCGGAGCCTGTTTCAGATTCTGTGTCTCCCTCTCTCTGACCCTCCCCCGTTCATGCTCTGTCTCTGTCTCAAAAATAAATAAACGTTAAAAAAAAATATATATATAAAAAAAAGGATTCCTTCATAGCAAAGGCAAGGTTTAAGCTGTGTCTTGGAATGAGGCAGGAATGGGTGGGAAGGGAAAAGGAAAGGCCTTACAGAGAAGGGGAGCAATGTCAGAGACAAAGATGAGTATGAATGAGGGCAGTGACATTTCAGAGCAGGGAGAAACATTCTCTCTTTCACCCTCCCGCCAAATGTTTAAGGTATGTATGAGAATTTTATGGGGAAGAGGAAGCTCTGTAATTTGCTTACTGTTCCAATATTTAGGAATTTTTAGTTATCTGTGTTGTTAATTCCTAGTTTAATTTCACTGTAGTCAGAGAATATACTTAGTATGACTTCAGTTTTCTGCAATTTGTACAGACTTGCTATATGGCCAGCATATGGTCTGTTTCAGTAAATGCTCATATGCATGTAAAGAAAATGTATCCTGCAATGGTTGCATTTAATGTTTTATAAATGTCAACTAGGCCAAGATAGCTAGTAGTATTGGTTAAATCTTCCATATCTCTACTGATTTTTAAAAAAGAATCTGTTAGTTATGGGGCGTCTGGGTGGCTCAGTCAGTTGAGCATCTGACTTCGGCTCTGATCATGATCTCACAGCTTGTGGGTTTGAGCCCCGCATTGGGCTCTGTGCTGACAGCTTGGAGCCTGGAGCCTGCTTCGGATTCTGTGTCTCTCTCTCTCTCTCTGCCCCTCCCCCGCTCACAGTCTGTCTCTCTCTCTCTCTCTCTCAAAAAATAAATAAATATTAAAAAAAAATTTAGGGGCGCCTGGGTGGCTCAGTCAGTTAAGCGTCTGACTTTAGCTCAGGTCATGATCTTGAGGTTTGTGAGTTCGAGCCCCGCATCGGGCTCTGTGCTGACAGCTCAGAACCTGGAGTCTGCTTCAGATTCTGTGTCTCCTTTTCTCTCTGCCCCTCCCCAACTTGTGCTCTGTCTCTCTATGTCTCTCAAAAAATAAATAAATGTAAAAAAAAATTATTTTTAAAAAAATCTGTTAGTTAAGTGATGTGAATTAACATTCACCAACTATAATGAATTTATTGATTTTCCCTTTGTTGTGTCAAGTTTTGCTTTTTAGAGGCATTAGGGTTGTCATATTTTCTTGTTTTATTGATCCTCGTATTAGTTTTCTAATACAAAGTATTAGAAACAATACTTACAAGATACTGCTGTAACAAGTTGACATGGCTTAGTATCTTAAAACAACACAGATTTATTAATTTATTCTTTTGGAGCCAGAAGTCCAAAATGGGTTTCACTGGGCCAAAGACAAGGTGCTCTAGAGGCTCTAGGGGAGAATTCTTTTCCTTGCCTTTTCTAACTTCTACTGCTGTAGTTGTGTTGCTGGGTTTATGGCCCTTCCTCTGTCTTCAAAGCCAGCAGAGTAGCATCTTCAATCTCACATGGTCTTTTGTCTTATAAGGAGTCTTATAAGGTAGATCATATCTACCTTACCTAATGCAGGATATCTGATATCTGATAATGCAGGTTAATTTGCTACCTGAAGATCCTTAATTTAGTCACATCTGCGAAGTCCCTTTTGTCATACAAAGTCATGTTTTCATAGATTCCAGGGATTAGGACATGGACATTTTTGTTTGTTTTTAAATGGGATAGTAAGATGGTTTTATTTATTTATTTATTTGTTTATTTAATCTTAGAGCGAGAGAGAGAGAGAGAGCACAGGGGAGAGGGGCAGAGGAAGAGAGAGAGAGAGAGAGAGAGAGAGAGAGAATCTTAAGCAAGCTCCACATTCAACATGGAGCCTGATGCGGGACTCAATCCTATGACCCTTGCATGATGACATGAGCCGAAATCGAGAGTTGGATGCTCAACTGACTGAGCCACCCAAAAGCCCCAAGGACATAGACATTTTGGGGTTGGCATTATTCTATCACAATCCTGCAGTCATTATGAGATATTCCTATGTACCTTTAGTAATCTCTCAACTTTACTTTATTTGCTTGGAATTCATTGAGTTTCTTAAATCTCTAAGTTTATGTCTTCCAAAATGTTTAGATATTTCTTGGCCATTATCTTTTCCAATATTGCTTCAGTCTCGTTTTCTTGTTCTTCTCTTCCTGGGACTGTGGTTACATGTATGTTATGTATTGAGAATGTTCCACATCTCCCTTATATTCTGTTCTTTTTTCATTCTTTTTTTCTTTACGTGCTGCAGATTGGGTATTTTCTACTGATCTGTTTTGATCTAGCCAGACGTCTTATGTGCGAGCTGTTATGAAATCTATTCAATTAGTTCTGGATTTCAGATATTATATTTTTCATTGCCAGAATATCCATCCCTTTTTCTAGATTCAGATTCTCTCTTGAAATTCTTTCTTTTCATCCATTTTGTTCATCTTTTCTTCTTTTTCATATAGTCATAATAATTATTTTAAAATTCTCATTAGCTAACTATAACATCTTGATCATCTGTGGATTTGTTTCCATTATCTACCTTTTTTTCTCTTGATAATTGGTCACATCTTTCCTTCCTCTGTTAACATGTCTTGACATTACTGACTTTATGCCATATATAATGTGTATAAGACCAATAGAAGATGTTTGTTTTTTTGGAAGAGAGCATGGGTTAGGAAATATTGATAATCATGGTGAATAGTATAGCAGGGACATAAGGACACCAGATAGCTGCCTGTGAAGGAATGAGTGGGAAGTGTATGTTAAAATAATTGGTAGAGAAGCACCTGGGTCTCTCAGTCGGTTGAGCATCTGACTTTGGCGCAGGTTATGATCTCATGGTTTGTGGGTTCGAATCCTGTGTTGGGCTCTATGCTGAAGCTTGGAGCCTCGATCCTGCTTCAGATTCTGTATCTTCCCCTCCCTCTACCCCTTCCCCATTCATGCTTTCTCTCTCTCTCTCTCTCTCTCTCTCTCAAAAATGAATAAACATTAAAAATATAAAAAATAAAAATAAAGTAAAATAAAATAAAATAATTGGTAGAATAGAGCTAAATTGTGGAGTTTTCTCTAGAACTTGCTGAGAGGTTGAGTAAGCTGGGTGACCTTGAGTAAGTTACTTGGCATCTTGGTTCCTTAGCTTCCTCTTTAAAATGAGATAACTATAGTAGCTATCCAGCAGAGTTTTTGTGAGGGTTAAATGAGTATGTTTGGCAGCATAGTAAGCGTTCAGTATGTATTGGCTATTATTTGAGGACTGAGAATAGACTATTGAATTGGTTACATGGTAGTCATTAGTTCATTTGTCAAGTGGATTTTTAGGTATTGTTGATGGCAAACACCTGAGTTGAGGAAGTTTGGGAGAGAATAAGGAATTAGAGACAGTAAGAATAGGCCACTGTTTTGAGATTGCTATAAAGGGGATTTTTAAAATGTGGTTGCCAGAGGGGCACATGAGCTTAAGTGATAGCTTTAAGACATCATGACAATAATAATAATTATTAATAATAATAGTAGTCTTCACAACAACTCTATAAAATAGGTACTGTTTTTACCCCCATTGTAAAAATGAGGAATGTGAGGCCTAAGAGAGGAATGCAATTATAAAATGTTTGTGAACTGAAAAAATCTCGTCGGGAGGGAAGAATTCAGGAGCCAAAGGGGTAATTCCAGGAATAAAGTTGTTAAGTACAGTAGTCTCCCCTTATCCTTGGTTTCACTTTCTATGGTTTTAGTTACCTGTGGTCAACTGTGGTCCAGAGGCAGATGATCTTCCTTTTGACAGATTGTCAGAGGGTCAGTAGTAGCTGAAGGTCAGTGTGCTACATCACAATGCCTACATCATTCACCTCACTTCATCTTATCACGTTGGCATTTTATCATCTTACATCACAAGAAGAAGGGTGAGTAGAGTACAATAAGATAGTTTGAGAGAGACATTATATTCACATATCTTTTATTAAAGTATATTGTTTTTGTTTTAAGATTTTAAGTAATCTCTATACCCAACGTGGGGTTTTGAACTCACAATCCCAAGATCAAGTCTCATGCTCCACCAACTGAGCCAGCCAGGTGCCCCTCAAGTTTATTGTTATAATTATTCTATTTCATTATTATTCTTATTAATCTCTTACTGTGCCTAATTGATAAGTTAAACATTATAGGTATTATGTACAGGAAAACACATAGTACACATAGGGCTCAGTACTGTCTATAGTTTCAGGCATCCACTGGGCATCTTAGAACTTATTCCCATGGATAAGGGAGTCTACTGTAGGTGATAAATGATGGAATTCAACCTACAAGTGCAGAAATTGACCTTTGATAGAAACAGGGAATGTGCATTCATTTTAACAGTATTGAAAGCAAAGTATGAATAGATTTGGGAGTGGAGAGATACTTAAATTTTATTTCCATAGCTTGTATTTTCTCACTGAGGTAAGAAACAAAAGGATTCTCTGAGAGTGGGGTTGGAAATGGAGAAGAAGCAGATGGATCACTTAGACCACAGGCTTTGTCCTTCAGAGGGGGGAGTCAGCACTTCGGGAAACATGGGTGGCTTTAGTGGGAGGTGAGTGTTCATTGGGCATTTAAGTGTGTGTAGATATGAAAAAGATAATCATTTAGCATCTCTTTGGTTTCAGTATTGTGCTTCTTTCATCCAGAGTCTTTGAATTCCTTATCTGTGGGTTCTACTTCCTGTGCAGTTGTGTGGGTAGAGATATGAATTTGTCCATTTTCTTCTAATGATATTACAACTTTACAGTCATCTTAAATGAAGTATAGTCATATTGTAATGACCTTGCATTGTTTTCATTTTCATTTTATGTACAAAATATATTGTTTTAAAATTTGTTGAAACTTAAAATATTAATAGTTTTTTTTTTTTTTTTTTGAGGGAGGAGCTGCTGTTAGTGAGTGAATAGTAGTATTATTATTTTCTTACAGGCTATTTTCTGTAACTACAAATTTCTTTTAGAATTTACAAAAGGTTTTTTGAGTATTCTAAGCTTTCTTTGACTTGAACATGAAGGGTGGCCAGGAAGGACATAGGTAAAAACATGCTTTACATATGAACTAAAGGGGAGACTTTTTGTGTGTGTGTGTGTATGCGTGTGTGTGTCTGTGTGTGTGTGTGTATATATATATATATATATATATATATATATATGACATATTTGATATAATGATGGGTTTGCAACTGTCCTGTTAGTATTTTGTCCACTATTGAGTGAATTTAGTATTTTTCTGATTGCATATTTTTTTCTCATGGCATAGTTAAGAATGACCAACTCTGTGCTGTCAGTCATTTTAGTGAACAGGCAGCCTTCTGTTTCAAACAGAGAAACGTCTGTTAGTAAGAAACATGCAACAATAATGTGGGGCTTTTCTTAGTAGTTTGTTTTGGAACTTTATATACACTTTTATAAAGCAGCTGCAAGGAAAAGTGTGTGTAGGTTTTTGTTTCTTAAATGTTAATGTAAGGAATATTTAAAAACCTGTGTAAAGCTTTCAACAGTGCTTTATTTGACTGTTACTATTTAAATTTTTTCTGCATTTCAGTTTTATTAGATGGTGACCATTTTACATAAGATCCTACATATTTTTTTACATAAACAAATATATACTGTTTATATAGACATTACTAAAAACGTTGCAGTTATTTTGGTAAAGATATTTTTTGGACAATTCTATATATATTCCTAATCTTTTGCTTTTTAAAATAGCATTTAATATTGAAGACAATTTAAAAAGTAAATTCTCAACTACAATTTTAACACAAAATAGCTTTAAATTCTCTATTACATGTTTTAATGGCATCCACTATATATTTTTTTAGTTAAAAAAAGGCCTTATGAAAATTTAATTTACATAGGTATAATTTACTTAGCACTACATTTGAAATTTGTGTTTGCTCAGTGGGGAATGTATGATATTTGGAATAGTATAGCTATTGTTGAAATATTATGTAGGTATTGCTAATTTTATATTTAATTTGTCAAGAAGAACTCCTAAGGGGTGCCTGGGTGACTAAGTCAGTTAAGCATCTGACTCTTGATTTGGGCTTGGGTCATGATCTCATGGTTCATGAGACTGAGCTCTGTGTTGGGCTCCACACTAACAGCTTAGAGCATGCATGGGTTTCTCTCTCCCTATCTCTCTGCACCTCCCCTGCTCATGTGTGAGTGCTCTCTCTTTCTCTTTCAAAATAAATAATAAACTTAAAAAAAAATCTTAAAATTCCACTATTTTCTTTATATTATATTTATGTAAAATTCAATTTAAGAACATGTAAAAAGTTTCATTATTGAGGGGCGCCTGGGTGGCTCAGTCGGTTAAGCGGCCGACTTCGGCTCAGGTCATGATCTCGCGGTCCGTGAGTTCGAGCCCCGAGTCGGGCTCTGTGCTGACAGCTCAGAGCCCGGAGCCTGTTTCAGATTCTGTGTCTCCCTCTCTCTGACCCTCCCCCATTCATGCTCTGTCTCAAAAATAAATAAATGTTAAAAAAAAAAATTAAAAAAAGTTTTCATTATTGCAACTATAGAAAAATATTTGTATGCTATTGACAACATAGTTTTATATTGTCATCTGTATCATGAAACATGATGATAGTATTACATTGCAAGGAGTAGGTAGGATTTTTGCTAAATTATGTTATCTCAAGGGAAAGGAGAATTTTTATATTAATGGCCCCAAATGTTTATTGCGTATTTCTCAACTGCTTTTGGAATGTGTTTTAGTTATGAAAAACAGTAACAACTCAGATTATTTTTACTACTGCACGGGGTAATGAAACTCATACCTAGAGAGTGTTATCCTTTCTTAATTAAAAAAATATTTTTATGAGAGCTAGAAATGCAGTAATTATTCTTTGTGATGTTTTATTTTTTAATCAAGAGAGTAAAGACAATTTTTTTGTGTCTTGATTAGAAAATAAAACATCACAAAGAATAGTTACTGCATTTCTTATCTTATTTGCTACTAAGGTTAGAAGGATAAGGTGATCTTTCACTATAGTTAAGTGGCTCTTATATTTTTATTTTTTACTATTTTTTTTAAAAGCTTATTTTTGAAAGAGAGAGAGAGTGAATGCGAGTGGGGTGGGGGGCAGAGAGAGAGAGAGAGAGAGAGAGGGAGACAGAGGATCTGAAGCAGGCTCTGTGCTGAGAGCAGAGAACCCTGTGTGGGACTCAAACTCATGAAACTGTGAGATTATGACCTGAGCTGGAAGAAAGATGCTTAACTGACTGAGCCACCCAGATGCCCCAAGTGGCTCTGACATTTTAATGTGTGTAAGAATCTCCTGAGTGCTTGATGAAGTTTTGGATACCCAAACTCAGCCCCCCTAGAAATTTGGTTTTACAAGTCAGCATATTTAACAGGCTCCTAGGTGATTAGGATGTATCTGGTCCTTTTAGAAACTTTGGCTAAGTGTCTATTTCTCAACATTAACTCAATTGCCATTAATATTAATTGCAAAATTAACTTGTTTTTCATTAAATCTTCAACACTGGTCTTAAAAGTTATTTTAAAAACTTACATGAAAGTATTTGAGCTATTATAATAGCTTTGGAAGTTAATAAGTTCTCTTGTTTTAGGTTATTACATTATACATTTGTGTAGAATTCTACAATTGAATAAGGACTATTACATCGTTTGCCAGTTTATCTTCATAACATGCCTGTGAAGTAGCTAAAACAGGTATTATCTTCATTTTATGTGTTGGGAAACAGGCTAATGAACATTAAGTGACCTGTCCTAGGTCATGTAGCTAATAAGCATCTGAGCTTGACTAGAATGTAAGTCGAGTCCTAGACCAGTGCTCTTTTTTTTTTTTTTAATTTTTTTTTAACGTTTATTTATTTTTGAGACAGAGAGAGACAGAGCATGAACAGGGGAGGATCAGAGAGAGAGGGAGACACAGAATCTGAAACAGGCTCCAGGCTCTGAGCGGTCAGCACAGAGCCCGATGCGGGGCTCGAGCTCACGGACCTCGAGATCATGACCTGAGCTGAAGTTGGCCCGCCAACCGACTGAGCCACCCAGGTGCCCCGACCAGTGCTCTTTCTATATCACACCATGTAAGATATCTAAAATTGAAAATTAAAAAAAGTGTATATACTTTTATGTGTATACACTTATTACATATGCATATATATCATCAGACATTGTTAAAGTTTTCTAATTAGAAAAATAAACATACTGATTAAATTTTAGCATATTTTTAATAGTAAATATGTTTTATCTTACAAACTCTACACTGTGAGTTGGGTAGGGGCATGGATTATGTGTTATATATCTTTATATTCTAATTGTCTAGCTTACTCTGTTGCACAGAGTACTTAGATGTTTAAGTGTTTGATGAATGAATGAATTGATAAATGAATGAAGGACCTTTAGGCTTTTGTGTCAAGGGGAATGTTTGAAGGTTTTTGATGTGTATTCTTGTCTTAAAATGGCGAAGTCTCATTATTTGGCTCTTGATTTAAAAAAAAATTTTTTTTAACGTTTATTCATTTTTTAGAGACAGAGAGAGACAGAGCATGAGAGGGGAAGGGGCAGAGAGAGAGGGAGACACAGGATCTGAAGCAGGCTTCAGGCTTTGAGCTGTCTGCACAGAGCCCGACGCGGGGCTCGAACTCACAAACTGCGAGATCATGACCTGAGCCGAAGTTGGATGCTCAACCAACTGAGCCACCCAAGTGCCCCTTGGGCTCTTGATTTTTAAACAGGGTTGGTACATGTTCTTGAGTCATGAATACATGGTGGTACCAGTTCTCACAAACAGATGTCAAATAGTGCTTCATGAAAAAGCAAAGCAATCATAAGATGGCAGTATATATATATATATATATATATATATATATATATTTTTTTTTTTTTGTGTGTGTGTGTGTGTGTGTGTGTGTGTGTGTGTGTGTGTTGTGTTGTGGAATATTTTGGTCACATATGCACTCCCAGTAATATATTGTATGCTACCAGGGCAGAACTGAGTTTGCATTAAAGGTAAAAGGAGTTCCTTTTATTTTAGAAATATCTCAAAAACCCTTAGAGAATATCTAAAGAAAATGTTTCTAAATCTGACAAACCTTTAAACTACCATTATAACTTTTCCCTTGCCTTTTTTGATAGAAGGAAATAGACCCACTTCCTGCTCTTCTCAAATAGTTTTAATAGTTCATGAAGATTTCCAGCATTCTGGTATATGTCTAATAGAGATCCTTTTGTGTCACATAAAATAGAATGTCTATAGTGTCATTTCCTAAGTGTATAAAATCTCCTGAAAGGTACTGTTACCTTTCTTTCTCTAGAACCAGATTGTTCCTTATGCCAGTTATTCAGAATGTCCAAATACAGTTTTTGTGGGCTGCTAGTTTTGTTTGATTTTATTTTTGTTTTATCTATGTATCTCTGTATAATTTTTTGTTTATAAGTAGGAGGAATAAATGAATCAAATATACTTGGTCTATCTCTCTGCGTATGTGCATAGTTGTATATTTGCAACTCATAACTAGCTTGACAAGGAAGTATATTAAATGAGTAGTTCAAAGACATTTTGGATAAACTGTGGTTTTCATGTATTTGGACAGTTCTCCTTTTTTTATGTTATGTATAATTGATACGTATATTTATTACTAATCCTGAAATCCCATTTCCAAAGGTAAGTGTCTACCAAAATACCTTATCTTGAAAAACGTTTGAGAAGAATTTAGGAATAGAAAACACTTTAAACACTCCTCCAGAAGACATGCTTTTGACTGATATTCTGAGTACTGGTTTTGATTCAGCATTTGGCACTTCTCCAAGTATTCCTCCCATGCTCTCTCAAGTTCTTTGAGTTGTTTCAATACGTATTGGTAGAATCATGGGAACTTGGCTTTACTGTTGTTAATAACATTATATTTTGAACACCCTTTAATCCTTGGCATACTAAACTTCATCTCAGGCATTTTTTTTTTTTCAGAGTAAGAAATGTTCAGAAATTGTCTTTATAAATAGGATAATTGGGCAAAGAATGTATTTTGAAAATATTTCAAAATTTTTATTTAACACTCTACTATTATTTTTGTTTCTTTTGACCTTGAAACAAGTTTATGTTCCCATGTTCTGTATGTGAACTTTTGGTTCTGAAAGTTATAGCTTTCTATTGTCACAATTATTCCTTACAAATGTTCTGTTTTTTCCGTTCATACTATACTTATGACATTCTCCTGATTTCATTTTGACAGTAATTCCCTTTGGGTTCCTAGAGCATGTTTTTTATTCCCTTTGCAGTACTTATTTTATCTTGCATTTTTATTTATTTATTTATTTTTTTAAAGGATAATCTTTCTTTTTTTTTTAAATTTTTTTTTTTAACGTTTATTTATTTTTGAGACAGAGAGAGTCAGAGCCTGAACGGGGGAGGGGCAGAGAGAGAGGGAGACACAGAATCGGAAGCAGGCTCCAGGCTCTGAGCCATCAGCCCAGAGCCCGATGCAGGGCTCGAACTCACGGACTCACAGACCGTGAGATCATGACCTGAGCTGAAGTCGGACGCTTAACCGACTGAGCCACCCAGGCGCCCCTATCTTGCATTTTTAAATAACATCTGAATTCTCTGAAATGCAAGCTCAGTGTGGATAAACTCTGGTCTTACTCATTTTTGTTTCTCACCAATACCAAACATAGGGCTTTTCAAAAAGTGGGTGCTCAAGATTTATTCTTTTGAATTAAATTAATCTTTTAGTCTTGTTTCCATGAATATAATTCTATAAAAACCTCTTGTTTCCAAGAACCTCTGTAAAATCTGGACAGACAATGGTTTTCTCCTTTGGTATCATCAACCGTTTTCTGCTTTAGATTTTTTGGTCCTGATTTCTTTCTTTTTTTCCTTCCTTCCATCCTTCCATCCTTCCTTCCTCCTCTTCCTCCTTCCCCTTCTCTTCCTCTCCTTCTTTTGTTTTCTTTCTTTCTTTCTTTTTTTTTTTTTTTTTACAAATTTAAAAATTTGAATATAGTTGACATACAATGTTACATTGAGAACAGTGGAGAACAACTTTAAAGTCTTGGGCCTGTGGACTTTTACTATAACCAGGAAGAGCACTTTATTGTATCACATGAAGTTTGCTTTGTTTCTATATTACTGTTGTTACTTGTTAGCAAAAGAGCTTTATGTCATTACTGTACACACGGTAAATGCAATAAATATAGAAGTGATAAATGATGCTATTCATCCCTATTCTTTCCTTTTGATTCCAGTAAGATTTAGAAAAATTAATTGGGGTAGGGTTACATTAGAATATATTTAAATTCCTTTAACTTCCATTAAATAAATGCATTTTACATTTAGTTGTCAGAAATGTGAAACCTACCTTACAGAAGGGCCAATTAATTCCTTACAGGTGATTGCTAAGAAAAAGTGTGATTCTCCTTGCCTTTTATATACCAGTCATATTAGCCTAATTTTGTCCTAATAGAAAATTTGACTTTTTATTGCTGAAGTCATTGCAATTTTTATGAAGGATATTTACACATTACAGATGAAATCCTTGTTGGTCATGTGACTTGAGATAAATTCCTTCATCTCTCCAAGTTTCTGTATCCTTGATAGTAGATTGGAGGCACCCAGATCAGACTCTTGATAGGATCTGTCTTCTTTTCCTAGCCTGGATTAATTTTCCTGTTCATTGGTTCCAGTGATGTCTCCAAGTTTTCTATTTCTATATCTTGTCTCATTCCCCTCTGGTCCAGAGCAAGCAATTATTAAATCCTATGATTTCTAAACTCTCCTGGAACCCTCCTATGGAGCCTTTGCGCTTTATCAGACCTAGAATTAGGACAGGGTTTGGCTGCCTTGCAGTCAAAGGACTTAGCATTCCTTATTTCCTTCTCCTGCTTTATATGTTGCCTTAGGCTGTTCCTGACCTAGTACCCTGAATCCAAGCCTGTTTAATAGTGAATATGCACATTTCAGTAGTCCTCTTGACAACCACAAGAAGTATAGGTACCTTTAGCCTTATTTTAGAGACAAGGAAACTGAGGTACAGGGAGATTCAATTACTTGCCCAGGTGCACTGAACTGTGGAGTGGCAGAACCAAGATTCAATTTCGATCATTTAATCTGACACCAGGGTTCATGTTCTTCACCACCTCAGTATGCTGACACTGTCTGTGCACAAAACCCATGTCTTTGATGCACACATACTGACTGTAGATTTTCTGTGTTTTTTTCCCCCCTCCTGAATAGATAATTTAGTGCAGATCAATATCTGCTTTTGATAGAATATTTCTTAAGAGAGTCTCTTAAGGTATTTAAAGACCTAATTACCTTCTTAGAGAACAGTCTCCATGATTGTAGCGTTTCCTGCTGCCTTTTCAAGTGCTTATTTTTATTGTCCCCATGTAACTGGGATGTCTCATCTAGAACTTACAAAGCCAAGGTTCCCATTAATTTAATAATTAATTTAATAAGGAACATAGATTATTTACAGAAAATGTATAATTCTGTTCATTTCTTATAACTTTTGTTATTATACATATGCATTATAGAATGTTATGAAAATACAAGAAATTAAAAAGGAAGATTAAAAAGTGTCCATATTCCAGCCCAGAGAATACTACTGTTTGATAAGTATTTACTTTAGACAAACACACATACATATGTGCCATATATCTAATTTCTATTTTCATATTTTTTACTCAATTGGGGCAATTAAGTAGATACTTTGTTTTTATCCTGTTCTTTTTAAAAGAAGGTTATTTCCATTTATGTTGACAATGCATTAAATGGATTTGATAGTTTCTTATTTGGTAGTATCATGACCAAGATCAAATTTTCCTATTTTAGTCTTTATGACATGTGTCTTTCTATTCCACATATTCATCATTTATTTAAGACAATAATCTTGGATTTTCCTTTGTCACATTTTACCTCTAATCCATAGCTAATTCTGTTGGCTTTATTTTCTAAAATATACTGTATTCAAATAATTTCTCTTTACCTCCACTGTTGCACTCTGGTCCGTGTCACTGCCAGCTCCTGCTTAAATTATCATAGTACCTTTTAAATTTATCTCCCTGCTTCTGACCCTTTACATTTCTCTCACAGTAAAATTTCTAAAATAAAGTTGGATCATGTCACTCTTCTCCTCAGAACCCTACTAAAGCTTCCTGTCTTACTAAGGGTAAAAGCCAAAATCTCTGTAATAGCTTACAAGGTTCTACATGATGTAGTCTCTACAGATTTGTTGAACTCCTACTCTCTCCTTTTTTTCTCTCTTACTCTGTCCTTGCCCCATTGGCTTCCAGACTGTTCTAAACTGCCAGGGCCACTCAGCTTGAGGGCCTATTGTTTGGGAAATGGTAGTCTCCCAGGGCAACACCAGGCCATCTATCTATCACAGAAGTAATGGAACAGAAAGGCTCACAGGGCCAATTAAGATGCTCAAACACATGGTTTATTAAGTCAATTTAAAACACACTATGAGAGGTGCCTGCATGGGTCAGTTGGTTGAGTGTTGGACTCTTGATTTTGGCTCAGGTCATGATCTTGCGGTCGTGGGATCGAGCCCCCACGTCAGACTCTGTGCTGAGCATGGAGCCTGCTTAAGATTCTCATTCTCTCTCTCCCTCTCTCTTTCTCTCCCTGTCTTCCTCTCTCCCCCGTTGACCCCCCCTCAAAAATACACACACACGCGCGCGCGCGCGCACACACACACACACACACACACACACAGTACACTATGAGAAAGAAGGGGAGAAATGGGATAAAGTTAATACACTTAAGATAGGGCACAAGTGAGTGAAGGACCAGATTCCCTGAATTTTGGAATACACAGTTTTCATGCCTTTTCTCTCTCTGCCTTAACAGCAAAGAGGACCAGAATTGAGGTAAGTGAGAGGCCCAGTCAGATAGAAGATGCTCTGGTAATATCACAACACGTACCTGCTCAATCAAAGAGACGCTGGGGTGAGCATGCCTGGCCTTAGCTCTAGCTTGCCACTTATCTTGGTGAGCAACTATGGGTTTTGTTTTTGTTTCTTGGGGAGAGAACATGTAGGATAACTAAATTAAGACCTCATATATATGTAGAGTGGCTCTTAAGTCTCATGTTTATTTATTGTTCATGAATACTTAATGCATCAGGTATCTCATTATATATAGAACCTCTTTTTTTTTTTTAAATGTTTATTTATTTTTGAGAGAGAGAGAATGTGAGCAGGTGAGGGGCAGAGAAGAGGGAGACATGGAATCCTAAACAGGCTCCAGGCCCTGAGCTGTCAGCACACTGCCTGATGCGGAGTTTGAACCCACAAACTGTGAGATCATGACCTAAGCTGAAGTCGGATGCTTTACTGACTGAGCCACCCAGGCCCCCAAAGAACCTCTTGAATATTAGAGCTTATTGCATATTTAGTGCCTCATGAACTTAGGCATCTTGGTCCTCCCATTTCTATCTTTTCAGACACATGCTCTGCTTACTATTTCTATTTATATGTTTAACATGTCTTGTGAATTCTGCCTATTTATTATATATTATTACTTATACATTTATTCAACTTCTGTAGCAAATTAGATATTCTCACAAGCAAATGTATTACTTATACATTTATTCAACTTCTGTAGCAAATTAGATATTCTCACAAGCAAATGTATACTATAGGACCTCTATATGACCTCTACACTTGCTGTTCCCTCTTTTATCTGTAACACTGGTATCTGCATGACTTCCTCTCTTTCTTCAAGGCTTTGCTCAAATATTATCTCAAATGTCATCTCACTGATAGGCCTTCTCTGACTACCCTATGTAAAATAGCAGCTTGCTTGCTCCCTCAACCTCGACTCTGTTCTCTTTTCTGCTTTAATGTTCTCTATGGTCTTTGCCACCATTACACATACTATATACTGACTTCTTCCTCACTAGAATCTAAGCTACTTGAGGCTAGGCACTTTATTTTATTCAGTGCTTTTTCCCTAGTGATTGGTACCTAGCAGTTGTTCAGTAGGTATCTGTTTAATAAAAAAATGAATGGGGAGCCAAATGAATCCATGAGGAGTCACTTAAAATAGTGGGTGTCTTTTTCTTCATTAAAAAATAGTGTAGGCATAAGGAAAAGTTTTTTAAAGGCCATTAAACTAGTAGCCTGGTTGTAAAGGAACATTTTATAGTATGAGAGAGTTAAGAATATATAGTAAATATCCTTTCTTAAAGTTTACTTGAGAGCAGAAAAATGATTAATTTTAGTCATTATTTTGAAACTCTGGTTCATGATAAATCCATTAAAGAATAATTTTTGTAATACTTACTATGTATTATGTAATAAGTATTTATGGAATTTATGTTTTTTACAAAACAAGCACAAGGAATGGATATGAGGATTAAATATTTCCTATATGAGAAAAAAGATTCATTCAAGAAACAGGAAAGGATAATGTATGATAAGAGACAGTTTTGCATAAATTAGAGTCAATAAATGTAGGAGTTTAGAGAAGGAAAAGGTCAATGTGGGTTAGAGTGCTGGGGAGCTCACTGTATGGACTGGGGAGGATGGATTGGATATGTAGAAAGGGGAAGTGTATATCTGATGGAGATAAGGAAAAAAGATGCTGAAGTCTTTCATAACTTGAATTTAAAGAATTTGGCTTTTATCCTATCAATCCTATTTTTGTTGAATCATTGGAAGTTTTGAAATAAGGGAGTAACGTGATCAGATAAATGTTTTAGAAATACAATAAAATGAGTGTTATATGGAGAATGCATGGGGGAGAGGTGGTAGCTCCAGCAAGAACAGAGCTAAGAAAAATAGAGAAGAGTGTTGTAGTAATTCAAGAGAGATGATGGTTTTCTTTTTTTTAATTTTTAAAATTTTTATTTTTTAATATTTATTTATTTTTGAGAGACAGAGACAAAGTTCAAGCAGGGGAGGGGCAGAGAGAGAGGGAGACACAGAATCAGGCAGGCTCCAGGTTCTGAGCTGTCAGCACAGAGCTCGATGCGGGGCTTGAGCTCACAAACCGTGAGATCATGACCTGAGCCGTAGTCGGATGCTTAACGACTGAGATGATGGTTTTCTGAACTCAAAGAGAGTTAAGTGGGACTTTTGTTGTTTAACTTTTGTTAATATTGTTCATGCAATTTATTACTTTCCTCTTTTGACCACTGATAACCTTCGTATAGGTCTCTGGTGTTACATGTACTGCACAAAATTACAACTATTTATTTTCATGCCTCTCATCCTCTACTAGTTTATAATCATCTTGTGCCCCAGGGAATCTAGCTATGCTCAGAAAATATAAGACAAATACATGAGTTCAATGAACTTAGGCTGTTAGGTTAGGACAGGATGCATTTAAGCTGGTTTCCTTCTTAAATTTAGCTCTCAGAATGTTAGAAGATGCCAGTCTTAAATTGGGGGATAGTCAATGGCTATTCACATAAATACATAAAGTAGTTTGGGTGATTGGCACAAAATAAAAAGGAATTTGCATTTTGATAATGTTTATAAAGGCATATTGCCTACATTTCAACTGTCAAATATGTCTTTGTCTTCTTTCTCTTATAGTTCATTTGTGCATGATTCCACTTTTATCTCAGTTGTGATAATGAGATGAAAAGTTTTATATATGGAGAGTGCTAAAATAAGCAAAATATAAGATTTAATGTTTAAATATAATGGAATAAAAGTAGGCATCCTGCATAGAGGAATAATTTTTTAGTATTTTGTCTTGGAATTTTTATTCTATCAGAAACGTTTCTTTGATGACTCATATCATGGATAAGCCTTGAGCATAGCAGTTTGGTATAAACCCTTCTGATATCAGAGCAGAGATTAAAGTCATTGCCTATTAGAAGTCTGAGGGGATAGACTACATATCTGTAAGTATATATATATATATATATATATATATATATATATGGCTCTTTAAGTACCTCTAATGATCTGATTTAGCCTCACTATAACTTGAGGAGATGGGCAGACTACATGCTGTTTGTTTCTATTTGACAGATAAACTTATTTCTTTATATCTCTGTGCATGACCTCTTTTTTTTTTTTAATGTTCATTTTTTAAATTTATTTTGAGAGAGAGAGAAAGAGACAGAGCACAAACAGGGAGGGGCAGAGAGAGAGAGGGAGAGAGAGAATCCCAAGTAGGTTCTGCAGAGCCTGATGTGGGGTTTGATGGCATGATGGTGAGATCATGACTGGAGCCGAAATCAAGAATCAGACGCTCAACCAACTGTGCCACCCAGGTGCCACCATGATGTCTTTGAAAGAACTTCTCTGTGAACTCTCATGTGATGCTAAAGATGACCACTTTATTATTTTTTTTATTTAAACTTTTTTTTTTTTAATTTTAGAGAGCACAAGCTGGGGAGAGAGGCAGAGGGAGAGAGAGAGAGAGAGAGAGAGAGAGAGAGAGAGAATCTTAAGCAGACTCCATGCTCAACATGGAGCCTGACTTGGGGCTCGATCCCATAACCTTGGGATCATGACCTGAGCCAAAATCAAGAGTCGGTCGCTCAACTAGACTGACTGAGCCACCCAGGTGCCCCATGATGGCCACTTTAAACAGAGATTCAATGGCCATTTATTTTAATGGTAGTTTTTAAAATGTAGAGTATAAATTTTCCAAAATAAAGTACATATTTTGAGTAGTGTGTAGAACACTGTTGGCACCATAGATAAGAAAATGTCAGTTGCTTTGGATTTACAGCTAAAATTTCAGTTAGAAGAATCCTACTTAGTTGTTAATTTGACTTGTGGTTACATAAAAGCCTCTTGGGATACAACTTAAAAGCCTGGCTAAGAGTATTGTGTTAGATTTGTGTGGGTGGTTGTGGTTGAGGCAGAATTTTATATGTCATACTCCAAAAACTGAGGAATTTGTTCCTTACTTCATTTAACATTGTGATAAGTCTATAAGCTCAGTACTCAGCTATTTACATCTTTGTGGATTGTCCTTGCTGTTAGATTATTTTTGCCACCACTTAACTTACTATGGCCATGTGTGAAGACCTGGGCTCCTTATGGACCAGTAGATCCTAAATGTTAATTTGCCATTATTCAGGAGAACTGATAAAGATGTAGATTCTAGGGCCTCACTCTAAGGGTCTGTTTATTAGATCTGCAATGAGGCGTAGGAACATATTTTTCACTTATTTAGCAAATATTTGAGTACTTAACAGTATGTGCCAGGAACTGTTCCAGGTGATAGGGACATGTCAGTATTTTCTTTCTGGAAGCCTTCTTGCCACTGTTTGTGTATGCATGTGAGTGTGGGGATCACAGATGGGAAAAAATAAATAATATAAAAAATAAGCTAATTCCATGGTATATTAAAGGGTGTTAAATACTATGGAAAAAACAGAGTTGGTTAAGTGGGTTAGCAGTTTGGGAGTGCCACGTGTGGTTAGGCATGAGAGATGGAGGTGGGTGTGCAGTTTTACCAGCTCTCATGTTATTCTGATATGTATTTGACCATACATTGCAAAACACTGTTGTAGCCATTATAATTTAAAATGATAATTTAGGGGCACCTGGGTGGCTCAGTTGGTTGAGCATCCCACTCTTGGTTTCAACTCAGCTCATGATCTCATGCTTCGTCGGGTGGAGCCCCATGTTGGGCTCTGCGCTGAAGCCTGCTTGGGATTCTCTCCCCACCCCCATCTCTGTCCCTCCCTCATTTGTACTGTCTCTGTCTCTCAAAATACATAAATAAACTTAAAAAAAAATAGGGGCACCTGGGTGGCTCAGTCAGTTAAGTGTTGGACTTCAACTAAGGTCATGATCTTGCTGTTTGTGGGTTCAAGCCATGCTTCGGGCTCTGTGCTGACCACTCAGAGCCTGGAGCCTGCTTTAGATTCTGTGTCTTCCTCTCTCTCTGCCCCTCCCCCCTTGTGTTCTGTCTCTTTCTCAAAAATAAACAAACATTAAAAAAATTAAAAATATAAAATAAAATGCTAATTTAATATGATTTCCTATGAATGAATTGTGGTTCTTCAAATTAAAAAACAATATTAAGTACAAGTTGTGAATTATAAAGAACTGAAACATAAGTTTTTAACAGTTATAGACCATAAAATTCACCCAATATAAGTGTATATAGTTTAATAAACTTTAGTAAATTTGTGCAGTTGTGTAACCATTACCATAGTCCATTTTAAAAATATTTCCACCACCCCAATTTGTGCTTGTGTGCAGGCATTCCTTCCTTACCTCACTCCCAGGCAAATCACTGATCTGCTTTCTTTCTCTGTAGTTTTGCCTTTTCTAGAAATTTTTTATGTATGGAACCATAATATTTAGTCTTTTGAGTCTTGTGTCTTCATTTAGTGTTCTGTTTTTAAGGTTCATTCACATTGTTGTGTGTATTAGTACTTCATTCCTTCTCATTGCAGAGTAGTATTGTTTTGTAGGGAGATACTGCACTTTATTCACCAATTGGTGGATATTTGGGTTATTGTTAGTTTTTAGCTATTTTGAATAATGCTGCTGTGAATATTTGCACGTTTTTGTGTGGACATATGGTTTCATTCCTATGGAATGGAATTACTGGGTATATGTTAAGGGTATACTCAACTTTTTTTTTTTTTTTTTTTTTTTTAATGTTTTATTTATTTTTGAGACAGAGAGAGACAGGGCATGAACGGGGGAGGGGCAGAGAGAGAGGGAGACACAGAATCGGAAGCAGGCTCCAGGCTCTGAGTCATCAGCCCAGAGCCCGACGTGGGGCTCGAACTCGTGGACCACGAGATCGTGACCTGAGCTGAAGTCGGACGCCCAACCGACTGAGCCACCCAGGCGCCCCTATACTCAACTTTTTAAGATGCTGCTAGTTTTCCAGAGTAGCTGTACTGTTAAATATTCTCACCAGCAGTATATGATGGTTCCAGTTTCTCCACATCCTTGTTAACTCTTGGTCTTGTTAGTCTTTTTGATCATAGCCCATCCTGTTGGATATGTAATGGTATCTATCTGTGGTTTTAATTTGTGTTTCCCTAATGATCAGGGATGTCAAGCATCTTTTCCTGTATTTATTGACCATTTGTATTTCTTCTTTAGAGAAATATTTATTCAGATTCTTTGCCTATTTTTAAATTGGATTCTTTATCTATCTGCCTATTGTTGAGTTATAAGACTTCTTTTTATATTATGGATATTAGAATATCTAATATCTAATATCTAATATCTAATATCCAGATATACATCTGATCAATATACATCTGATCTGTGTATATCAGATATATGATTTACACATATTTTCTCCCATTCTGAAGATTATCTTTTTACCTTTTTGATAATGTACTTTGATGTACCAAATTTTCAAATTTTGATCAAGTCCAATTTATTGATTTTTTTTCTTTGTTACTTGTGCTATTTGTGTCATATCTCAGAATCCATTGCCAAACTGGAGGTCATAAAGATTTATCCCTATGTGTTTATTATCTATTCATATATCTTCCCATAGGATATATTTTTAGAAAGGGAAGACAAAACCAGGTATGATTAGGCAATATAGACAGTAATTCATACTTTTGAATTATGGTGACACTAAACTAAGATTCCTTTTTTCTTGTCATTGTACCCCTCCAAATCCTGGACTTGAGTTGAAAATTTTTCTCAGGACTCCCCTCAAATTTATTTCTTGCCATTAACCAACTCTGAGGATGAATTCTGTAGTTAAGATATATTGGAGTTAAATGCTTCTTAGGCAGTATGATCTCAGCTTTTCAGCTCTAATGACTTTCTATCACTTTTAAAGAAGCAAGTAACTTCCTATGTAGGCTGGTTTATCTACATGAGGAGAGGTCTTACAATGTCCTCTCATTTTCTGTGCCACACTTTCCTCTGTTTATATTTTCTAGTGAAATGGAATGATTATTTATATAGACTGAAATTAATTTTTTCTTTGATATTTTTCCTCCACATCGAGTAAACTTTAATGAAAGTTTACTCGATGTGGAGGAAAAATATCATATATCATATCATATTTTATCATAGTGTATCATATCACACCCCACCCCCCACCACCACCCTGGTAGGCAGAATAATAGTTTCCCCAAATGTCCAAGTTCTAATCCTCAGAACCTGCAAATAAGTTGCATAACATGGCAAAGGATAATTAAGGCAGAAGATGAAATATTAAGGTTGCTAATCAGCTGATCTTAAAATAGACAGGTAAACCTGTATTATATGAGTGGGCCCAGTGCAATCACAAGGGTCCTTAAATAGGGAAGAGGGAGGCAGAAGAGGAGGTCAGAGTGATGTGATGTGAGAACTGGACAGCTGTTGCTGGCTTTGAAGATGGAGGGAGAGGGCTCTGAGTCAAGGAGTATGGGTGGCCTTCAGAAACCAAAAAGGGCAAGGAAATTGATTGTCCCCTAGAGCCTCCAGAAAGGAATGCAGCTCTCCTGGTGCCTAGATTTTAGCCCAGCGAGACCCATTTTGGATTTCTGACCTACAAAACTTATAAGATTATGGATTTATTTTTTAAGCCACAGAGTTTGTCCTAATTTGTTACATCAGCAATAAGAACACATACACCCCCTTATTAATTATCTCTAGGGTAATGACTTTGCATTTATATGGCAAATATGTATCACCTTTCCAGGAGTCTAATTTATAATTTTGGGTAAGATTGTTTTATATTTTTATCATATAAACCCTTGCTTATTATGTTTATTAATTGGAAATGAAAATGTACTTATTATCTTACTCATACTTAACTAGGAGCCCCTCGACATTTTAAATACAATGAGCACAAGTCTCCCAAAAACGAGCAAATTACAAAAGTAACATGTTCCTAAACTAGGGTGGGTTTCCAGTTTTAAGATCTTGGGCAAGTCTCTTAATCTCTCCTAGCTTGAATTTTCTTCTTGGTAAAATGAAGGAATTAGAATAAACAATCTTTCAGGTCATCTCAAGTTCTATGATATGATAATTTAGTGCACATGTGTATGTATGTGTATATCCATACAGTTACTCTATTCTTTTACCTTTTTAATTGAGGATTTGAATGTCTCCCCTTTAGTGATGTAAAAATATAAAGTTTTGTTTAGTAGGATGAATTATTGAATTGTTCATTTATTTAATTTTGTTTTTATGGAGTTTTGACTATTGCTTTCTACTGAAGATAGAAGATGAAGAGCCTTTCTGCTCTTGGGGATCTCATGGTTATCATGGGGGGAAAGATACTGCTAGACAGCTCTACTTAAAGTGCTGTGGAAACAGAGAAAGGGTCTTTTTTTTTTTTAATGTTTATTTATTTTTCAGAGAGACAGAGAAAGAATGCGAGTGGGTTAGGAGCAGAGAGAGAGGGAGACACAGAATCCGAAGCAGGCTCCAGGCTCCGAGCTGTCAGCACAGAGCCTGAAGTGAGGCTCGAACTCACAAGCTGTGAGATCATGACCTGAACCGAAGTCGGACGCTCAACCTACTGAGTCACCCAGGCGCCCCCAGAGAAAGGATCTTAACCCTTAGGAGGTCTGGACTGGCCTCCTACAGGAAATGGTGCTGGTCAAGAAGGGAGTGGGTGGGATGGGTGCCTGAGGATGGGTATTTGAAGCAGAGGATAGAGCATTTCTAAAGCAATGGAGAGAGAGAGAACCTGAAGTGTTGGAGAGTGGAAATAAATGGGTCAGGGATGCTACTATTTTTTAATTGAAGTATAGTTGACATACAATATTATAATAGTTTCAGGTGTACAACGTGGTGATTCGACAACTCTATACATTATACAGTGCTCACCATAAGTGTAGTTACTGTCTGTCACCATGCAAAGTTATTGCAATATTATTGGTTATATTGCCTATGCTGTACTTTTCATTCCCATGACTTACTTATTTTATAACTAGAAGTTTGTACCTCTTGGTTCCCTTCACCTATTTTGCCCATCCCCCGCCCCTCAGGCGCTATTAAGATATTTTAAATAGGAAAATTGAACATTGAACATTTTTGCACTGATGTTTTTAAAAGGTAAGCATGTGAAGACAGTTTAAAGTGTATAAATATAAGGTGGGGAACCTCAGTGGCTTAGTTGGTTGAGCATCTGACTCTATTTCAGATCAGGTCATGATCCAAGGGTCATGGGACCAAGCCCTGTGTTGGGCTCTGTGCTGACTGTGGAGCCTGCTTTAGATTCTCTCTCTCTCTCTCTCTCTCTCTCTCTCTCCCTCCCTCCCTCCCTCCCTCCTTCTCTCTCTCTCTCTGCCCCCGCCCCCCACTCATGCTATCTCTCTTTCTTAAAAAAAAAAAAAGAAAGAAAGAAATTGTGTGTAAGGTATACATCAGGAGGGAGATGGGCAGATTGGAGAGTGAGAACAGCGAGAAGATTGTTGGCCATTGTCCACATGAGAAAGGACATTCACCTGAACTAAGACAGGAACAGTTAAAATGGAGGTAATGATTTCAAAGGCTTTACACAGACAAAATGAACAAATCTTAGTAATGGATTAGATGTGAAGTGGGTTCGTGAGAGAGAAGGAATCTAGGATGACTCTGGGATTTCTCATTAACAGAACTAGACATTGATCTCAGAAATGCAGAGGTGTGTGAAAACAGTATGAATAGTATTGGTCATATTGAGTTTGAGGTGCCTGTAAGATACCTGGGTAATTTGACAGGCCTACAACTCAGGGATGAGAGGTAAAAATTTAGGAGCTATAACTACATGTAAGGTCATTATAAGTGTCAAAGGAAATGACATCCGAAAGTGCCAAACAGATCAATTTACCTAATGAATAAGTGGTAGACCAAGTTCTCCTAATTTTAATTTGGGTGCTCTTCTGGTCAATGAAGTACATTCCCATGACCAAATCACAGAGGAGATTTAAGTAGTAGTTGGGGGTTGAACTCACATGTCTGTGAAATCTTTTCCAGTCCTGAGGATGAATGAGTTAACAAGTATAATATGTGTAAAATAGTGCCTGGCACATATATGGATCACATAAGTGTTTGTGATTATTCTGTAAATCTGTAGAATCTTTGTAGTTTCTGTTAATTTGGATACCAATACTATTTAGGTATATTAATACTGTTTGATTGTAAAATGCATACAGAAAAAGCACAATTAGTAAATATGAAAGCCATTATTTTATTTATGTCTTAATTTTTGTAAATAGGTTTGCCAAAAACAGTAAATGTGATTGCTTGGATAGAATTTTTGCAGTTTCTTTAAAGATCTGGTTAAAGAAAATGAAGTTTGAATTTAACTGAAATTCAACAGGTTTTTTTTTTTTGTTTGTTTGTTTGTGTTTTTTTTTTTTTTTGCTTAAAAAGGACAAATAGACAAAGACTGAAATTTGACATGAAGATGACATTTGTATTGCAGGCTGTGCCACATTTACAGAAAATTTGGCTTAGGAAAAGTGCTCTTTGGCTGCCCCTAAGCTTTGATTAGCATCTGAATGGTGAAATGAAAAAAGATGAAAGCAACCATTCACAATGAGGAGGAAAGGAGGACTAAAGGATTTCCTGCAGATTGGTTACATATTGTAGATACGCCAGTCCTGGAGGATGCCTGCAGGAATCTGGCTGGCTACTACACAGAATCCAAGCTGTGATGCTTGTTCTGCTGTGGTGGGCTCAGTGTTCCAGTTAAAAACACAGCCACTTCTATATTTCCTTGTTCTTCATTGATAAAGTTGGATGGTACATTGGGAGGATCAAATGAGATTGTATGAAATAGCATGAAAATTCAGTACAGTGCTAGATGCATTGTAAAATGCTCAACCTGGATTAGTGCCCTTTTCTCTTTATTCCACTGTAAGCACTGTGATAGTTAAAATGCTGTTTCTTTCCTCAAATTCTTTTGGGGAAAGTATCAAAAAGATGCCTCAATTAGTTTAATGTTGCCTATGTTATTAGCCTGTGTTTCCAACAGAGTCTGAGGCAAAGTCGCGGAGTTCATGCTCTACCTGAGTACAATCCCAGGGTAGCAAAAGTGAGGGGGAAAAAATGAAGCAAGGTAGCCAAAACAGGACAGCAAATACATAGTGCACATTATTCATTTGTAAATATGGACATGTCACCAGGTTTGTCTCTGGATAAGCCATATGGAAACACTCATTTCAGAATAGTCTGTTGCAGAGAAGAAAGGAGAATAATGTATCTATTTCTTCTTCTTGTCTCTTGTCTGTCATTGGTCAACATTTGCCCCCTGTCCTATGGGTTTCTGTTCTTTAGCCCTCTTGGCAGCTACTGGGAAGCCACATACATGAAAAGTATTATGTGAACTATGAAACATTAAACACCTATACTTTTAAACTGTTTTTCTTCTTGGACATTCAGGAGACAGCAATATGCATATAAGTGTTTATTGGATAAATATTAAGTAACTAAATATTAATCTGTATGATAGATTTTTTCATTTACAGTTATTTTGTTAAAAATGGAACAAATAGATGAAAAGTCTCAATTCTAACCCACTCAAACACATATGTATTAATACAAAATTTACATATTGAGAAATGCCATCTTAACAAATTAGTTTAAGAATTCCCAAATTTTATAATTCAAAGCATTCTTACTGTGTTTACAAATTTCCATTAGAGAATGCATTTCATTTCAGTGAGGTTTCAGTATGTTTAGAGTTTTCCTAATTTTTAAAAAAATAAGTGGTAATTTAGCATTGTATTTTAACTACTATTATTATCTTGTAGCAAATGGTTTTGTAAAACACAGAATTACCATAGTGAGTCACAATCTAAATTAGCGGTTTAGGTGGAGTAGGGTTTTACAGCTATTCTCTGTGTCTCTACACATATCTAGACATTAAACTGAAAAGTTCTTTGTTATAGTTTTATAAGCATGTGTAAGTTAGCATATAGGCTTGACTGCTAGAACAGAGATCCCAAACATCAGCTGTTTTACGATATGCTAGTTCAGGGTGAGGAAGGAATCTGCACAGTGTTGGGGACCCAGGCTGCTTCTATCTTTTCACTTTGTTGTCTCGAGGATATTGATCTCATGCTTATGGATGGAAACCACCATGTTTATATCTCAGCAAATAGCAGAAGAGGGAGGACATGCTCCTTTATTTTAAGGTACTGACCTGGAGGTAGCACATATCACTTGTTTGTTTGTTTGTTTGTTTTTTCTTTTTGTCAGAACTCTGTCATAGTCATATGTACGTATGTACATAGTCATATGTAGTAGCAAAGGAGACTAGGAAATGTAGGATGCCATATACCGGGCTAAAATTCCTAGTGCTATGGAAAAAAGAAAACATGGATTTGGGGAGATAGCTAACAGTTTCTGCCACATGCACTCTCTCTGCCAACCA
Organism: Panthera uncia; assembly: GCF_023721935.1. NCBI lineage: Eukaryota > Metazoa > Chordata > Mammalia > Carnivora > Felidae > Panthera > Panthera uncia. Next base: position 65,261,118 of record NC_064809.1, on the reverse strand, counting down.
TGAAAAATGTCCATTTCCTCTCCAACTGTCATACCTGGATGATGTGAAGTCAGTCCTTTCTCTCAAGTTCTGATACTATTTCTTGTCGTTGGTGTATCTGATCTGAAAGCTAGTTTATCTGCCATCTGCTCACTGCCCAAATGCACATCCAATATACAATGGTAAAGTCAAGGCAGGGTAATACATCCAAAAGATACTGGTAGAGGAAAAGCAGGGTAAGACACTCCATTTGGAAAAGGGGAAGATTGGAAACCCAATAGTCACTCTGCAACAGTCAAATCCTGTGTGTAGGAATCATGAAGATTTTTATCCTGGTAGTTGAAGAAGTTCTTTGTTAGCCCTCCTGGCAAGCTTATCCCCTGCCCTTGGGGAGGAAATCACTTATTCTCCAAGATTTCTGGCTTTGTCCTTTGGGAGATTGTTTATTGTCTGTTATTGCCCATGGCCAGATCTAAAGTGGGCATTGAAAAGTATATCCTTTTCTTAGGGATGGATAGCTTTCTAAGCTGGCTTCCTGCTGGTGCAGGAAAAAGAGCCCAAGGGGTTGTCATTGGATTGAGTAATTATAGGCTTTTACAGTCCAGGTGTTATGTGTGTGTAATGCATACCTTCAAAAACGTATTGGATTTTATCCCTATTTGCGGTGATTAGTTCCAAGTGAGAGTAACCATAGTCAAACATTAATCAAGACATAGTTGTGTGCATTGGTTTGTTAGTTTTTTCCTAGCTAAGAATGCTGGATTTTATTTTATTTTTGTGTATTTATTTATTTGAGAGAGAGTGAGGGAGCACGCATGCATGAGTGGGGGAGGAGCAGAGGGAGAGAGAGAAACTTTTTTTTTTTTTTAATGTTTTTATCTATTTTTGAGACAGAGAGAGACAGAGCATGAGCAGGGGAGGGACAGAGGGAGAGGGAGACACAGAATCTGAAGCAGGCTCCAGGCTCTGAGCTGTCAGCACAGAGCCCGACTTGGGGCTTGAACTCACGGAGTGTGAGATCAAGACCTGAGCTGAAGTCAGACACTCAACCGACTGAGCCACCCTGGAGCCCCAAGAATCTTTTTTTTTTAAGTTTATTTATTTTGAGAGAGCACAGAGCCTGACGTGGGGCTCGACCTCACGAATTCTGAGATCATGACCTGAGCGCAGATCAAGACTGAGACACTTACCTGACTAAGCCACCCAATAGCTCTGGGAGAGAATCTTAAGCAGGCTCCACCCCCAGTGAGGAGCCCCATGAGGTGCTTGATCTCATGACCATGAGATCGTGATCTGAGCCCAAATCAAGAGTCAGATAGATGCTTAACTGACTGAGCCACACAGGTGCTCCATTGTACTGAAATTTAATTGTTGGCCTTTGTGCTCTGTAAATCCTCCAGTTTCTAAATCAAGGACAGTTACCTTGAGGCTTAGTGAGAAGGTAGTATCCTTAATATCTTCTTGATTGGCATACTGGCTCTCATTGTCTGGCTGTAAATTCTTGAGTCTCAGGTTTATATCAGCTTAGGCTGTATATTCTAAAACTCATGTTTACCTGTGTTTCTTTGGAATATAAAAGAATTTGGCTTTTAAACCCCAGGAAGCCCCACTTTACCAGACCCTCAGTCAGTTGAGATTTCAAGCTATAGGTGGTGTGAACTTTTTTCTGGAGACCCAAATTCCCTTCCACATCTGCTTCATACTGTGTTATTTAGGCTTGAGCTTATATCTCTTGAAGGATTTTGTTGAAAGCAGCGAGAAATAGCCAGTACTTGCTAACATTCCCAATCACTTTATTCAAGCTAGGGACTTGGTTAGTACTTTTAAGGTACTAACATTGAAGATGGCAGTTTGACTAAATGTTTTGCTGTGTCATGGCAAGAGTTAGCTGCTTTTTGCTGTTTGCTCACCATCTGCTGTTCAGCCTCTAAGTCAGTACCACACACCCCCGCTTCTGCTGGAGCGGGCATCAAATTCTACATTAGTTAGGACATGGGTTCAGGTGCTCCAACAAAGACCCTAAATTACAAGGGGCTAATCAAAATAGAGGTGATTTCTCTCCCAGTTTATAGCCTGGGCAGAAGTAGCCCAAAGCTAAGTTCTATTGTGTCGGGAATCCAGGATTCTTCTATTTTCTTGCTCCACCATCCTTTGTGTGTTGCCCTTGTCTACATGATCCAACACAGTGCACCACTTGGATCACTTCTGTATTCCAGCCATCGAGAAGGGAAGGAAAAAAAGGGAAGTCCCATCTCTTCCATTAAGACTCTATTCTTCACATTAACCATAACTTACAGCCACATCTAGCTGCAAGGATGCTTAAAATGTGCAGAGTATCCAGATAAAAATTTTATTAAGAGTAAAATGTTTCACTAATAAGGAAAAAGGGGAGAATAGGTTTTGGATTGCTGTTAACAATTTATGCCACAAAATATAGACTGTGCATTTGGATCTTAAAAAAAAACAAGAAGGCCAAAACTCAAACCAAACAAACGAAAACCAAAAACCTTTATCACTCTATCAAAAATTAATAGTTGGATAGTGTAATATAAAGTACAATACCCTAGTCATCAGTGTCTGTATGGTATATAAATTTAACCGCCTTTATAACAATTTAGTCTGCAGTTTGACTTCCAGAGGCTACAGTGGATATGCTCATGTGTATCACATTTGAGACTATGTGCTTAACAATTTATTTCTTCACCTGGGAATTTTTTCCCTCATTAATACTTAATGAGGTATGAAGTACAGAGTAGACCTAAAATAGCATTGAGTGTCCAGCATTTCCACCAGTCCCCTAACTGCAGAGAGAGAAAATGTGTTGTATACTTTCAAGTGGGAAATTTCTTTGATGGAGGCCTCAAGTTTTATCTACAAAATTGGTAAAAATTTTGTGTTTTACTCCATTTCATATGCCCGTTCTATAAATATGCTTGTTTTTAATATAAAAATGTGTAAATTACTTATTAAGTTTACCAAAGATAAAGTTGACAGTCCAGGAAGTTGTACAGTATTTTTCCTGTGTCTTTTATGTTGATGCTTACCTCCTGGGTACAGTGTATGAAATAGTTGGGAAATTGGGTACTGATATTTATTTATTTTTTAAGTGTTTACTTATTCTGAGGGAGAGAAAGCATGAGAGAATGTGTGAGTGGAGAAGGGGCAAAGAGAGAGGAAGAGAGAGAATCCCAAGCAGGCTGTGCCCTGAGCCCAATGTGGAGCTTGATCTCACAAAGCATGAGATCATGATCTGAGCCAAAATCAAGAGTTGGACACTTAAACAACTGAGCCACCCAGGAGCCCCTTGCGTAGTTGGATTTATAAAACGCACACTAAATACTTTATTTGTATTCATTGGCAACCATTGATGAAATGAAAAAATAGGGCTACTGGAAGCAGTCATTTTCATGGCCGCTCCTTTCTTGTGTCCTCTTCTTCCTATTCCCAGTGGTTGTCTCCTCAGCCCTCTGTTTTCACATAGCTGATTCCTCATTCTTCAAGTCTCTAATCAAATGTCACATTTTCTGAGAAAGAACTTTCTTAACCATGGCAGAGAGACTCTAATGTGACACCCAGTGATCCTCGCCTCCTGATGTTCATGTCTTTCGGTAATCCTTCTGCCTTAGTTCAGGAAGTGCTTGTCACTTCTTTTAGGCAGTAGAATTTGGCAAGGGCAATGGGATGTCACTCCTATGACTGCATTATGCTATATGAAACTTGGTTTTAGCAGACTGGAGCAAGAAATTCTCATGGTTTTGAAGCAACAAGCTGTCATGTGAGAAGACCACCCTGCTAGGACCTAAGCGTGGAATTTAGGAGCTGAGAGCTAGTTATCTGTTAACAAGAAAACAAGAACCTCAGCTGCAAGCAACTGAATTCCGCCAACAAATTGAATGACCCTGAATTCTAGCTAAGAACATTGCCCAGATGATGGCTTGATTTCAGCTTGGTGAGACTGAACAGAGGCCCCAGTCTGGACTTCTGACTGACAGAAACTGAGAGATAATAAATGTGTATCATCTTGGTCCCTAAATTTATAGTAATTTTTTACACAGCAATAGAAAATGAAATATGGATGTTCAGAGTTCTGTGTTGCTTGTGGATTTTTTTCCTCCACATCCTACCTCCTGTCCTGATGGGTGTGGCTATTAGTGTTTGGGGCAACCTTGTCCAAGGATTGTGGAGTGGGAAATGCAATCCAGAATAAAATTTATAAGCTTTAATATCTGTTGAGCTGAGAGCTGTCTGACATCATCCCATGAACCACTGATTCTACTACTGTAGTGTGAAGCTGCTTGACTGTGTAATGTCTAGAAACCTAAGTTATTAGGAATCACACTTTAAAAGAATTCTGTTACATCTCTACAGGTAATGTGAGAAGGCTCTTTAGAAATGATAGATCTTATAATCATTATTACAATTTATTTTAATTTATTTTTTGAAAGTTTATTTATTTATTTTGAGAGAGAGAGAACACAAGTGGAGAGGGGCAAAGAGAGAAAGGGAGAGAACATATCAACCAGGCTCTACACCATCAGTGCTGAGCCCAATGTGGGACTCGAACTCATGAACCCTGAGATCATGACCTGGGCCAAAACCAAGAGTCAGTCACTTAACCGACCGGGCCCCTGCAGGTGCCCCTATTAGGATTTACTTTAAGTGAGAAACACTCTATTAGTAGAAAAGCACATGTTCCTTTGGTTGATTCCTTTTACCTTTTATTTCTTTTTCCTCAAAATCCTACCTACTCAAGAGACCTTTTAAATATCTTCTCCCCCCTGTCATGACTCTCCTTCCTTCCCTTTTCTTTTTTTTTTTAATTTTTTAAACTTTTTATTTATTTATTTATTTTTTAAATTTATTTTTATTTTTGAGACAGAGAGAGACAGAGCATGAGCAGGGGAGGGTCAGAGAGAGAGGGAGACACAGAATCCGAAACAGGCTCCAGGATCTGAGCTGTCAGCCCAGAGCCCGATGCGGGGCTCGAACTCACAGACCGCGAGATCATGACCTGAGCCGAAGTCGGACGCCCAACCGACTGAGCCACCCAGGCGCCCCTCCTTCCTTCCCTTTTCTAACTTGGGGTAATGTCTTCCACCTATTTTATTGTTAGGCTTTGAAACTCAAGAGTCCTATATCAGCATTACCCATAGGTTATTGGAAATACAATCTCATCTCTCACCCATACCCTCATCATCAGAATCTGTATTTTTAGAAGTTCCCCATTTAACTCATGTATAAAAGTCTGAGAATTTAGGCTGTAAGCCTCTTTTATGGTCTTTAATTTTAGTATTTGCTTCATTTCTTGCATTAGGTGATAAATTCCCAGGTGTCAGAAACCAAATTTATTCATCTTTATTTCTCCTGCAGTGCCTACCACTTACATATAGAGGTGCGGAAAATAATTTACACAATAAATTATTTGTTAACTTGAATCAACTCTAGGAAGTGTTCTGTTTTCTGAAAACTTTTAATTCTTATAGTTTCAAATATCTGTTATTTAGGACATCATTTTGTTGATAAAATGGGAACCTTTCTAATCTACTTACAGATATTAGAGCTTTGCAGAGAGGGGAAAGCTGATGGTTTAGAGAGCTCATTGTGGTTCAGAAATCTCTAATGACATTTTTATTCAATTGTTTCCTCAGAATGCATGAATGTAGTTCCCAGCTCTTTTAGTATCCATGCTAATGGATGAGATTTAGTTATTTCTCTGACCTTCAATTCAAAGAAGAGGATTAAGTGCATTCTGTGCATTTATCAAAGATACTTTAGTCTCTACTGTTTCTCTCTTACATTCATGAGCTAGAATATCTGAGAGAAAGCCAGCTTTCCTATATACCTCTCTTGCCCACTAGCCAGGGACCTTTTCACTTCCCTCTGATCTTGTTCTATGCCCTCTCAATTTTTTTCCAAATAAAAAATAAAGGTAATAGACAAATTAAACTGGTGAGAATTGAATAGGGAATGCTGTTTGCATGTTTCATTGCTGATACTTCATGAAAAAATATAAAGTTCTATGATAGTCAGCTGGATTTCTAAAAACAATCTGTAAAAAATGAAGCAAATGTATTGAATTTAACTATTAGAAAGATAATTTCACTGATAGGTAATTTCATTCCACATGTTAATGTATGGTGTGTGTGTGTGTGTGTGTGTGTGTGTGTGTGTGTGGCTTGTTAACTGTTCATTTTTGAGGACTGCTAAAATAACTTAAAAAAAAAAGTCTCTTTATATTCTGAGTCCCAGTGAGACTCTTTCATGGTCAGTTCTGCCTCATAACACTTAGCATGCATAATAGTTTAAGATATTAGAGTTGTTTCATAGAGTGAATCCAATATCTTACTCAGTGTAGGCTTCTATAACTAGGTACTGTAGGCTGAGTGGCTTAAACAAAAGATGTTTATTTCTCATAATTCTGAAGGCTGGAAAGTCCAAGATCAAGGTGCTAGTGGAAGGCCCACTTCCTGGCTTGCAGACAGCCGTCTTCTTACTGTGTCTTCAAATGGTAAGGAGAGAGAAAGAGAGCTTTGGTTTCTCTTCCTCTTGTTATTAAGGACACTAATTTCATTGTGGGAGCTCCACCCTCATGACCTCATTTAAATCTAATTACCTCTCAAAGGCCCCACTTCCAAATACCATTCCATTAGGGACTAGGACTTGGACATTACAATTTTGGGAGGATACCATTCACTGCATAGATACAGTATGAAAATAATTAAAAACATTTTTTTTTACATTTATTTATTTTTGAGAGACAGAACACAAGTTGGGGAGGGGCAGAGAGAGAAGGAGACACAGAATCCGAAGCAGGATCCAGGCTCCGAGCCATCAGCAAAGAGCCCAACGTGGGGCTCGAACTCTCAAACTGTGAGATCATGACCTGAGCCGAAGTTGGACACTTAACCGACTGAGCCACCCAGGCACCCCTGAAAATAATTTAAAAAATCTAAGGCTGCTGGGGTGCCTGTGTGGCTCAATTGGTTGAGTGATCACCTTCGGTGCAGGTCATGATCTCATGGTTTGTGAGTTCAAGTCCCACATTGGGCTTACTGCAGTCAGCTGCTATAAGTGTGGAGCCTGCTTCAGATCCTCTGTCCCCATCTGTCTCTCTGTCCCTCCCCAACTCAAGCTCTTTCTCTACAAAAAAAAAAAAATCTAAGGCTGCTGAATCTGTTAAAAATGCCCCATTGGAATAAAGTCTTTTTTATTAAATACAAGGTGATTGGAAGTTAAGAGACATTGGTAGACTTGCCCTCTTGAACACGATTCATGTTTTTATTTTATTGGCAATCAGATTACCTGTAATTGTTCTTGGAATCATCACAATATGAAGTTTTTAGAATTTTAGAGCTGATGCACAAGGGAGCTTTAGGATTATCTAGTTCATCTCTCACTATATGTAGGAATTTTCTCTACAACATTGGTTTTTGAATTTACTTTTTGAACTCCAAATTATCTTTTTCTTTCTAAAATAAAATCTTATAAATAAATAAGGAGCTGAATCTGCCATGTTTTTAAAAAATGTTTATTTTTGAGGGAGAGAGAGTGCTCACATGCACATGGGGAGGTACAGAGAGAGGGGGATGTAGAGGATCCCAAGCAGGCTCTGTGCTGACACTAGAGAGCCCAATGTGGGGCTCCAACCCATGAATCGTGATTTCGTGACCTATGCTGAAGTTGGATGCTCAACCGACTGAGCCACCTAGGTGCCCCTGAATCTGCCATGTGTTTTTTTTTCTGTTTTTCTTTTTTCATGTTTGTTTGTTTGTTTGTTTGTTTAGAGAGACAGAGAGCATGAGCAGGGGAGGGGCAGAGAGAGAGGAAGAAAGAAAATTCCAAGCAGGCTCCACGCTGTCAGCTTAGAGTCCAACATGGGGCTCAGTCTCATGAACTGTGAGTTCATGACCTGAGCTGAAATCAAGGGTCGGATGCCCAACTGACTGAGCCACCCAGGCACCCCTCAATCTGCCATGTTTTAAAGAAAGTGATGAAAGACAAAGCTTCTCCACCCTATGTCCACACATCAACTTGAAGTCTTTCAGGCAGAGGAACTGAAAATCAAGAAAGGCAATTTATTACAAAGTTAGATGATAAAGCCAAACTTAATACATTAGAGTCAAACTCCAAATGCATAATTTTAAAGACGTTTGCTTCTCTGAGTAGTTATAACAAACAATGGACACCTTGAAACTGCTTACTTCTGATGATATGAGGGCTTGGTTTTCATAGGCCTATTTTCAGAGGAGCCCTGATTTCATGAAGGAACCTTAGGGGCTACTATGGGTAGGGAGCCTAGTGGTGAGGAATTCCTGGAGTACTTCTAGTAGAAGTGACTTCATTATAAATTTTTTGCATATTTGGCTTTAAGACTAAGATTATGTTTGGGAGGAGAGTAGGTGGTAGAAGTAATGGCATTATGTGTGTATATGATTTGAGAAACATAGGGTGAGAGGGTCTACTACCAAATAAAGTATAAATATCACCGCTCATCATTGCTTCCAAAGTTTGGTGCTAGGCTGGCATTGTGTTACAATCTCTTGGAAGTTTGATTAACATATTAACTTATTAATTTAAAAATATTAAAAGTAAATAGTCTGTTTTCATGTACTAACTGATTTGGTCAGGATCTTGGTGGGAGACAGATGACACATTCAGACAAATTGATTGGGGGAAGTGTAGTAGAGGATGGGTTGCACTAAGGAAACTAAAGGATAAGACAGTACTCTGTTGTGAGCAACACCTACTGTTGTAGATGTCCTGATAGGAGTTGTGGCCTTTGGTAAAGGAACATGGCCCACCAACAGGATCTGGTTAGGAAGGAACCAGGTGAATGAATACCTTGACCTCATTCATGCTGTACAGTGTCCTATTGGCACCTCCCACTGCTAAACTGCACTGGAAGACTAAGAGAAGAGAGTCCGTTGTTGTAGCTCATGAAGTTTAGTCTCCTAGGGCACAGAGTATGGTGAAGATGGATGAAGAATTGATCTGGAGAAGAAGACTAAAAGACATTTGGCAGAGATCCAATGTGGCTTTTGTGTGCCTTTTGGTGGCATCTTTCATCTTGCAGAGGGTGTTCCTTTTAGAAGATAATGTTTTAGTTTGGATGCTTACTTAGGTGTTGTCATAACATTTATAAAACATTCCTAAATTCTAGCCACTTTTATTATCCTGGCGCTTCTCTGCAAAGATCTATGTTATGACTGGGAACAAATGCACTTCCTGTATCTTTGTCTTTGCTTTGCCTGAACTGACCTTTCTTTCTTCTCAGCCTGGAAAATTCTAATCTCCTCTTAAGATCTAGGTCAAATATAATTTCTGCTGAAGATTTTCCTGTAACTATCGTATTCTTTTCTGACTAATCGTTATTCCATTTCTTCTTTGTATACAATATTCCATTGAACACATGCTTAATTTTCTTCCAGCTCTTTGTTTTTTTTTTCCCTCTCTGATAGCTACCTTTCTCAGGTTTTTGTTCTTGTTTTTAAAGTCCTTGCTTTACACACTGTTTGACATTTATTGGGGATTTGTTGACTCAAAGAAGTTTTCTGATGTTCTTGGGTTATAGACATGCTACCATGGACAGCCACCAGCAACAACAGAAATTTGATGAGCACTTTGAACAGTAGGTCGGTGGGTCATGTCATCACTTAAAGTGTCCTTTTTCCTTATTCCCTCAGTTTGTTGGAGTAGAAGGTCTTCAATTTTGGGGATAGAGGCTAAAGAAGAAAGCCCAGATTTTCTAAAAGTATTAATTACAGTGATGTAGAGGATTAGACTTTTCTCTAAATCCAGCATTTGGTTACTTTCTTCTTTATTTTGTCAGCCTATGTGCACTATTTCACTGTAGTTCTCTGAACATCTGACTGGTACTTAACAGAGAAAGTAGCATTTGAGGCTTCCCCTTATGAAGTACTAGTTTCCTCACTTATGAGAAAATCTTGTTCAGTGTGCTGTATCCTTAGTTGAATCATAGGGATGAAAACGTATGAGACATGGGAGTGGAAGTAAGAGAAGTCAGTGTTCCGTCATTCTCCCCGCCCCCCCCCCCCCCCCCCCCACTTTCTTTCTCTAATTAGCCAGTGGGGAACTGTACTTGAGGGCAATAAATCTTTGTTTTTCTAAGTGGCATTGCAAGCCAGAGACTGAGTAGGTTAGTCTAGGAATTGCAGCCCCAAACATTAATGCATATCTTTTGGTGTTTCTGAGTGAGAATAAACGAGTCAGGTGGACCACACAGAGATGAGGCCATAGGATACATAGCTAATTATACAGATTAGGATAGGATTTCTGAGTAATTTTTAAAAGTGATTCATCATTAATGGATTAAAAAAGAAATGAACTTCTCTCCATTTCTTCCATTCACATAAGAGTATACTTCCTGGTCCCAGGTACATACTGCTGTGCTTTATTGTTCTTAAGCATTTTACAGAATTAATCTCTTTAATGGAATTACCGAGGTGTGTTTCTTTCTTGAATGTCTTGGAGAAATACCTTTCTTTCCACCAATTATCACTGTAATTTAAGATCCATTTCAGGAAGGGGAACTTCTTTTTGTGGACCTATGTTACTTATTATTTATGCCATGCCTGATCTCTTAAGAAAACAATTCAGCAAGGCCACAGATGGTCTACAAGTTCCTATGATTTGTCAGAAACTCTCTTCTAGAACAAAAGGTAGAGGGTTAGAGTAGACCCTTTGTTAATGTGCGCATACTAACTGGAATGGAACTAGGAGAAGATCAAAAAAAGGGACCAGAAACTCCAGTGGCTCTGTTGTGGTGGCAATGGGATAGCTGTCCTGATTTTTAAGAAATGGAAAGGAGGAAATTAGTAAGTTATAGTTAACAGTAAAATATCAAATTGAACACTGGTAAGTAGCATCCAATATAATGATCATCCAAAACACTGACAAATGAGAAAAAGGCAAAGGATCTGAACAGTAGACAGATTTATTGGTGTCATGTAAGAAGAACAAAGGTGTTAAGGTGCCAAGTGTGCTACTTACAGATAGCTGTGAGTAAAAGAGCTACACAAAGTGGGAATCAGGTCAGATTATTGAGTAAACTGGAGAACTACCACAATCAAGTGGGGATGAGATCAGAATAACTCAAGCGAAAAAAAGAAGAGATAGTTTACAAAGACATTTAGGTAATGGAAAAATTTGTCACATTTTTGAAACTGTAGATTAAGGACATCAGTGTATTCTGACAGAATAAGAGGTTAACAATGGCCAAATGCAGAAAGGAAGACATTTGTGTGTTATTTCCCTTCTGTTTATAGGGAAAAATAAAAATACCTTGACCAGTTAGGAAAAGAAAGGCTTATTTGTTGTGATGCCTTTAATAAAACAGAGACAGAAGGATAGAAGAGGTAAGGGATAAGAGAAAGTCTGGAAGGTACTGCAAAACTACTTGTGTTTAAAAATAGAGGTTTGGGGTATATGGGTGGCTCAGTCAGCTAAGTGTCTGACACTTGGTTTCGGCTCAGGTCATGATCTCACGTTTCATGAATTCGAGCCCTGCACTCTGTGCTGATGGTGTGGAGCATCACTCTTTCTTCCTCTCTCCCTGCTCCTCCCCCACTCACATTTTTGCACTCTCTCTCTCAAAATACACAAACTTAAAAATAAATTAAAAAAAATATAGGTTTGATTGCCAGCATGTTTGGACTTAGGTTAATGAGTGATGTTAGAAAAAAAAAATGGTGATTGCACAAGTCCTAGGGGGTATACATTATAATGGCATACATTTATTTATGTAAATAAGCACCCTTCAGTAACTATAAATCATTGATTAGTTATTTGTCAACATTGTAGTCACTAGCATTTAATCAAATTTAATTCAGAACAAGACGAAAATGTATTATAATAATTTATTTCCCCTTTTTAAAAAATATTAAGATCAGGCTTTAAATTTTTTTTAATGTTTATTTATTTTTGAGAGAGAGAGAGAAAGAGAGAGAGAGAATATGAGTGGGGAAGGGGCAGAAAGAGAGGGAGACACAGAATCTGAAGTAGGCTCCAGGCTCTGAGCTGTGTCAGCACAGCCATGAGATCATGACCTGAGCCAAAGTCAAATGCTTAACTGACCAAGCCACCTAGACGCCCTAATTTATTTCCCCTTTTTAAAAAAGACTGTTACTCAGGAACTTGGTTCTCTTCCATTCGGATTGAAGTTTCTTTATTGGCTATATGGAGATAGTAAAAATGATGGTAATATTGAAAGGATAAAAATTCCCATTTTGACTTCTGTATGACATGTTAATATGAATAGCAGGATAATGAGGCTTGGTTGTTTATTGCTATGAAAATGTTAACTTTAGGGTTATGACTTCATTGCAAATGGAGGTATAACATTATTTAGCTTGATTGTCTTTGCATAGCAATAGATATTTGTATATTTGTATGTATATGTACACATATATATCCAGGTCGTGTTCACTGATGCATTATACCTCTATTCCTTACCTAATAGTTTTACATTTAATTGTTCCTTAAAGACTCAAGGTATCCACAGGGTGTTTTGAAAAATATGGCAATAGTTTGGGAAGCCTAAGAGAAAATCATGCATACCACATTGGAAGGCTCAAATGGATTTAAAATGATAAAGGTGTCTTACAAAGGGACTGACCTGGAGAATTTTCAAGTGGTGCTGTAGCAACAATAAGAACAACACTGGGGCGCCTGGGTGGCGCAGTCGGTTAAGCGTCCGACTTCAGCCAGGTCACGATCTCGCGGTCCGTGAGTTCGAGCCCCACGTCAGGCTCTGGGCTGATGGCTCGGAGCCTGGAGCCTGTTTCCGATTCTGTGTCTCCCTCTCTCTCTGCCCCTCCCCCGTTCATGCTCTGTCTCTCTCTGTCCCAAAAATAAATTAAAAAAAAAAAAAAAAAAAACGTTGAAAAAAAAAAATTAAAAAAAAAAAAAAAGAACAACACTTTATCTGTACATAGACTTTGCCACATATTATCTCATTTGTTCAACATTCTTTGAGGTGGATATTACAGTCATAATGGTACCATTTTTTAGGTAAGGAAACTGAGGCTAAGAGAGTGACTTGCCAAAGGTCCTAGTTAGTATGCAAGACGTGTGAAAGTCTGAGATTCTATCCTATTTATAAGTTAACAAACTAGTCTGTTACTGTGTCATGTATAGTGGCAGAAGCCACAGATTCCTGAGTTAGGACAGAGCATTGTAAGCTTCATGATGATTTGAACTGCTTCCCAATTCTCCCGCTTCCTCAGTTCATGGAGGCAATGCAGGTAGGCCTGTTACATGGATGTCTTGCAAGCCATAGGGCATTGAGAAACACAAACTTGGGGATTCACTGATTTGATAGTAAGCAGGAGCAAGCTACCTCTTTGTCCGGTGGAAGGTATTATCCCTAAAGGTTGCTTGCAGTAAAATGCAACTTTGAGAAATAATTCTTTTTTTTTTTTAATTTTTTTTAACATTTATTTATTTTTGAGACAGAGAGAGACAGAGCATGAATGGGGGAGGGGCAGAGAGAGAGGGAGACACAGAATCGGAAGCAGGCTCCAGGCTCTGAGCTATCAGCCCAGAGCCCGATGCGGGGCTCGACCTCACGGACCAAGAAATCATGACCTGAGCTGAAGTCGGATGCTTAACTGACTGAGCCACCCAGGCACCCCAAGAAATGATTCTTAAAGAGAGCAGTCAGGCTCTTGTATTCTTGGCATACCCAGCAAGAATGTGCAAGGATGCTCTGGTCTCATGGTGGATTGCCTCCTCCAACAGTATGTGGCAGAATTAGACTTTAAACTCCATCTTTTTGAATTTGATGACTAAAATTCTAGCTGAACAGGTAGCAACTATAAGCCCCTCACTCCCACCCCCATATATTTATCTTCTTCTTTTTTGGTCCTATCAAGAACATCTTGAAACTAGTCCTCTTGGCTTATTTGATATACTCAGTTACTGAAACCAGTTATTGTTACTATGAAGGTAGGAACAGAAAACAGCCCAATTTAAGGAAAACTTACTGGTCCTAGTTTCAGAATCTCCCCTAATCCTTACTAGCTACTGCCACTGCAAGGAGCTGTCTTTATGTTTTTATTAATGAAGTTCCTTGTTCCTATGGCACATGTGTATTTGCTATAAAAGTTGAAGGGAATGATAGAAACCATAAAGAAATAAGGAACAAGTGGTGTAACTAATGGTGGATTTGGGGAAGAAAAGGTTGTTTATTGATACTTCTTTTAGGTCAGGATTTTTCTTTCTTTTAAAGTTTATTTATTTTTGAGAAGGAGAGAGAGAGAGAGAGAAGCAGAGAGAGAGAATCCCAAGCAGGCTCCACACTATCAGCATGGAGTCAGACACAGGTCTTGGACTCACAAACCATGAGATCATGACCTGAGCTGAAATCAAGAGTCAGACGCTTAACTGACTGAGCCACCCAGGTGCCCTAGGATTTTGCTTTCTTAAAGGAATAATTAAAATAGAATTTGAAGTTAGAAAGGACCTTAGAGATATTAAATCTAGGTTCCCCATCTAGAAGATTCAGACATAGAATGGTTGAATAACTGTTCAAGATCAGGTTTCTAGTGACAGAATAAAGTGATGTAGCAATGTTATTGTGATAGTCACATGCCTGGTAGTGAAATGTTCCCCCCTTAACTAGAGCAGTTTATAGGATTCAGTTAATAAATGTTTGTTACATTACTTTGTTTTTATAATTGAAGAAGACCTATTATCTGTCCTCAATTCATTTACTAGTAGAGCAATAAGAATTCAATTTGATAGCTACTATTCTAAAGTCATGTACAAATTGCATAGATTAATTCAAGCTTGGGGTGGTCAGGGGAAAGCTTTATAAAGGTACAGATGTTTGAGCTAGGTCTTGAAAAATGGTTTCTGTGCAGAGAGATGGAGGTTTGGCATTCCAAGCAAAACAAAAACCACATACTTTGGAATGGTGAATGAAAGTATATAAGTTGACCAAGAAATGATCAGTGGTTGGATGTAGCTGGATGTAACTAGAATTGAAAATGGAATGACAGGTAGAATATAGATTAGGAAAATATTAGATACCATGCTAAATAACTAAGACATTATGGGGAGGAAACACTGATATTTTAAAGGAAGTTGGCATATGAGGTGCAAAAGAAAAAGATTGGTCCAGTAATCAGAATGAGTAAAAAAAGAAGATAGAAGCCAACTGCAGATAAAGATTTGAGAAATACGATATATGAAGAGTAGCAGAATATGCCACCCCAAAGTATGCCACTTTGACATAAGGATTATTTTGAGTGGAAGGCAATTAAAAAAAAAAAAAAGCAGATAGAAGGAAAGATCTCTGCCCTCCTCCTATTTGTCTAAAAGCAGGACATAAATTTGTAAAGGTTTTCCCCCACCCCTCTGGAACAGGAAGGACCAAAGTTAGTCACTAGAAATGGTAGCACAGGAGCCTACATAACAAACTTAGCTAGTTAGCCCTTATCTTCCATTAGTTTCTTCATACTCTCCCACTGTTTGCTGTCCTAGAAACTCAGTCCTTTTTCCTCTGTTAATATGCTATATAACTGCAAGTTCTAACCACTCTTTGAATTATTCATCACTGAGTATTTCCATATGTATGCATAATAGATATGTAAATAAACTTGTTTGTTTTCCCTTTGGTGACTACCAAGGGGAGTAGTCTTTTCTCAGTCTAATTTACAGGACTGCAGCCAGTAGAACCTAAGAGGATAGAGGGAAAAATTTTTTTCCGCCCCTGCAAGTTGAAATAGGGTCAAATGTTGAAGAGAGGTGAGGTAGGATGAAGACTAAAAAGGGTCCACTTTATTTAGAAATGACAAGTACCTCTTTCTGAGCAGTTTCAGGAGAGTGTGAGAGCAGAAGCTAAAAGGCAACTGTATGTCAAGGGAAAAATTTAGATGGGGGAAAATGGAGATATTTGTTCATGTACTTTTATCTTAAAACTAAATAATGAACATTTGTATCATATTCTGTTTCAAGCCTTGAATTTTTACAACTAGGTACAATAAATACTTTTCTGTTTTCTGTATGGCTCTTCATGGGTTTTCCCTTTCAGACCCACCCATTGGTCATTGGTCCACAAAGGATAAAGGGTCTGTACCTCATGCTAAGAAAAAAAGCACATTCTCTAGCAAAACTGTAGCTATTTTCCATAATTGCCTTACTCTGCCTACATTCATTTCCAATGCATCATTTTTTAAAAAAACCTAAATAGAGATAGATCATCTCTATTAGCAAATTAATATTATAGGTAGAACCCACATGATTGTTGGTCTTTATAATATAATGTTGCTATATACTATGAGAATATCTTACTCTAAATATTTATGACATAGGTTTTATGCATAATTGTTTTCCTTTAAGAAGCAGTTTCAAATGTTATCTACTTATATAATACACATTTTGAAAAACCTGCAAGGCTGTGTTACTATTTCTTAGTGTTAATGTTAACCAAAATGTTAACACTGATTATGTCTTAGTGTTGGGATTAGATGAATGTGTTTAATGTTCTTATTTTTATATAAAAATACTAAGAAATGAGGTATTTCAAAATATTTAATAAATGTCAGATTCTGTTTTTAGTCTGTTATTTCCCAGAAGGGTTGATATATTTTGTTTGTATATAATTTCAAATTATAGTTTTGAGATTGAAATTTGTAGCTGGGTGAATTTCAAACTCTTCACATTATTAAAGTAGGTGAATTGGCATGGGTTAGAACTTCATGGGAGAATTCTTGACTTGAGTATAAATTTAGGGAGTTGTAGAGTTTAAAATACTAATATCTGAAGGGGAATTGAAAGGGTGAATATATTTCTAACCTTTGAAGTATAGTCAACCTCCAATTGTCTACATGTGTAGGAGACTATCCCCTTCTAGGTGGGAGTTTCTCAGACTTGCCAGGAAACTGCCATTTGCCTGGATCCAGCTGAAAAGAATTCCACCCAACTTGGTGGTTTTTAAAACCACTCTCCCCTCCCATGCAAATGGGTGGAACTGCACATCATTCATGCTTCAAACACAATCCTCCTTGCCATTAGCAAGGATAAGAATCAGATGAATAGAGTTTAGGAGATTAACTTCTGAATGGTATTGACATTCTAAAATTGGCTGTCATATCTGCAATTCAAATAGCATCTACATTCCTTTGTTATGTTAAAATGAAATTAAAAGTATCTTAATAGCCAAATAAGTTAGCCTATGGTTATAATAATTTACTTAAAATTAATGAGGCACTGATTTCAGATAGTAGCCCAGTGCTCATTTTCATTTAGACAGTTTGTGTTTATTTTTATCTGTTTTATTACATGGGATTTGTTAAGCTTCACAGAACTGCTATAAAGAAGGGAGAGAGCAGAGTCCTGGGGGCATGAGGTCTAGAGAGAAAGCCTGTGTTCACATATGACTTTATGTTGGAATGCAAGGAGCAAGAGCTTTCCAAAGATGTGAAATTTAAATAGAGACTGAAAACATGTGATGTTCAGGCTGGAAAAGGAGTTAGGAATTGAGAGGCTGGGGAAGTGTCCAGGAGAAGAGAGCAGTATATTTGAAGGTAGAGAGAGCATAGCTTGTTAGTAAAACTGGTTAAAAATAAGCCATCACTGACACCACTATCGACAACCAAATCCTTTATTTCAGAGAGGAAGCATGGCAAGAGGAGAGACCGCAGAGGGATTTAGGGATGTACTGAATGATTTTAAGCAAGGTAGTGACCTGATCAACTTCATATTTTACAAATATCACTGATACTGCAACATGTAGAACAGATTGGTGGGGGAAAGAATTGACATAGGCAGGCTAGTGAGGATACTTGCAATAATCCAAGTAAGAGATAATGGTGGTGTTGATGGGGAAGGAAAGAAACTGGTGGGCTCTTGACTATTTCAGAGATAATTAATAGTTCTTGGAGATCAATTAAGTAGATGGAATAGGAAAGGGAGAGTAATTGAGGTTGACTCTCCTGTTTTTAGCTTGGCAGCAGTCAGGATGGTGATTCTCCCAAGGAGGTTGGGGATTTTGTTACAGTTTTCATACCATGATTGGATGAAGTAAGATAGGAAAAAAAGAGTTTGGAAAGAAGAGACCACTCATCAAGAAAACATGGAACCAGGAAGCCAAAGCTACTACTACATTAGCTGTTTCTGGTTGTAGCTTCATGTAAGAAACCCCTTTTTAATTTGTTATATCATTTTATTTTTATAGCAGTACATAAATATTATTTTCCTTTCCCCCTTTTTAATAATACAGTATCCTGCAGTCAAATAGTGTTAGATCTAAAAGAAACCTTGGAAATTATAGTTTCTATCCCAGGTGAGGAAATTGAAGTTCTGAGAGAAAGACTGCATGATAGCTGTGGAGTGACAGAAGTAGTTAAATCCAGATCTTCTAATGGCTACTCTTTTGTTCTTTCTACAGTATCTAGCCAGCTCCATGTTGATTATTGTGTTCCATTAAAACAAATAAGTGAAATTGAAGACTTGATGAAAGAAGAATAGCATTATCACAGAGGAAAGAAAAAAAATACATAAATGTATTGTTAGCACATTTTTTTTTTGTAGTATGGAATTCTATTTTAGATAACCAAGGTTGCAGAAATTCAGTCCCTTCTCATTATTATCTTCCCTATCATTCCATTGACCTTCTATCCCGATGAACCTGAAAGGGTTAAAATTTAGGCAATCTGGACTTATGTTTTGTTTTATTTCTATCTAATAAATTGATGAACCCATTCCACTTCTATCGGCCCCATTTAAAAAAAACAAAAACAAACTCAGATCTCAAAAAATAAGAATGTGGAACCAGATTCCTTTAAAATCCTTTCTTTGGTCTGTCTTTATCATTTTATGTTTTCCATTGCTGGTTGTCTTTACTTTCTCCTTAAACTGCTTCTCTTTCATCATGGCAAATAGGAACCTTTTAAAAAACCTAGGTACAGTGAGTGATGTATATGTCCAAGATAGATTAAATATAGATTAATCTATCTATAGATTAAATATAATAGGGCCATATTTTGGTTTGTTCTGTTAGCAACATATCACCATCTTTACTTTTCTTCTTTGAAAATAGGCCTTGAAATCAGAAAGAGAAGCAGAAGAGGAGGGTCCTAGAATCTGGAGCAGATGGGGGTGGGTGTAGGGTGGGTATAATGCTATGGTTTTCCCAATAGTGGGAGGATACCCTAGGAGATGTGCTTGATGATTCACTGGGTTTTGGAGAGAAGATAGTGGAACTTCTGTTTGTATTCCTCTTTAATTTCTTTCTTTACAATATTCTGCTTTTGTGTATATCATAATACATGATATATCAATACAGTACATGCATATCATTTATTATGAATATATATACATATATGTTGTGGTAGTGTGCTTCAGGATGTTAAGCTGACGGAAGGAAGTGGTTAAATAAGTTTGGAAACCATTGGTGAGGAATTTGCAAAAAAGACAAGTCAAGGGCATCAAGATAAAGATTATATTTTTAATTTTTCACTTTTGGGTATTGTCTTCCCTGGAAATAAAGAGAAGAAATTTAAAACAAAAACAACAAGACACAGCATTTTGGAGGCAGAATTTATTTAACTGAATCTTTACCTATTACAGACTTATGGAAAAGTGTTCACCCACAAAAGTATTTAATTTTAAGATTAATTTTATTCTTGTTCATGATTTTTGGGGATTGTCAAGTAACTCGTTCTGAAATAGACTCAGTATAATTTAATTTATTTAAACTTTTCAACTGAAGGAACAGTAGTAGATTACATTAGTGTTTTAAAAATATTTGGCTAGGGGCGCCTGGGTGGCTCAGCGGGTTAAGCGTCCAATTTTGGCTCAGGTCATTATCTCCCAGTTCGAGAGTTTGAACTCTGTGTCAGTCTCTGAGCTGTTAGCACAGACAGATCATGTCCCGCTTCAGATCCTGTGATCCTGTGTCTCCTTGTCTGCACTCCCTCACTTGTGCTCTGTCTCTCTCTCTTTCTCAAAAAATAAAATAAATAAAATAAAATAAAAATAAAATAAAATAAAATAAAATAAAATAAAAAAATAAAAAGATTTGGCTAAGAATTTTTAAGTCCTTTTTTTTCTAGTTTTTTTTCCAATTCATTTTAATTAATTTTTTCCCTGATTATTTCTCACAGAATAAGACCACAACTTGCCAAAGAGAAGATTGAAGGATGCCATATTTGTACATCTGTCACACCAGGAGAACCTCAGGTCTTCCTAGGGAAAGATAAAGCTTTTACTTTTGATTATGTGTTTGACATTGACTCTCAGCAAGAGCAGATCTATACTCAATGTATAGAAAAACTAATTGAAGGTTGTTTTGAAGGATACAATGCTACAGTTTTTGCCTATGGACAAGTAAGTACCAAATTATTTTCATAGAAGCTATAACTTCGCAGAAGTGTCAGTTCAGTTGCGTTTTTAGTTTTGTTTCTTTAAGTTATATTATTACACTAAGCATGCATTTTTCTTTGTTCTTTTATTCAGACTGGAGCTGGAAAAACATACACAATGGGAACAGGATTTGATGTTAACATCATCGAGGAAGAACAGGGTATTATTTCTCGTGCTGTTAAACACCTTTTCAAGAGTATTGAAGAAAAAAAACACACTGCAATTAAAAACGGGCTTCCTCCTCCAGATTTTAAAGTGAATGCCCAATTCTTAGAGGTAATAATCTAAGTGTGTCATTAGTTTCCTTTTACATCTTATCCTTAAGACCATAGCCCTTATGATTTTATACTCCCAGTTTGTAGTATAGTATTTGACACTTAGTGCTTGATAAATGACATCTGAGTAAACTAATAGGTAGTAGTAATAGGTAGTAGTAACAATAGATAATAAGTAATAAGTATTCATTTTAGTATTAAAAGTTATAAACACTTGACCAGTGTTCATACAATAAAACAATTAATATTGTTTATTTCAGACTCTATCTTATAATTACTGTTATACTGTAGGTAGGCTCACAAAGCTCTGGGAACTCAGTGACTAAAAAGGAGGGAAGGTATGTGGAATAGTGAATTCAGGCTGTAGCACTAGCTGGGCTGCAAAAGCTGGTATTCCTGCTAGGATGTCCACAGATTGGGGCAGGTTTCGATTAATTTAGGGCAGTCTAGTGTGGTGGGAGGGACATGACAGTAAGAGGACATCTAGGATTTGAGCACTATTGCAGTTAGGTGGATGGCAACATTATAATTCTAGGTGCTCAGTCCAAAGAGGCTTCTAGTCTAGTTCTAGTCTAGATTACCTGAGCTAATCATTTTGATCATTAATTAAATTGTTCAGCATTATATAGCACAAAATAGAAAATGTAATTCAAATTTAACGTCAGTTATCTTACTGCTGGTTTTAATGGACATCCCAATTTAGTAAAAACTAAGAATAATGTAATTATTTACATTATGTATTTCTGCGAAAAGAAAGGTAATAAATAGTGGAAAACAAAAAGACATAGCGTTCTTGTGTCTTCCCTTTCACCCTCCAAAATGTTGTTAGGCATTGTGACTTTAAGTATATCATTAGAAAAATAGGTATATGAATCCTCTTCTAAGGTTGTGGTTCAATCTTCTTAGCCACTATTAATACAGAAACACTAATATTGCTGACCTTGGAAAAATACTAAGTGTTAATTTTTAGATACAGTAAGAAATGTGGTAGGGCAACAGGAAATATTTTTAACTGAAGTGGTAAAAATTCTTAGAAATTTCCCTAAGCTTAGGATTTTTCTGCATTTGGTATTTCTAAGTTTACTTGTATTTATAAATATTTGTTTATCTCTTGCAAATGATTAATAGATCATTTTAGCTAGTCTTCAACTCATTAGTCATGATTAAGTCATTTACTTTTCTTACTCTTATAAAGAAATCTGGCACTTATTTGTATTTGTAATAATAACACAAATTTTTGTTTGTATTATATTTATTTTATTTATTTATTTGTATTATTTTTATGTGTTATTTTAGAGAGATGTTATTATGAAGACATTCTAAGATATGTTTGAAAGATATGCACTGTATGTTAATAACCATGAGGCAATTTCTGCTGAAATTAAGCTTATAATATTTTTTGTAGCTATACAATGAAGAGGTTCTTGACTTATTTGATACCACTCGTGATATTGATGCAAAAAATAAAAAATCAAATATAAGAATTCATGAAGATTCAACTGGAGGAATTTATACTGTGGGAGTCACAACACGTACTGTGAATACAGAATCAGAGGTGACATTTATGTTAAAGTTAAAATAGAGCATATTTAATTTTATTTGATATCAACTTTATTGCTAGTTTGCTTAAGATCAGGATATGAAATTTATATCCTTATATGTAATATGGAGTTAAAGTCTTGTCTTTTCCAATATTTATATCCAATTTATATCAGGATTTTATTATATAAAATGTCACAGTTACGGTAAAGTCAGTACATTTATCATAGCATCAAAAGAATCTAAGACAGAGAAAGTTTTCTTTCACAGACAGAGAAAGAGAGTTAGATCATTGAAGGTGGACAATGAGACCCCAATTTTTTTGTGCCTTTTGCTGCTACATATGTAGGACTATATCATGGTTCCTAAAGGGAAACTATTAAGAAAAATTACAGAAAAAATATTTCAGGAGAGGATACAGAAGGGCCTAAATAATTCAAGTTGTTGCTCAGTTTGTTCCAAAGTGTTCTTCTGTAACAGTTTTGGAATAGAAGCTGCAAATGTCAGCAAATGACAAACAATGGAATCTCAGTGTTTTCTCCTATTAAAAAAATAATACACTATTATACTATAAAGTTCAGCTCAAAAAGTGCCTGTAACTGAAATAATATGAAAATCATATGGTAGGTTGGGACAGTAGCTCCGATTTCTGATCATATGGTATCATGTTTAAAGATTGTTCAAATAAAATCTGTCTTTCCCTTTTCCAGATGATGCAGTGTTTGAAACTGGGTGCTCTATCCCGGACCACTGCTAGTACCCAGATGAATGTTCAGAGCTCCCGTTCACATGCCATATTTACCATTCACTTGTGTCAAACCAGAATGTGTCCCCAGATAGATGCTGTGAGTTTTTAGTTCTAATTTCTTAAACTTGCAGGCTTCGTTTTCCTAAACATCCACATAAATCCCAGGAGAGTACACTTGAACCAAATTTAGTTTGGCTAATCGTTCCTTTTCCTTTTTTTAATTTTTTTAAATTAAAAAAAAATTTTTTTTAATGTTTATTTTTTTCCGAGACAGAGAGAGACAGAGCATGAGTGGGGGAGGGGCAGAGAGAGAGGGAGACACAGAATCCGAAGCAGTCTCCAGGCTCCGGGTGGTCAGCACAAAGCCCGATGTGGGGCTCGAACTCACAAACCGTGAGATCATGACCTGAGCTGAAGTCGGACGCTCAACCGACTGAGCCACCCAGGCGCCCCTAATAGTTCCTTTTCCTAATGAGGTGTCTTTGATCCTATTCAAACTGAAGCTGGCCAACTGTGTAAGATTTTGAAATAAAAAATTGGTATGTGTCTGCAGCAACCATAAAGCAAGCTGTGGCTTTATGGTGATGGATGTAGTCATCTGAGACCCTTTCCTTTTGAGGACTGTGTATTACAGGTTTCTCTTCATCAACATAAACAAAGCCTCAGTTCATATCAGCTGGTTTCTGATTGTCAAGCTCCTTTCTACCTTTGTCTAGGCTTCTAATTGCCAGTAGATTTTTTTTGCACTTACATTTATTTGGCTATTTGCCTATTTTTCAATATTATATGTATTAGAGGTATATTTATATTTAACTTATTTAATATATAATATGTTTAATGAGGGCAAGGTGGGGTTGGAGGATATTTAGTGTCACATTAATAAAATATTTTTTATTATATTCCTCAATTGCAGGAAAATGTGACTGACAATAAGGTGATTTCTGAATCATCACAGATGAATGAATTTGAAACCTTGACTGCAAAGTTCCATTTTGTTGATCTGGCAGGATCAGAAAGACTGAAGCGTACTGGAGCTACAGGCGAGAGGGCAAAAGAAGGCATTTCCATCAACTGTGGACTTGTAAGACTGAGACTACAGCTTTGTGTTGAGAATATATCAGGGCTTTTCTATTGTCCTTTCCCCTTTTGTAATACATAATACCCAAGTGGAAATCCTTCATGCACTGAGCTGAGAAATGAAAGTTACAGTAAACTTATAAACTTAGGAGTAATGTACTGAATTCTGATCTCCTCACATTATAAGCTTTTTTTCTTCAAAACATTGCTAATTTTCAGGGCGCCTGGGTGGCTCAGTCAGTTAAGTGTCTGACTTCGACTTGGGTCATGATCTCACAGTTTGAGAGTTCAAGCCTCATGTTGGGCTCTGTGCTGACAGCTCAGAGCCTGGAGCCTGCTTCAGATATTCTCTCTCTCTCTCTCTCTCTCTCTCTCTCTCTCTCTCTCACTCTGCTCCTCCCTGACTCAGGCTCTCTCTCTCTCTCAAAAATAAACATTAAAAAAAGATTAAAAAAAATTATAAAAAAAAAACATTGCTAATTTTCATGTGTGTAAATTAGTGGGGTTAAGTTTTATGCCATATATGCAGAAAAGAATACATATAGTGAAAATGATTTTTAAAATTCTTCCCACCTTTAGGGGCCCCTGGGTGGCTCAGTCGGTTAAGCGTTAAGCATCCGACTTTGGCTCAGGTCATGATCTCACAGTTGATGGGTTCTAGCCCCATGTCGGTCTCTGCCGACAGCTCAGAGCCTGGAGCCTGCTTCTGATTCTGTGTCTCCTTCTCTCTCTGCCCCTCCCCCACTTGTGCTCTGTCTCTCTGTCTCTCAAAAATAAATAAATTTAAAAAAAATTTAATTCTTCCCAACTTTAAAAATTTATTGTCAAAATTAATATTTTAATATTCAGTATTAAAGTTTTTGCTAACATTTATGACAGTCACTTTATTTTTGGAATTACAATCAATTTTTTTAAAGTAATGATTGTTTTTAAAATGAGAACTTCCCTAGATTATATAGGAATTAGTTTTAATACCATGCCACCTAGTGGTGTTTTTGGTTGCAAAGCACCTTGTGTGTGCTAGCATAATGCTTTTGTTATATGGAAGAAAAAGTTTTAAGGGCAGGTTTTTGTATAATAAATCTTTTCCTGTTGACTTCATTATAAAATGGACATTTGTTCCTGTATAAATGTAATAGCATCCCTAAATTTCTGTGATGTAGACAGCATCAGGTTCTGTGTTTTCTGCATTGTTTCTTTCCCTCCCTTCCTACAGCTGGGGACTCCAATCAAATGGTCCTATTTTGCTAATAATTGCAGCCCCTTGGTGTGGAAATTGACAACCAAGGCTGAGTAAAGAGAGCCAGACCTCCAAACTCCCAACACCCAGCTTGATGCTTCCATCATATGGTTGAATGTTGTGTGAAAGGGAGTCAACTGGATCCTGGACTTTGCGTATTGATCTGAATTTCTTAGGAAATAAATACATAGTGGAATTGCCATTTGTGGTGTCAGGAAAAAACAAAAGTCGTTGATCTCTTTTCCTGTTTAGGCCACTGAAGCATGTTCAGATGTATCTGGTAGAGTTCCAGTGTGGCCAGTGGTTAGAACTGAAGCTTCTCTGGAAAAGGGCCTCTAAGACTCAATGTAATACTGATGTTGGTCTCTGCAGGATCCACTGGCCCTGACAAAGACATGGTTATGGCTCTTTGCCTTACTGAAGGCGGGTGTGACCAAAGTGGAGGACAGTGCTTATGCTGTAGGTGCTAGTTTAGTTTTAGTGCAGTAAGAAAAACAGTAGGAGCGGCAGGAGGTGTGACTAGACAGTTTAATAATTTGACCTACTTTTAAAATATTGGGTGCTTAGCACATAGATTCATTGTATTTCTTAAGACAGCTATACTTGTGTTAGGAACACCTTGTTCAGAGAAATCATACTGATATTTTTGTTATGGTTAAAGAAGATTTTGTTTTACCATAAGGAAGCTATATTACAATAAGAACATTTCATGAATCTGTTGAACTAACTAAACACTTTATTTCTTCATTGAGTTGAGAACAACTTGAAACATGAATTGACAATTTTCTGGGGATACAACCTGATGCTCTTATAATTCTAGGGATGGTTATTTGTCACCAATTTTATAGCATTTCTATTTTTAAAGAAAATCTCTGAGTAGAAGTTTAAGTATTTGTGAGTTACAGGTATATTATAGTCTAAATTTTGAGTGGTGTCAGTTTTTAGTAGTTAATATAGAAAACTTGGAAGTATACGTCATTTTTCAAAATACAAATGTGAAACAAAACCAAACATAGATGTTCTCAGTTCTGTCTCTGCATTATTCTCTATAAGCTTTTTTATTTAAAGGTGTTATAATTACTAAAATTTTATCACTTTCTTCTCTCTCTCTGTTTTAGTTGGCACTTGGCAATGTAATAAGTGCACTGGGAGATAAGAGCAAGAGGGCCACCCATGTGCCCTATAGAGATTCTAAACTGACAAGACTGCTGCAGGATTCCCTCGGGGGGAATAGGTATGCAAAAGTGATTATCCTCCATATTCCTGAATTTCAACTACTCATTAATTTTAAAGTAAATTTGTAAGTTGATTTGTGACAATCGTTTTTATTATAAAGCAAATTAATAGAATGAGGAACTAATAATTTGTAAGTACCTAAAATGCGTGAGTCCTTTTGTATGTGGTTATTTCACAGAATCCTTAATAACATCCCCTGAGGTAGTGTTACTGTTCCTATTTTACAGAAAAGGAAATTGAAATCCAGAGAGGTTGAGTCATTTATTCCAAGTCACTTGGCTTGTAAGCCTAATAAAATTTTGTTGAAAAGTAAATGCTGTCTTTTTTTTTTTTAATATATGAAATTGATTGTCAAATTGGTTTCCATACAACACCCAGTGCTCATCCCAAAAGGTGCCCTCCTCAATACCCATCACCCACCCTCCCCTCCCTCCCACCCCCCATCAACCCTCAGTTTGTTCTGTTTTTAACAGTCTCTTATGCTTTGGCTCTCTCCCACTCTAACCTCTTTTTTTTTTTTTTTTTCTCTTCCCCTCCCCCATGGGTTTCTGTTAAGTTTCTCAGGATCCACATAAGAGTGAAACCATATGGTATCTGTCTTTCTCTGTATGGCTTATTTCACTTAGCATCACACTCTCCAGTTCCATCCACGTTGCTACAAAAGGCCATATTTCATTCTTAAATATGAATGCCACGTAGTATTCCATTGTGTATATAAACCACAATTTCTTTATCCATTCATTGCCACGTAGTATTCCATTGTGTATATAAACCACAATTTCTTTATCCATTCATCAGTTGATGGACATTTAGGCTCTTTCCATAATTTGGCTATTGTTGAGAATGCTGCTATAAACATTGGGGTACAAGTGCCCCTATGCATCAGTACTCCTGTATCCCTTGGGTAAATTCCTAGCAGTGCTATTGCTGGGTCATAGGGTAGGTCTAGTTTTAATTTTCTGAGGAACCTCCACACTGCTTTCCAGAGCGGCTGCACCAATTTGCATTCCCACCAACAGTGCAAGAGGGTTCCCGTTTCTCCACATCCACTCCAGCATCTATAGTCTCCTGATTTGTTCATTTTGGCCACTCTGACTGGCATGAGGTGATATCTGAGTGTGGTTTTGATTTGTATTACCCTGATAAGGAGCGACGTTGAACATCTTTTCATGTGCCTGTTGGCCATCTGGATGTCTTCTTTAGAGAAGTGTCTATTCATGTTTTCTGCCCATTTCTTCACTGGGTTATTTGTTTTTCGGGTGTGGAGTTTGGTGAGCTCTTTATAGATTTTGGATACTAGCCCTTTGTCTGATATGTCGTTTGCAAATATCTTTTCCCATTCCGTTGGTTGCCTTTTCGTTTTGTTGGTTGTTTCCTTTGCTGTGCAGAAGCTTTTTATCTTCATAAGGTCCCAGTACTTCACTTTTGCTTTTAATTCCCTTGCCTTTGGGGATGTGTCGAGTAAGAGATTGCTACGGCTGAGGTCAGAGAGGTTTTTTCCTGCTTTCTCCTCTAAGGTTTTGATGGTTTCCTGTCTCACATTCAGGTCCTTTATCCATTTTGAGTTTATTTTTGTGAATGGTGTGAGAAAGTGGTCTAGTTTCAACCTTCTGCATGTTGCTGTTCAGTTCTCCCAGCACCATTTGTTAAAGAGACTGTCTTTTTTCCATTGGATGTTCTTTCCTGCTTTGTCAAAGATGAGTTGGCCATACGTTTGTGGGTCTAGTTCTGGGGTTTCTATTCTATTCCATTGGTCTATGTGTCTGTTTTTGTGCCATAAATGCCGTCTTTTAAGTAATTACAAAGTAATTAAATATTGATACTTTTTACAAAGTTTTCTAAAATTTGGTATTTCTTTACATGTGGAAAACCTGTTTTAATGTTAATTGAATGAAGTACAGGATGTTTGCTGTTTATTAATTTTGCCAGTATCACTGATATTCCTTTTTCCATACTTTGCATCATTCTGATATGTTTCATCAGCTAAACTCATTCTTCTGGTAATTCATTCCTTTTCATAAACATTAACATGTTTGCTTTATAAGTGGAAGCATTTTTGGCATTTCAGTTTAATCATAGTGTAAATCAACAAGTTACAGACAACCACAGTGAAGCTTCAATGTTTTCAATGGTCTGACACATTTATTGGAAAGATCATTAGATGTTGTAAAATGACCTGCTAATTAGACTTGCAAACTTCATTTTTGAACAACTGTTATTCAGACAGTTTTGATAATGTTAAATCTACGTAGATTTAGGGGTAAAGTTCTGTTTTATAGAATTCAACAGTATTATTTTTATAT
Organism: Panthera uncia; assembly: GCF_023721935.1. Lineage (NCBI taxonomy): Eukaryota > Metazoa > Chordata > Mammalia > Carnivora > Felidae > Panthera > Panthera uncia. Next base: position 65,232,333 of record NC_064809.1, on the reverse strand, counting down.
GTCTTCCTTTTATGTAGTGTTTGCATTGTCTTACCTCATTTGTCTCCATGCATATTCTGTGTATGGGTGCAATATTGCTTCCTTTGTTGTATTTTTCTTTTCCTCTATATTCTTAGGCTGACCTTTAGTATCACTCTGGGTCTTAAGACACCAGTTTTTGTTTTTTCAGCCAAATAGAAGTTTTTCAAGTTTACTAAATTGTAGCTCTTTCCTATATTTATTTCTTAGCTGTAAAACAAAGCAGAGATGATAAATGTCCTCCCCTTATAATTTTCAGTACTTTCAAGTACTTCAGTACCTCCGAAACTTTGCTTGCCCTGTAAGCAGTCTGAGATATTTGCACTGTGGGCCTTGAATTCCTCTGGAATTTAAGATTGGCTGCAGCTAAATACAGATTGGCTACAGTCTCAGCTATCTCCCACCCATTTCCATACTGAGTGCTAACTCTTCAGTAGAAAAGACCCCTTCTAAGTCTATCCTTAGTGAGCCTCAATTCCTGCTTAAAATTTTGAGGTTGAACTTCTAGTAAAAGCATTATATTTTGTATAAGGCTTAGTGAACAGAATAACTTTGTTTTGTAAAGTCTGTGCAAATTTCTCTTTTTAAAAAAACATTTATTATTTATTTCTTTTGAGAGGGAAATAGAAGCGGGGGGTGGGGGGTTGGAGAGAGAGAATCCCAAGCAGGCTCTGTACTCTCGGCACAGAGCCTGATATGGGGCCGATCCCATGAACAGTGAGATCATGACCTGAGCTGAAATCAAGAGTCAGAATGTCATTCAACTGAGCCACTCACGTGTCCCTGTACAAATTACTTTTAAAGAAAAATTAGATCAAAGGCATTTTGGGAATAAGTTGCATTTATTTATGTGTATAATTTAGTGACTTTTATTTTTTTAACTGAAGCTGGCTGTCATAAATTTATAATGTTTAATATAACATTACCACAAATTTATAGGAAAATTTTTGAAAAATACAGAAAAATATAAAGAGCAAATGAAAATAAATTATATTTCTATTACCTATAAGTAACTACTGTTAATACTGTGATGTATTTCCTCCCTAATGTATGATATATGATATAACATGATAAAATAATATATAAGATATATAACATAATAATCTATTTAATTGATATGGTTTCCTTTAAAACAGAGTTGTGGTTTTATATAAACTTTAAAAATAAACAGGTTTAATGTTTTCTTTGAATTTTTCATAAATACAACCATTCTTGAAATTTGTATCTTTGGGATTTTATTTAATATGTGATCTTTTCCTTATATAATAGATCTTAGACCCTCTCATTACTGGCTTTCACCATTCTTCTTGAGCACTTGATCCCAGTGCTTCTTAAAATATTTGTGAAGGGGACATTCTTCTATCCCACTCCTCAATTTGTGGTGGGTTAGTACTGTTCATGATTGTAGTCAGCTTGCCCATTTATGACTTACCATGTATGTTCAAACACTCTTGAACTCCATTCAATATACCATCATTGATTACAGCAAGTTCAAATGTTGTAAAAGTCTAAAATGTTTACTCTCAATTTCTTTATGTATTGTGAACATGTAACAAATAATTTTCATACTGGCACCGAACTGGGACTGCACTTTGAGTAGTCATGCTCTCTAATCAGTGTCTGTAACCATCACTCTTGCTTGATTACCTTATTTTCTTCACCAAAAGAAAGAGCTAGAGATGCACAAATTGTTTTAACTTTCTGACCTCCAATAAGGAAACATTATGTATATGTGACACACATCACAATTACTAATGACTTACTAGGTTCCAGTGTTACACAATGTATACTGAGCAACAAACCTTGACCCTTATCCTTTACCAGTTTAGGGCCTAAGGATTGGGGTCTATCAAATTTAAGTAAAATAATAATAAAATCAACAAAAAAGAGATACACAAAAGATATGAAAAAAAGAAAGAGAGTAGGCTGAGGATTGAATTCTTGGACTAGATGATACCCGAATTGAATCTTGAATAATAGTAAGAGTAAATAAGGATGAACAAGCATTGACAAAGGGAAAGAGATGGGTGGAATGGAGCCCATTTTAAAAGGGTTACTATGAATGCTATGTTGAGATTATTAGGGGAAGGTGGGAGTGGAAGCAGACCAAGAGGCTACAGGTTAGAATTGATAGGTATGCATTTCCTACCCAGGTGGGTGAAGTAATTCCTTAACTGCAGTTCCTATACATTTTCCAGTTAAGTGTTTATTATAATCGCCATGTCTGTTTCATTGACAGACATAATAGCTGGGCATACCAAGCATTTCACTATCCTATTATTTGGTTGGCAAAGTAATTCATCATGACCATAAAGTACACTTTTCCATTTTTTTTTTCTGTGTAATCTAGCTGAAAACTCAAGGAACTTTGACCACTCAGTCACAAATGAGGTTTTATATTGTAAAACATGTGGATATACTAAATACTCTTCTTGTTCAGATGATAGTATTTTATGTAAATTTCTTTACTAATATAAAAATCAGTATACCAATGATTAAATAAAAAGAATAAAAATGTGGGCACCTGGGTGGCTCAGTTGGTTAAGCATCCAAGTCTTGATTTTGGCTCAGGTCATGATCTCATGGTTTGTGAGACTGAGCCCCACATAGGGCACTGTGCTGCCAGTGCAGAGTCTGCTTGGGCTTCTCTCTCTCTCCCTCTCTCTCTCTGCTCCTTCTCCACTTGTGCTCTCTCTCCTTCTCTTTCTCAAAATAAATAAATAAACATTGAAAAAAACCACTGCAAGTAAAAAAAAAAAAGAATAAAAATATAAAATCCTGAAATATGAAGTAAGTAATGAAATAAATGGTTTTTGAATGTTACTTGTCATATTATGGGTAGGTTGACTTTTAGAACGATTTGTTTGCATTGCTTCAGAAATATTTTGTAAAGAGGTGTGAAATATATGCACTTACACTTTCTCAAAGTATTTTGGGTAAAAGAATGATAATAAAACCTCATTTCCCCCAATTTTACCTAAGTAAAAAATCTTTTTCCTTAAGATAGTCTTAAGGCATGAAGGGCTTTTAAATTTGTTTTTATTTTTAAGGTAGTAGTATCAATCTTTTGGTATCCTAAAGAGAAAATACTATTCAAATGGCAGGATATTAAAAAAATGCTTATTTCAGCATTTTACTTTTATCTGTAAACCGAATTTTTCTTTTTAACTTTCAGCCAAACAATCATGATAGCATGTGTTAGCCCTTCAGACAGAGATTTTATGGAAACCTTAAATACCCTGAAATACGCCAATCGGGCTAGAAATATCAAGAACAAGGTGATGGTCAATCAGGACAGAGCTAGTCAGCAAATCAATGCACTTCGTAGTGAGATCACACGCCTTCAGATGGAACTCATGGAGTACAAAACAGTGAGTGAATGGGTTTGACTTTGCATTTTGTGGTAGATCTTGCAAATGCAGTGGTGTCTTTTTGTGATGGCTTGTACATATATGTCTCTGGAGTCTCTTGTCTATCAAAATAGTGACTTCCTTCCTTTTGGAGATCAAATTCTTTTGTTTTCCTTGTGGGTGACCTTTATTATTGTTCAGTGTATCAACCTGACCAACCTCTTGTTTCAAAAGCCTTCTTACTTCATCACTTTCTTTAGTGACAAATGTACCACAGAGGGATGTAATAGAGGGAAAAAGGTCTCTTTTGCCTTGAGGCTGCTAAAACAAAAGGGCTCTTTGTTGTAAAAGTGCTTAAACAAAACTCTTGTATATTTAAGACCCCTCAACGAACCAGGAAGTGTTTTCCTTTTCTAGGGTAAAAGAATAATTGACGAGGAAGGTGTGGAAAGCATCAATGACATGTTTCATGAGAATGCTATGCTACAGACTGAAAATAATAACCTGCGTGTAAGAATTAAAGCCATGCAAGAGACAGTTGATGCATTGAGGACCAGAATCACACAGCTTGTTAGTGATCAGGCCAACCAGGTTCTTGCCAGAGCAGGTATGTGTGTAAGATGGGATGAATGAGGGATTAACTCTTGGAGAGCAGGGAATATTCTTTGTGGTCATTAATTACTTGGAATATTTAAAGTAGAAATATCAAACTGTGTATAAACAGTCTGAGATTTTAAGTTAAATACTTAATTTGTAAATAATACAAATACAAATTGTTTCTTGAAGAAACAAAATGTATGCTTTGCTTTAATAATATTATTTTATTGTCTGCTTATGTCATTAAGGGTAGGAAATCTGCTGTATGAATTGTATATTAAAGCATTATTGTTTTGTTTCCATAACTTTTCTTTTCTCCTATTCTGTTTTGTTGAAGTTTTTAATTTAAAGGAAATTCTAAAGTTCATATTTTATCTTGCAGGTGAAGGGAATGAGGAGATTAGTAATATGATTCACAGTTACATCAAAGAAATTGAAGATCTCAGGTGCAGTTCATGTTCTTAATATGTAATGCACATGTTTTGGGCTTTGCAGTGTAGCAGTATTGCTGTGTGTTAAGCATATTGTTTAGTAACTGTTCACAGTGATATCACAGCCCTTTGATGAGGTTAACTTTAGGAGAATAGGTACTTATCTTTCCCATAATGTTATATTCCAAACTACTTTTCTCTTTCCTCTTCCCATATTCTCTTTCTATATTATCCTCTTCTCGTTGAGAGCTTACTCAACCTGACACACAGGATGGGCATAACTCATATCTGTGAGGTTACCTTTGGTGCTTTCACTCCCTGTGCCTCTTTCCCTGCCATTTGGGAATGGTCAGCATAAATAAGTCATTTCTAATTTTTTAAATCTGTTATTATTCTTATTCTTTTTTACTTCTCCAGCTGTTCTTTGTGTGTGACTCATTGAATCCTGACCAATTTTCCTGCCTCTCTGGTACACACAGAGGCTCCTCCAACACTCGGTTTATACAACATAGTACAAATGCTCACTGTATGTGAGGCACCATGCCATGGACTGAGCAACTATGACATTAACAAGGAGTTTACAGTCTAGGTGGGGCGACTTACATAAATAGTAAATGGAATGACAGAAATTAGTGAAAAGAACACCCACACCTGGTGTGGGAATGTGGAGAAGACCACTGAATTCAGACTTGGGTAGTACAGGTCAGAAAGCAGGTCAGGGATACAATTCATTTCTATAATATTTTCAGGTTCCATGGTCCGCTGTGATGGCTGAGCTACTTTCTCTTGAAGTAAAGGTCCATGGAGAGCATCTAAGGAGCTCAGATCTCATTTCTGCTACCCACTTGCAGAAAATAACCAAGTGACCAGACCAAGTGGATATCATCTTTCACAGCCACCCTAACACTGTCCCATCTTGTATTCGTGTGTTCTTTCTCTTTCCTTTGAGCTGTTTTAGAGATTCTCAGAAACAAGTGCTGTTTCCATTGTTTCTGCCGCCACAAGGCACACTGAATCCCTTAAGTGTTTTAAAGAAGTGAAAACAGAGGTGCCTGTGTGACTCAGTTGACTGAACATCTGACTCTTGATTTTGGCTTGGGTCATGATTCCAGGGTTGTGGGATTGAGCCCTGTGTCAGGCTCCGAACTGAGCGTGGAGCCTGCTTAAGATTCTCTCTCTCTCTCTCTCTCTCTCTCTCTCTCTCTCTCCCCCTCTCCCCCTCTCCCCCTCTCTCCCTTTCTCCCTCTCTCCCTCTCCCCCTCTCCCTCTCCCTCCCTCCTTCTCTCTCTCTCTCTCTCTCCCTCTCTTCCTCTCCCTCTCTCCCCCTCTCCCCCTTTCCCCTTTTCCCCTTGCGTTCTCTCTTTCTCTCTCTAAAAAAAAAAAAAGTGAAAACAACTAAGATATCTGATGTGGTTGTAAAGTTACTCAAATAACTGTTACTTTTATTTGGTAAATATGTATCTCTAAAGTTTACCTTTTTGGTGGAGACTTTTGGGGCATTGGGTCCTAGGTCTAGTCAGTAGCTAATCTGGACTTATAGTTTCTATCCTGTGTTGGCAGTGCTCTTTCTTGCCTATTTCCCAAAACTTAGTTTCTGACCTCACTCTGTAGACCCCGTCTTTACCATTCCTTGAGACATAACTGATATCTCTTTGAATTCTTGAAGATTCTCTTTCTCTTTCTAGGTTGCTTCTCTTTATCTCTTTTATTTCTTTGGCACTGGTCAACTGTTAAGGCTAATTCTAAGCTCTGGTTCTTGTGCTCTGTTTCTTCTTCTCCTCCTTCTTCTTTTTTTAAAGTTTTTAAAATTTATTTATTTTGAGAGAGACAGAGACAGAACAAGTTGAGGAGGGGCAGAGAGAGAGAGAGAGAAAGAGAGAGAGAGAATCCTAACAGGCTCCATGGTGCCAGCACAGGGCCTGACGAGGGGCTCAAACCCACAAAACTGTGAGATCATGACCTTAGCTGAAATTAAAAGGCAGATACTTAATCAACTGAGCCACCCAGGTTTCTTCTCTTCTAAGGACATATCTAACCTAGATTTCACTTTAAGACAAATGGCTTGACTAGTGTCATTATTTCCTACAAAACAGAATCGTTTCTACTCCATCCAGTGGCTAAATACAACATCTAATATCTTCCTTTTTCAGACCATTCTTTAAGCCATTTAGAAAACAGAGATGACTCTTAGGCTCTGAGTTCAGTGATCAAATCTTTCTTGGTGTAAGTTAATAGTTTGTTGTGCTTATCCAGAATCCTTTGATGGCTCTTTAATTAGGTGTATCCCACTCCTGAGGGTAGTCTTCTAGAATTACAAGACTGCAATTTACAATTTAAAAATAATGTATGTATGGAATAAGCATAAATGAGCTTTGAATTTAAATGAGATTACCTGGGTTGATATTTAAGCTTCTATTTATTAATAAGTGTGTGACCTTAGGCAAGTTACCTAACATCTCTGAGCTTTAGTTTGTTCATCTCTAAGAATGAAGTAATACTTGCTAGTCTCCAGGAGTTATCATAGGGCTCAAATGAAAGAAAGAACAGGATTTCACAGTCTAACACGGTCCAAGTTCTCATATCGTGTTTTTTCTACTAATTCCAACTCCAATCCATATTTCTTTCAAAACTTTTTCTTCAGAAGGCATTTATTCACAACTCCTTTAACATAATGCACATTTATGTTGATGCTTTGCCACTTGGGAATGTTTATATTTTATATTTTAAATTTTATTCTAGTTGTAAAACAATACTAATTTCCTTCTAATAAATTTACATGTCCCATTAGTTGTTGTGAAATAATAATGGGTACTAATTAATTAATTCTTGGTTTTGGGGGGTTTAAAATTTTTGCAGAAAGTTTTGAGAAGATAAGAAAGTATAAAAAAAAGTCATCCATATTGGTACCATCTGGTAGATCTGATGTTAACATTTTGATATATCTCTTCAGTGTTTTTTTCAATGCATTCTTTAGCAAGATTGACATCAGGGTAGATATATTCCTTTGCTATCTTTTCTTTGAAATGTGACAATATATTATGAACATTTTTAAATGCTGTTAAATAATTTTTTAACATGATTTTTGCATGATTCCATGAGGTACTATTTTGACATTGTAATCTATTTATTTAACTAATCTACTATTTGATAATTATATCATTTCCAACTTCTTGATAACAATAGTTATTATTCATTAAATACATTATCATTCTGGTAGGGAAATGTATTACTTTCATTCCCATTTTACTAAGGAAAGAGTAGAGGCTTTTAAAGACTAGTAGTCCATGATCAAGTGAGTTACAGAGCTGAGATGCAAACCCTCTGTCTTCTCCTTCCTAAAGAGGTCTGTATACTTCCCCTCATGACTGACTGCTTGGTTTCCTATTAAATGAAATGCAGGAAGCAGGGTGGGTTGGTGAGTGGGAAGACAAAGAGAAGGAAAGAGAGAGTTGCTATAAAAAAAAGCCCCAAGGGAACTTCTGCTAATGTGTCATGGGCTTTGTGGAGTTGGTCCCTGAGGGGTTCAGCTTTTATCAGTACAAGCATTGAAGAAGCATTGAGTATACGCCCACTAATGCAAACCTAGATCATTACAAAAAAGAACTTGTCCGATTATTATAAGAATGAACCGATACAAGGCAGGACATTATTGATAGCTAACTTATTATATTTTCATTTATTCTTAACATTCATTATTATGTACCTGGGCTATATTAAAAATACAGAAAAGTGTAAATTTTGACTTTGAGTTTTTATAGTTAAACTGACTTCTTATAGTTAGGTTATGCTCTTAAATAAAAACATGACACCATCATATTCAGAATTTTCCTTAAAATAACTTTGAGATCATTTAACCTGGAAGTTTGTACACAGAAACTTAACCATTTTAAAATATTGTATTGTTATTCTTCTCACATATGACACCAGACACTGATTTGAAATATATATTCACTGACGTATGTACACTGTGTTTATAGCTGAATTCAGCAGTCATGAATAATTTTGGTAGACAGTGAAAAAGCACAGAGCTGACTATGTCTTATAGAGCTTACAATTGCAAATTAATCTAGCATATTTCTCTGAAATACTTGGATATATGGTAAAAGTGCTTTGCAATATAGTTTTGACACAGATACAGTAATAGTACTTTCTCCTTACAGCCCTGTGTCAATCACCCTTGTGCCAAATTGACCTTGGAAATCTATTATATTGAAGTAGATAATTACATTAATGATTGTTTAAATGAAATAGAAATAAAGGACTGGTCTAGTGGACTCTGAATCCCTTTTTGTTTCAAGAGTCCAGCTCTTTTAGAATCTCATCATTCTGTGTTTTTTTGCATATTACTGACAGAACATACATTATTCTCCTGTCATTGTTAGAACTGCTTGAACAAACAAAAGAATGTTTTCAATTATCAAACTCAGGTTTCCTTGGAGATACCATCTTTTCCCACACCATGTTTAGGAGCCAGATGTCTTTCAGCCAGTTAGGGGCAAGTTTGACTAACTATTCCTTACAAAGATTTGGAAATGCTATTATAGCATGATGAATGAGGAACTGAAAGAAAGGGGACCATGCCGCTTGTAGATTTTAAGTTTAAATGATGGGTTGACAAAGCAAGATCTCTAGTGCCTACTGGCCAGAATGCAACTAATCTCATTACCATTGGCACTTTTGAGCACTAAGAATGTTATTTCAAATTTATAATTACTTATTCAGGGAATTAAAAAAATCCTAAACATTAATGTTTTTGAGCACATTTATTTTAAAAAATGCTACCTTGTAGCAATGTTGAAATACATTTTGGAAAACTTTTTGGCATACAAAACAGCATATTTAAAATGTTCCCCAATTAATTCCTAGAGTAGTCAGATTTGTAGAGACAGAAAGTGTAATGGTGGTTGTGAGGGGCTGGGAGGAGAGGGAGATGAGGAGTTAATGCTTAATGGGTAGTTGAACAAGATGAAAGAGTTTGAAAGAGTTCTGGAGATGGATGGTGGCCATGGTGGCACAACAGTGTGAGTTACTGTGCTGCAGACTATACACTTAGAAATGGTGCAGGTGGTAAAGTTTATGCTATGAATTGTATTACTACAATAAGAAATGTTTCTTGTTTAAATATTTTTATTCACTAGGGCAAAATTATTAGAAAGTGAAGCAGTGAATGAGAACCTTCGAAAAAACTTGACGAGAGCCACAGCAAGATCACCGTATTTCAGTGGATCGTCAGCTTTCTCTCCTACTGTACTGTCCTCAGACAAAGAGACCATTGAAATTATAGATCTAGCTAAGAAAGATTTAGAGAAGCTGAAAAGGAAAGAAAAGAGGAAGAAGAAAAGGTAGTGTTATAAAATCACTGTTATATGAATCCCTGTTTTTCTTTACAGAATATCTTAATTTGCAATTACAGTGAGTATACATAGTTTCACAGTATATTAATGAAAGAAATGTCATTTAAATTAGCTGACAATTGCAATGATATACTTTTAATTGTTTATCTCTACTTGTACGTAAGAAAAATAAGTTTAATTATAATAATATAGTGGATTTTTAGACTATGACAAGGTAAAATTTCTATTAGAAATTATTTTATTGTTTTTGAAATAGCTGCTTTTGCATTCCACTCATCTTTTCTGCAAAGCTTGTTCTACCATCACAACTCACTGTTTTCATTTCTTTCTCATTTTCTAATGCAATTAAGTAGTCTCCTGGATATAATCTGATTCCTGTCTAGATTAGTTTAACTAAAGGCTAAACTAATCCATCAGACTGTCATTTAATGTCATTTGGTCTCTTCAGTATTTTCTGCAGGGCTTCTAATTTGATTATGTCAAAGTTATTTATGCTATTTTAGGCTTTTTGAATCTTTCAGCAAGGAGTCACTCAGCTTTTCACCACTGTTCTAGGCTTTCTTTTCGTTGCATCCTGATAATATCTTCCTCTGAAACCAACTGGGTGCAAAGAAGAGGAAAATAAAAATTTGACCACTTGTAATGTGTGGGTGGTTAAATAGTCACAAATTCTTTCTGTGTCTACATACTGATTCTGTGGTGCAGTCACATTACCTACTAAACATATTTTGGATATGCCAGTCAAATTAATTTTAAACATTTTTGGCTAGATATTCAAAAGTGGGCACAGCTATCAAATGGTTTGTTACAAGAGGCTTGCTTTGTAGAATTATTATTGACATTTAAACTGCTTTGCTCAGTCTACTTAGAAATTTTTAGGCAACCAGGCATTTCTTCCTTGAACAGTCAGTTGACTAAGTAATTGGAGGTTTAAATTTTTCAAATTAATTCTGCTGTAGTGTCCTTGAGTTAAAAAGGAATGATTTGAATAATGAAAACAAGGAGTTACACATTTATGGTTAGGAGGCATTGCAACTGAATTTGCATTCTTAAGATACTAATGTCTTAATAGGTGTTTTTCATGGATGACTGATTATGGCAGCATTAAGATACATAATGATTAGCTTTAATGCAAGGCTGTTAAAAACAAAACCGTGATCACAGAATTATATGATCCAACATACTGCTTGAGTGAAAATGGGGCTTTTGCTCATGACTTACTATTTTCTTGTATAATTCAGTTCTATAGTTGGTCAAAATATCAAATGGTTTGATTTGTTTTTAAAGGTCTTGGTGGTTTGTGTTCATAAATAGTAACTATAAGCAAGGTCTGTTTCCCAAGGTCATGAGCTGATTCTGCTCTTTTGTTTTGAGGTAAATTTAGAGATGTTACCATAATCGCCTGTTTGGTATGAATAATGAAAAATAGGGATTCCAATAGAAACCTAGGTTGTTTTTGACATGTTTATAGTGATCATAGGTATCCTAAAATAATACTTCTGATAGAGGTCATCTTTGTGACAGTGCAGGGCAGTAAGCATTTTGATTATAGTACTAGAAGAAAAACATTTTATTATTAAGATTTGTCCCTGTTGCTTTTAAGATAAAAAAAATTAAACAGCTTTTATTTCAAATTGAAAAGTTGATAATTTCAGTGATTATGGTAGATGTAGTAATTATTATGATAAAAATAATAGCAGATATTATTGCTAAGAAGACCTCATCGAACAAATGTATTTAAACATGAGAACCCAAGTGAAAAAATAAGTAATTTTTTAACAAAAAGTGATATGAGATTAAAAAATTTTTGATGGGGAAAAAAACTAAACTGGATAAAGTAAATTTAGAGGTAGTGCCTTAATTACCTGTAGAAAAAAAATGAGTGATAGCTTAGAATGAGAAAAACAAATTAGTAACTCATAATATGATACTTCAGAAAAGGCTTCATAAAGCATTTTCATATACATGCTATAATGTGTCTTTGTAGAACTAAAACCTACATAATGTAGTATGAACCTAGAAAGGAAAAATTTTCTTGCAAACCATAAACTGTGTGAAAGCCTTTAGAACCAATTTATGCATTTATATTTATATATATTTATATCCATATAGTAAATTTAATAGTTTTTCTTACCACACTCCATTCAAACCTTGTTGTGGATTTAAACATGAAAATGAATACTGTTTTACTTAGCTTGATTAAAGCATTTCGTTCATCATTGTTAACTTTGCTGTAGATCCCAATAACTTTTAGGTTGCATGTAATGTAAATTCCTATTTTTAAAATGTAGGCAAGCTGTCATTTTAGCTAAAGGGTTTGCTACAGGTTGAAACAAACAAATAATAAACAAAGAGTTCCAGGAGTATTTAGAATGACTGCAGCTTTACTGAAGTTAGTGTTTAGTCTTCTATAGGAATTCCTTGGAGACAGTAGTTCCCGTTTAGGTGTATTGATTCTGATTGTGTTGTTTTACATCCCTCATATTTATTTTATTCATCAGAGAGAGCATTGTAAAATTTGGGTTCTGCCTCAACCCTACGTACAGAATAAGTTCATTTAGTTCATTTAAAAAATTCTTTGGAATTTGGGACTAATTTTTCTCTAGAAAATGTTATGATGACTCACATAAAGTGATTTTTACCCATTTTGTAGTGTGGTAAGAGCAATTCAGAAGGGAAGAGGAAAAGGAAAAAAATGGAAAAGAAACTTTCTCTCCTTTCATGGATGTAGGCAACCTTTGGAGGAAAAGTGTGAATTTGTGCCTTAGCATCCTTTTTATTCCATCTGCTGACCCCCTGTGTCCTTATGCTACCTGCCTTGCTCCAGTCAGCTCTCATGTAATTCTACCCCACTCCAAACGAACTATTTCCAATTCCAAACTCATGTACTTCCTTCTCTCCTCCCCTTAAATTTACATTTGGTAGCAAAGCCATCTGGCTAAAGGCATCCGTGCCAGTGAAGTGACTTATAACCAATAAGCCTCTTTTTAAGGATGTTTGTAATTTTGAAAGAGGAACCATTAATTCAAATACTGAGATTTTGGACAGCAACCTCATGAAGGAAAAAAAAAAAAGATCAAGTTATGTAAGGAAGATTTTTACCCTCTTTTAGCTGAGAGTTTTCAGGATCTATCTGGGGATTCATTTATGGGTTCAGATTTCCTACGCTGTCCTCATTCTCATAGCCGCTTTCTTTTCCTCCCCACTAAAGCCACAAATTATTTAGAAGCTCCATTTCTTTTAATTTACTGTGTTTTTTATTTGTCAGTTTTTGGTTGTAGTGACTATGGGGCCTCTGATAAAAGTTAAGTGTTGGTAGGAGGAGCGGTAGCTGGGTTATTTTTATGTCAGAAACTGCATTTATGTTCAAGGAGGATGTCATAAGTCCTATTTTACATGAAAGTTTAACTTTCTTCTGCATCAAAGTCTTTATCAAATCTACAACTAGCTAATATCTGGAGGTTTAAGGTTTATTCTTCTACCTGTCTGTGCATATTTTCTATTGAGCTATAGAATCATCCATACATATAGATAAGGGAGTGTAACAAAATCAGGTAAATAATTGAAGAGACTGTATTACCTATTTTTCAGTAACATAAAAGTTAAAATTGTTGGCAAGGTTTGTCATTCTCTCTCTCTCCTCTTTTTTTAAATGTTTACTTATTTTTGAGAGAGAGACACACACACAAAGCATGAGCAGGGAAGGGGCAGAGAGAGAGGGAGACACAAAATCTGAATAGGCTTCAGGCTCTGAGCTGTCAGCACAGAGCCCAACACGGGGCTCGACCCACGAACCATGAGGTTGTGACCTGAGTCTCTCCTCTTTATGGAAGAAACAGCCCTTCTCCATGTGATGGAATGAAATGAAGTAAAAACTCCTTTAAATTATGGAGAAATATCAGATTATTATTTTTCTGCCCCTCCACTGTCTTTTGAACGATTTGTCACAATGTTCTTCCAAGTAACAATTGAAAAGGCATCCTAAGTTTATCTACTTATTAGCTCATGTCATCCATACATTTTAATACAGTCCTCTTGTATAAGGTAAACAAAAATTCTGCATATTAAACACAGGAAATTTAAGCTCTTTGCCAGGAAACCATATCCTTTGAGCCACAGTGGCTCATTTTCATCAGTATAAGACTAGATTAGGCATTATTCCCCATGTTTTTGGATATCTAGCTTTAAATGACTTGAATTATAAAAAAAAAAAACTTTACTAATTCATCAGACTGCATTATCCTTGTGTTTAGTGGTGTCAGGTTGAAACTCTAGAAACACATAGATTTCTTAGGTGATGGCTTTATTTTCCTTTTTCTAGCCATTATACTGGAACTTTTGATCCCTATTGAATATCACTCTAGAATTTTTTCCCAGAAAGATTGCTAGTCTCTTCTTATAATAGCAATATATACGTTGATTGTGAAAACCAATCGCAGGTGCAAGCACATGAAAATAACTGGCTTGATGAAATAATTTATACTTAAGACTCAGTCTTTTCATTTAAAAATATTGATGATTCTGAAAAATATATTTGGAATTCTGGTGAGAAGTGTGCTATATCAAGATTGCTATGTGCTTAATCAGAGCCTAGCACATCTATCTTTTTGTTTATATGACAAATATTGGTATTCAGTACATTCCATTGAGTAAAGATCCCCAATTCTGTGTATTGGGTATTGTTTAAATTATATTTCAAAGGTTCTAAGTACATAGTTATAATTTTTCTTATACTTTTCTGATTGAGAAACAATCTTACTAATGGAAAGTACTACATTCCCCATTTTATTGCCACCTTTGCCTTAGTCCTTTTGATAGTTTCTAATTATTAGTACAGTGATATGACATTTTATTTTCATTTAATAAAATTACAGTTTTCACTGACATCATAACAACCATATTCATTTGACTGTAACACCATTTCATATATAATTTTGAAATACAAATTTTTTTTAGATTTAGTGATGTTCACGTGTAGTATATTAAAAATAGAAAAGAAGTTTTAAACGTAGTTTTCTAGTATGTAGTATTAATGGTATTTTCATATTATGGTAGAAAGGCATTACTTTTTGACGTTCTTTTAATGATGCCATGAAAAAGTCTTCTGTGAAGATTTAAAAGGAAGAGGATATCATTGAAAGTAGGCTTTTTGGGGGAAGCTGAGAAAATTGATCCATTTTAAAAAGATTTAAAAAAGCAATGGCATCCAAACACTCTCAATACTTACCAAGTTATATAAACTGAGACTATGCATTTAATTGCTGAATAGCTTCAACTGATAGTCTATATATTCTTCTTAGATATAATGCTGCTTGTTTTTCTACTTACTTTTTATTCATTCAAAATGTATTGCCTTTTTACTGTGTATTGTCCTTTGATGATATCTTTTAAAATTTATTTTAAAGTCTTCAAGCTCATGTATCATTTTTACCTTCTTACCACTTTCGCTTTTTACTGTCTGGTTTGTCCTTCATTGGCTTGGCCTTCCAATACTGTGCCTCGTGATTTTGAAGGCTACAGAAACTTGAGGAAAGCAATCGAGAAGAAAGAAGGTTGGAATATTTCCCAGGTTTTTTATTAAAATGTCATTTAAATACTTAGTTGCCATTCACAAGGAAATGTGTTATAGAATTATAGATTGTTTCAGACTAGATTAGCTTGGTGCTCCTAAAATTAATGATGATTTTATAAAATTGACAAATACACCAAATGTATTTTTAAAAACAGCTTTTTAAGAATAAAACCCTCACAAGTTACATGGATTAAAATTCAGGCAATTTCATGTGATTTCAGAATAAATTATCCTAATTATGATAGTGCTTAATGACTTACCTTTTTTAGGTTAAAAATGATGCCCCCCAAAACTCACCATTGACTTTCAGAATATATCTTCCAGAAACTTGTGAGCAGACTGGGAACTTTTAATTGGGTGGGAATTGAGATTTTGTTGCAGCCCATGCTAAGTCACAGGTGGATTTTTCTCTCCCTCTTTCTTATTTTGTATAATATTTGTATATACAAATGTATTTGTATACAAATATAGATGTATTTGTATATATGAATATTTGTAATATTTGTTGTTGGAAAACAACATTAAATGGCAACAAAGCAAAAGGAAACTATGGCATTATTACAGATAAGCTATCCAAGACATTCTTAAGTTGAATTATTAAAACAAGTGTTGCTTTTAATATGTATTTGAGGTGAGTGTCAAAATGAGATATTTTCTTTTCTCATTTAAGTTTGAGCAAAATTTAGACGCACATTTCTGAACTCCTTATATAATAAAAATTTGCATTTTAGTCATTCAGAATTATAGTTATTTAAACCAGGATCAAGTAGTATTTTACTTATCATAACTTCTCTTCATAGATTTTTCTGAATAAACCTCCAGATTATATAATCAAAATGATTAAGAAAGTAATATTTAAATATTTTAGAAGCACCAGTTTAGAAATTTCATCTCTTACTTAAAATAAGCTGTTTGAGAACTTTTACTATGTAATCATCAGTTATAGTAATATCTTATTTTAAATATGAAAACTTAAAAATTATATTTTATTGAAATTATTTAATAGTTTACATCCCACAATTATATTCCACATATTATATAGTATTCAACAATACCTATAATTTATTCTATAATTCTATAACTTATTTAAAGTATTTAATAATGAGAATATAACTCTAATTATAAGTTGTACTAGAACTCAACTAATTAGCATATTTAGAACATTATATTTGTCATTAGAATTAGATCATGGCATTAAAAATGTGAGATTTCTTCTCTTTCAGAAGGTCAAAATAAAATACATGGTTAACGTATATAGAAGGAGTCTTCCGCCTTAAGATATTCAAGTCCTTTAAGTGCCTTTAGTGAGTAAAGTTTGTTTCCAAGTTTTATACCGTCCTTAAAGGATAGCAAAAACAGAGCAGTTTTGTGCTCTAGGATAGGGCTTTTCAAACATGAATATACATACAAATCACTTGGCTGGTTTGATAAAATGAAGATTCTGATTCAGTTAAAACTGAACTAGAGCCTGAGATTTTGCTTATCTAATAAGCTTCTCAGTGATGCTGATACTTCCCTGAACTTGAAGCATAAGATTCTAGAATACTGACCTGCAGTCAAGACACTGGTTTTAGTCCCCTTGAGTGGATTAATTTCCCCACAACACAGCTTTTTAGGTTGTCAACAAAAATGTTGACATTTGTCGTCAAATGTCAAAGAGGCTAAACCACATGATCACTAGTGTTCCTTCCAACTCCAAGATTCTGATTCTGTGTAACATGCAAACTTAAATTTATCTTTCATTGCTGGTTAGATAGTTACTTTAGATATCAATTTGTCTCACTTTATTGAGGAAAACTTGAATATTTGTGGTGCAATAATTATAAAGCATCAACTTATATTTTAAAAGCTTAAGCCTTAAGTGGTATATAAAGGTAAATTGATAATGTAAAGTTATAACTCCTGATCTTTCTGTATCAGAATTGGTATGAATAGCTTATAATGTATGAGTTAACTTTAAATATAAGTGAAAAGTAACATTTGCTGGACACTAGTGACTTGGAGAAAATAGGAGGGTTAGAATAAAGTGGTTATCTAGCTATAAGCCTAAACCTGAGTAAAAGAGAATTTGGGTTGCAGTTTATGTAATGAAGTGGCCACCAATAACAAAAATTGTGTGCTGCAACAGTTACAGGTGAGTAAGGAAGGCTGCATAGGGGAGAGACTGGGGAATGCTGATAAGAAAGGTCTTTCCAAACACATTCTCCTGTCCTGGCCTTAACCTTAACTTCAAGTATAGTCTGAGTACATGGTACTGTCCTTTGAATGGGATGATGGATGAAAGGGAGTTTCCTTCTAGATTTTCAGTTGGAACTGCATGATAGAAAATCAACAGTCCTAGTATAATACAAGTGATGTAAGAGTCGTTCCATATCATCAGCATTTTTCTCTAGCAAAATGATTTAACAACATTCATGGAACCCTGTTATAGTTTACTTGATTTCTTTCCAGCTAAGATTGTTTTATTTAAATTTCTACTGGTAGTTCCTTCTCACTCTAGTGACATGCTGTCTTCTATGTATCTTTATGCATCTTTCAGTTTATGCCATCAGACTCTAACATAATTAGTGCATGAGATACACAGAAGTGACAAACAGAAGTTCTCATGTAGAGTCATAGAGATTAATATATTTAACAAACACTTACTGCACATTTATTATGTGCATCCCTTGGGTATGGGGGACATAATGCTGAGTCAAACAGAGATGATCCCTGCCCTCACAAGGCCCACAGTTTAGTGGGGAAGATAGAAATTAAAGAAGTAATCACATAAAAAAACATAAATTAAGAACTCTGAAAAGTGCTTACAAAGGGAAGTATTTGTCTTACTCTGAATACAAAAGTATCTGTAAGAATTCAGACCTAGGGTTAAACATTACAGTTTAATAATAACATAGCTTAAATACGATTAAACTTTTAGCCTAGAAGCTAAAAACAAGTCCAGGTATTAGGGCAGTTTTTTAGTGTAGCAGAATATCTGAAAGAAATGATAGTGGTTCCAAAGTTATTTTGATACAGTTTTTAAGCTGTTTCAAGGGGAATTTTATTGGGACAATATTGCCTTTTGAGTATTTTTTTACTCTTGATTTAAAAATGTTACAAGCACAAGAAGCAAGTGTGAACTTGTGAACTACTACTTGTGAACAAGTAGCACAAGAAGAAATCTTTCAGGTATAGATTTACTTCAAGTTTACTTTCTTAGTATTATTTAGTTTGATTAAATGTGTGAGTCTAGCAAACAGAAATGTAACTTCTATGTATAATTGACCATGGTTGCTAGGCCATAAAAGAGTGAGTTAAGTGTGAAAAACTTTGCTCGCTGTAGTGTGCACTGTCTTCTTAGGGCCACCAGGGCTGAGTTAGTTTAGCTATAAACATCACCTAATGTCAGTATGTAGTTAGAGCTGTTTAGTACCAGAAGACTGAGAAGAGGCTTCCATTTGTATGGCCAATCTTGTGGCAGACCCTGGTATTTCCTAGTCAGTCAAAGGTTAGGCCGAACTTCAGACAGTTTTGATGTGCAAAGACCCATTTTGGTGAGAACATTTTAAGAAGAGTCCTGTGCTGTAGATACGGCATATGAAAAAAGAGCCTGTGCCATTACTAGCGGATGCAGCCAGTGTAGACAAACTTTGGTGCACAGATTTATTCTGGATCTTTAAATTTATTCTTAAATGTATCAGGTCACCAATAAAAATGCTGCTTCTGTATCTTTGTATTTAGATGGGAAAAGTCATATATTTAGGTGAGAAAAGCAAAATATTTGTTTTGATTTCCTTTGAATTTAAATCATCTACATTCTAATTAATTGACTGTTACTGTGAATAGTTCTTAGCTGTCTCCTCAGATCTCATACTCTAGATGATAATCTATTCCTCAGTGTTTCTAGAAAATGATCTTTTTCCCAATGATAAGTCACTATGGCTGGAATGGCAATTTCTACTTTCCTCTGAAGCATCAGACATAACTTTGCTCAAATGATAAACTCTTAGTTTATTTCCATAAGTAATTGATGGTTTTTAAAATCTGGGAGACGAAAGTGAACACCTTTCCTCTCTACTTAAATACTGTATCTTTTTGTTCCTTTTTTTTTTTTAAAGTGTGGCTGGTAAAGAGGATAATGCAGATACTGACCAAGAGAAGAAAGAAGAAAAGGGTATTACAGAAAGAGAGAACAATGAATTAGAAGTGGTAAGTATGAAAGAATGAACTTGTAAATTTCAGTCCTTGAATTTAGCTTATTTATGGTTGCTGATAGCTACTAATTTATATGTAGAAAAGGGAAATAGTTATGATGCATCCATTTTAAACTATTTGCTTAAGGATTTCTTTTCTTCAGAAATGTGAGCCATAAAATACTGGCAACTCTCAATTTTGTGCAATGTGAAAGCATTGTGTGTGTGTGGATAGAATACTATGAGAGAGAAAACACTATTTTATTTAAGACAAATTATGTAATACCCTTACAAATGTGGAATGATTTTTGAAGTACTGAAAGGTGAAATTCGTATACTTCTGTATTTTGTACTCTGGCAATCTAATGAGGTAATCAGTTTGTTTTGCTGATATTGGACTATTAATAGTCACAAATCACATTTTAGGAAGAAAGTCAAGAAGTGAGTGATCATGAGGAGGAAGAGGAAGAGGAGGAGGAAGAAGAAGATGACATTGAAGGGGGTGAAAGCTCTGATGAATCAGATTCCGAATCAGATGAAAAAGGTACTTGCTGTCTAGTACAAGGACAAAGATTCATTTGGGGAATATGTTTAAAATTTGGGGAGAGAACATTCTCCATTTCCTTCTTGATGAAGGCAGCTTTTACAACTGCCAACCTGTGTATCCCCTTCCAGCCTCATGTTTCTGCCCTTACTGGATTTAGTCACTATGTGATTTCCATTCTTATTTAGTACAAATAGTATCTGTTGTCACTGCTTAGTGTGAATGCTGTTAATTTACCACCTTTTTGTAGTTTTGGGGTTACCCAGGATATTCTCCTTCTAGCTGCGAAGTGAATGCCTGGATGTAGATGCTCGTTTTCATGCTCTTGCTCAAAAGCTGGAATTATGATATTGTTGCCTATTGCAGTATGTTTATTTTCTTCCTTTATAAATAGCCAATTATCAAGCAGACTTAGCAAACATTACCTGTGAAATTGCAATCAAGCAAAAACTGATTGATGAACTAGAAAACAGCCAGAAAAGACTGCAGACACTGAAAAAGCAGTATGAAGAGAAGCTAATGATGCTGCAGCATAAGATTCGGGACACTCAGTTGGAGAGAGACCAGGTGCTCCAGAATTTAGGTAAGAATTACATTTAATTCTAATTAAGGTTCCAATTAAATTGCCAAAATGGGTGTTTATCATTGCTTCCCTTAGAAGAAAGAAATTACATTAGTGGCCACATTAAATATGAGTTTGTGTCATGTTAAATATTGCCTATTTTTTTTTTCCATTTTGATACCTATCTAGGCTATTTAATTATTTTGTCCAAAGTTGTGGCTGATTGTTTTAATGTCTTAATGCTGGAAACATTTATTAAATAAAAAAACAAAAAACAAAAAACTGTTAAACAAGTTGAGAGTAGATAATAAAACAGAGAGTAATTCAAAGATACCCTGGCTTCTTGAAGTTTGTGTTTGGGAGGTAGTTTTTCTCTAAGGTCATAAGTTATAAATCTGTGATGTGAAAAATCTGTGTCTCACAGAAACAAATGCAAATATCCTTTGGTCATTTAGGCTCAGTGGAGTCTTATTCAGAAGAAAAGGCAAAAAAAGTTAGGTCTGAATATGAAAAGAAACTTCAAGCCATGAATAAAGAACTTCAAAGACTTCAGACAGCTCAGAAAGAGCATGCAAGGTTGCTTAAAAACCAGTCTCAATATGAAAAGCAATTGAAGAAATTGCAGCAGGATGTGATGGAAATGAAAAAAACAAAGGTACTGACTGTATTTTGCATTAAAATCTCATGTTGAGGATATTTGTTTCATTTGGGACAAAAAAATTATTGTGATTCTTTCCATACTCAATAAAAGGGTAACCGAGTCTTACAAATGATGTACTTCCTTTTGGCAATTAGAAGTTGCTTCCTGCACTCACTCATCCATTATCAAAACCTTTCTTCAGAGTAGCTGAAAATCATGTGGTTGAAAATACGGCTTCTTTTGACTCTGATGGGTATCTCTCCTCCTGAAACATGTAAAATATTTCAAACATGAAAAAAATCATTAAAAATTACATAATAAACACTATATACACTATCTTAAACACTACAGTTATACGGAAAATCTCCTATGTATTCCTTTTTGATCATCTTCTTTCTTGAAGAGGTAACAAGTATCTTGAATTTAGTGTTTATCATTCCCATGCATAGAAGAATACACATTGTCTTCTCTTAACAAAACAGAGTATGTGAATTCTGATCTGTTATCTGTTTTTTCTGTGGGATGAATTTTTCTTATTAACATTTGGTGTGAAAATCAGCAAATGTGAAAATGATTTAGGAAGTTTTAGATTCTTATGTTGTGTCTTTGCTGAGGACAACAATAGCTAAAATTATTAGGTGCTTACAATATGCCAAGCATCATTAGAAGCACTCTTCAGGTATTACTTGTTAAACTCTCAAAATAGTATAATGCCACAGAACTGTTATTTTTTATATATATTTTTTAATATATGAGAAAATGAAAACCTAGGAAGGTAAAGTAATTTGTTCAAGGTCACACAGCTACTGGTAATAAGTACCAAAAATTCATTCAAATTATAGAACAAGTGAACATTTATATAAAAAGCATAAAACACTAAGCAATTTGATAGGAATATATTAGAAAAGTTATTAGAAAAAGAAATGTACTAATCCCACAAAAATAAGAATTGACCATTTAAAATGTGCAACAAAACTCCACTTGTTTCTGTTAAGTATTCAGAATTCTAACTGCTTGCTTCCATTAGTTTAATGAATGTTGTGATAGGGTAACTCCAATAGATGTGTTCACCTAATTTTTTTAGGTTCGACTAATGAAACAAATGAAAGAAGAACAAGAAAAAGCCAGATTGACAGAGTCTAGGAGAAACAGAGAGATTGCTCAATTGAAAAAAGATCAACGTAAAAGAGATGTGAGTGGACTTTAACTTTCAGTTATATACAAATCTTGTACATTGAACAAGCTTGTTTAGTAAATGGAAGAAAATTTTCTTATAACTTTATTTTATTTGTTTATTTTTATTTTTTTATTTTTTTATTTTTTAAATTTTTTAACGTTTATTTATTTTTGAGACAGAGAGAGACAGAGCATGAATGGGGGGAGGGTCAGAGAGAGGGAGACACAGAATCTGAAACAGGCTCCAGGCTCTGAGCTGTCAGCACAGAGCCCGACGCGGGGCTTGAACTCATGGACCACGAGATCATGACCTGAGCTGAAGTCGGCAGCTTAACCGACTGAGCCACCCAGGCGCCCCTATTTATTTATTTAAAAAAAAAAATTTTTTTTAACGTTTATTTATTTTTGAGACAGAGAGAGACAGAGCATGAATGGGGGAGGGTCAGAGAGAGGGAGACACAGAATCTGAAACAGGCTCCGGGCTCTGAGCTGTCAGCACAGGGGGCCCGATGTGGGGCTCGAACTCACGGACCGCGAGATCGTGACCTGAGCCGAAGTCGGCGCTCAACCGACTGAGCCACCCAGGCGCCCCATCTTATAACTTTAACTATTAAATGCAGGTTAAGGACAATAAGCATAAGGACAATAAGTATGCATTAATTTAGTAATATGGCAGTTATTATATGGATTATAGGAATTCAATATACAAGCTTATGAAAAACAATATAATGTTATTATAAATTTTGTTAGAGGCTTATTTCCTAGATGATGAGATAGGAGAAAATGGCAAAGATATAATTGGTTATCTCTAGGGAAATCAGGTAACTACTTATAGTCTTGTATAAGATAGTGATTTTAGGATGGTTCCAAAGACAGTTTCACCTAGAGAGTCTTAGAGATGTTCCTGAATAATAACCCAGTTTCACTAGAGGTGGCTTTAATAAGAGCGCAAAAGTTTTCATATTCTTTCACTCAAGAATCCTGCTTCTTCCATGAACTCAGACTAAGAAAATAATCTAAAATAAGAAAAATTGTTATGTATTAAAATCTTTAATCTAGAGTAATTTGTAATAGTGAAAAACGTAAAAATAACCAAGATACTTGACAGTATGGAGAATAGTTAAATAAATTATAGCCCATCTCATTTAATAGGTTATTATTCATCTATTGAAGATTAGGATTTGGAAACTGCATAGTAAAATGAAAAATGACTGTGATTTAACATTAAGCATAAAGTAGCATTTCATATATGCATGCTTGATTAAATGAGGGAAAAATTTTAAGGATATATACCAGCATGCTAACTTTAGCTGTGTCAAGATTTTAAGTTACAGCCTATTTGTTTTTTATTCTTTCTAAATTGTGGCAATATGGTTATTTCTTTTTTTTTAATGTTTATTTATTTAGAGAGAGAGCATGAGCACAGTGGGGTAAGGGCAAGAGTCAGAGGCACCCCAGCAATTTGGTGTTTTCATTTATGGTGTTTGTTTTTTTTTTTTTTTCTCCTCAGAAGAAGAGGCCACCGTGGTCTTTTCTCCATTGTTGGTTAGGTTTCAGCTTCTGTTCCTTTTTTCTTGCTCAACTTTTTCTAAGTCCTCCCTGGAGAAAATCTGAGCATACAGCATATTTTAGAAAATAGAAACCTACTCTGGGAAATAAAAAGAAAACTTAAGGAGATAGAAGAGAGTAATGACAGAGAAAAGTAGATACTTTCACAAGATGACTTCTGTATTAAGGCTATATTTCTTTTTTTTTTTCCTATTAAAAAATTGGCATGTATTCATGAGCCATAAAGCTTGCTCTTTTAAACTATACAATTCAAGGTTTTAATATATTCACAGAATTGTGCAACAATCATTACCATTTTATTGCAGAATATTTTTTATCAGTCCAAAAAGTAACTCCATATCCATTAGCAGTCACTCCCTATTCTTCCATCTTCCTGGCCCTGGCAGCCATTCTGGTATACTTTCTGTCTCCATAGATTTGCCCATTGTAAATGGAAAATATGATATATATAGCTTTTTGTGTTTGGTTTCTTTCATTTAGCATGATGTTTTCAAGGTTCATCCATGTTATTACATGTGTTGGTAGTTCATTCCTTCTTATGACTGTATAGATAGAGCACATTTTGTTTTTGCATTCCTTAACTGGTGGATATTTGGGTTATTTCCACTTTTTGGCTATTTATTTTTAAAGTTTTTATTCCAGTTCTGGTTAGTTAACATACAGTGTAATATTAGTTTCAGGTATACAGTATAGTGATTCGACACCTTCATATGATACTCAGTGCTCATCAAGTGCATTCCTTAATCCTTGTCAGCCCCTTCAGTCCCTTCAGCCTATTTCAGCCCCTTTCCCCAACTCTCCTCTGGTAACCATCAGTTTATTCTCTACAGTTAAAGAGTCTGTTTCTTGGTTTGCCTCTCTCTCTCTCTCTCTTTTTTTTCCCTTTGCTCATTTTTGTTTCTTAAATTCCACATATTAAAGAAGGAAATCTTGCCATTTGCAGTGACATGGGTGGAGTTAGTATTATGCTAAGTGAAATAAGTCAGAGAGAGACAAATGCCATATTTATTTTATTTTTAATGAAAACTTTTGGATGACAGGAATAATTTCCTTATAATGTACTGTACTTATTTCTTTACAACTAATTCATATGAGATAGAGTAATATTGCACAATTAACTACTAGTATGGAATTTTTGAATCTTATTCTACAACATAGGATCATATATGATATAATATTCTGTTATAAAATATGAGGCTGGCTAGTCACATACAAAGCTAACATTCAGACTCCTTTGCCCTTCTACTTATTGCTTTGTGTGCATATTGACTCCCTTTCTAAATTGTTTCTTGTCATATTCATCTTCAAACCCTTTGTACCAAAAATATGAATGAGCTTGAGATTTGATTTTGAATAAGAAAAAACTTAATTTAGTAACAAGTTTCAAACCATTTGTTTATTTTAATTTTTGGAAGTTCATTTATTTAAAAACATTTATTAACTTTGCCTCTATGTCAATCATTGTTGTAGGCAATGAAGATACAGCAGTGATAAGACAGTGTCCGTTTCTCAAAGAATTCTCATCTGATGACATAGGACTATGCATAAACATGAGATGAATGATCTGTTTGAACTAGGGATACAAAACATGAAGGTTATTTGGTATATCACAGAATTTAAGTCCTAGAAGGGATGTTTGTGATTAAGTCCAATTCCTAAGCTTTGCCCAAGATCACAGAGTTGAATAAATGACAGAACCAAAACTAGGATCTGTGTTCTTTTTCAGTCCAAAATTTCTTCCTAAATTATAGCCTTATAAAATGACTTAAAGTTGTTTATAATTAATTGTCTTTTATCATATAGAGTACCTAAAAGCAAATTGGTAACCAATACCGACATGTTTTATTTTTCATTTACTTTACCCAACATAATATTTCCGAAGTTCTTGTAAAGTGCTAATACAATTAATATATGTTTTCCCTATATTTAAAATGGAGTGAATAATTACTGATATATTTTAAGGTGCCTTTATTGGAAATATTCTAAGCTGTGTTTCTTCCTTCCTCAGCAAAATTAAATGTCTAGCAAAAAATGAAATGATACAATATTTGTAAGGCATTTAGAAAAGCACTTGTATATAGTAAGCACTATGAATGTTTCTTAAATAAAATTGTGGCACAGAGATAACTTCATTTTTCAGAAAGAGATGGCTGCATCAGTATGTATTTTTGTTTATTGGAATAAAATATTCTTATCTGTAGTAATGGATGCAAGGTTGTTTTTAGCTCAGATTTTGCTAAGAACTGATGGGGCATCTGTTAATGCAGGAGTAGGAAGTATTGGGGCATATGTTAATACAGTGGGATGGGGCATACGTTAATGCAGGAGTAGAAAGCATTGTATCTTTCAGTTTACTATTTTAACTTATTCAATATTATTTTTATAGCATCAACTTAGACTTCTGGAAGCCCAAAAAAGAAACCAAGAAGTGGTTCTTCGTCGCAAAACCGAAGAGGCAAGTTGATCACTTGGAGGAAACATCTGGCTTTGAGATACGTGATGTATTTCTGTAGACTAAAAGAGTTAGTCTATCTTTGTTGCACTTTCAGGTTACAGCTCTTCGTAGGCAAGTGAGGCCCATGTCAGATAGAGTAGCTGGGAAAGTCATGCGGAAGCTGAGCTCATCCGATACCCCTGTTCAGGACACGGGTTCCAGTGCAGCTGCTGTAGAAGCAGATGTATCAAGGGCAGGAGCCCAGCAGAAAATTAGAATTCCTGTGGCAAGAGTCCAGGCCTTACCAACGCCCACAACAAATGGAACCAGGTCAGTACAATTCTTTTGTTCCTTCTGACATAATCTTTGTGGCATTATTACTGAATGTTGGACTTAAATGAAAAAACAGCTTATTTTTTGGCAGTATACAGTCAAATAAACATGTAAGTAATAACTATGTTTATCTGTTTTTATATGATTATAGAAAAAAATATCAGAGGAAAGGGTTGACTGGCCGAGTGTTTACTTCCAAGACAGCTCGCATGAAGTGGCAGCTTCTTGAGCGCAGGGTCACAGACATCATCATGCAGAAAATGACTATTTCCAATATGGAGACGGATATGAATAGACTCCTCAAGGTGTGGAAAACAGAACATAGATATGTTCTTTCTTAGCTGACTGGTAATTTTAGGTTTCCAAATTTGATCCCTTGGTACATTAATCTTTACCAATTTGTCTTTTTTTCTTTTTCTTTTTTTGTGGGTTTTGATCGCATTATGTGTGAACAGATGAACATCATTTCTTTTTTGTTTTGTTTTGTCTTAATTGTGGTAAGAAAAGACAGCACGAGATTTACCCTCTTAACCCATTTTTAAGTGTACAGCACAGCATTGTTAACTATAGGAACAGTGTTGATTAGCAGATGTCTAGAACTTATTTGAGTAACTGAAACTTCATAGCACCCCTCAATTCCCCCCAACCTGGCCCCTAGCCTCTGGAAACCACCATTTTACTTACTGCATCTATGAGTTTGACTCTTTTAGATACCTTATATGAATGAAATCTTGCAGTACTTGTCCTTCTGTGACTCACTTATTTCATTTAGCATAATATTCTTAAGGTCCTGGATGAATATCATTTCTTAAAATCCAATCTGTTTTTTCAATAGCAACGGGAAGAACTCACAAAAAGACGAGAGAAACTTTCAAAAAGACGAGAAAAGATGGTCAAGGAGAGTGGAGAAGGAGATAAAAATGTGGTTAACATCAATGAGGAGATGGAGTCATTAACTGCTAACATAGATTACATCAATGACAGTATTTCTGATTGTCAAGCCAACATCATGCAGATGGAAGAAGCAAAGGTTTGTAGTTGTAAAAAAATGGTTAATGGCTTAAGGAAGATGTTTTTGTATTTTTAATCATGAAAAGCACTTTGAATTTTTATATCAAGGAATTTTCTATTTATGGGTTTACTATGATTCTTAGGTTTTGCATGAATATCACTCCCTGCTTGCTCTCCAGATTTCTTTGCTGATTTTGTGATATTATTTATTGTTTATAAAATCAAAAAGAGGGGCGCCTGGGTGGCTCAGTCGGTTAAGTGTCCGACTTCGGCTCAGGCCATGATCTCACGGTCCGTGAGTTCGAGCCCTGCCTCGGGCTCTGTGCTGACAGCTCAGAGCCTGGAGCCCGTTTCAGATTCTGTGTCTCCCTCTCTCTCTGCCCCTCCCCTGTTCATGCTCTGTCTCTATCTGTCTCAAAAATAAATAAACATTAAAAAAAAATTTTAAATCAAAAAGATGTAAAAATGTATATCACTTATTAATCCACCTTGAATTCTTAACTGCTCAAATGTGTCTTTTCTTTTCAACTAACCCATATGTTTGTTGGAGTAGGGATCATATTTTACATTTTTCTAAGGAGTCTTATTAACTTACCCAACACTATCAAATAAATAAATGAGACAACAGGCTTTTGCCTCTGAATATATTCAGCTCAAAATAATGTTCGTCATATGCTGATTTGATGTAGGAAGAAGGAGAAACATTGGATATCACTGCGGTCATTAATGCTTGCACACTTACAGAAGCCCGATATCTGCTGGACCACTTCTTGTCAATGGGTATCAATAAGGTATGATCTAACTATACCCAAATAATGATTAATTCATTTTGTTTATCTTTCATCAGTGACCCTTTCCTTTATAATAGGTAAGAAAGGTTTTTTTTTTTAACTGAAAAGTATTTTTTTACCTTTCTTTAGAGTTAAGAAAAGTCAGGACTATTTAGATCAATTCCATTAGCTTGTCATCCATTGTGCTTGTGTATTAGAAGAGGTAAACAACTTAAACAAGAAATAATTCATCTTTTGCTTTAACAAAGGAAAAATGAAAAGAAAAATCTCTTGGGGTGCAAACAAAGTTGGTATCATAACTTTGGTTTAGTATTGATTTTTCACAGCTCAAAAAGAAATCTGAAAGTAAAAGATA
This sequence comes from Panthera uncia, assembly GCF_023721935.1. Classification (NCBI taxonomy): domain Eukaryota; kingdom Metazoa; phylum Chordata; class Mammalia; order Carnivora; family Felidae; genus Panthera; species Panthera uncia. Next base: position 65,203,421 of record NC_064809.1, on the reverse strand, counting down.
CAGTGGCACTTCCCTCCTCTTTGAATGTAAATGCATTAACCTGTCACCTGTAAGAATCCTAAATATTGAGGATGATAATGATTTCTGACTCCCCTCCCCCCCCTTTTTTTTTGCCACTTTGGGATGGTGCTAGACCCTTTATTTTATGTTCTCCCACTTAATCTTCACAATGTGCTAGGCAGTAGATATTATTAATATCATTCTGCATATGAGGCAACTGAAGTAGGAAGATAAGGTAATTTGCTCAAGGTCACCAGGCTAGTAAGCAGAGGAGCTACAGTGAATCAATGTCTATCAGATGTCAAAGTCCATATATCATATGCATTTGTTATTTGATACACATCTTTGTATGGAAGATTCTGTTATGTATGACCTGAGATAATTGTTGTTGTTGTTATTATTATTATTATGTTTTGGTGTTGTTACAGGGTCTTCAGGCTGCCCAGAAAGAGGCTCAAATTAAAGTACTTGAAGGTCGGCTTAAACAAACCGAAATAACCAGCGCTACACAAAACCAGCTCTTATTCCATATGTTGAAAGAGAAAGCAGAATTAAATCCTGAGCTAGATGCTTTACTAGGCCATGCTTTACAAGGTAATTTGGACTAAATTTCTGTTAAACAAATTGCATGGTAGCTTTGCTCTTTGAGAATGCTATACTATACCTCTTTCTCCTATTGCTTGATTGAATAGATGCTATATTTACTCATGCTTTTAATAATTATTCCTTCTTTAATTTGCATGTATAAATTTGAGGGGATTTAATTATTGTCATTCCAAGAAATGATTACCAACTTTAAAAGGCTTATTTAACCTTATTGAGCACTTAGTTTTTATGAATAAAGAGGATCAACCAAGTTTCTGAATTGGTTATTTAAAATATTAACCACATTTCATTACTTTACTCTGCATATCTAATTGCCTTAAAAATAATAAGTGTTTTCTATGGCATCTATTCTACATATCTTATAAATGGTGCATAATCTTGTTTTATGTGGGAGTTCTTAACATTGGATCTGTTTTGATTGGAGTATTGCTTTTTGTTTCCTTTTTGCTGTTATTTACACAGATCTAGATAGCGTACCTTTAGGTAAGTATGTTTAGCTTTCTGTGTACCCTACAGCTGCATGAATTACTAATTGTTCATGTACACTAATTGTGGTACATCTTATGTTTAAAATTTTTATTGGCAGCCAACTGGTTTTTGCATGATCTTTTTGAAATGTATCCATGACCACAAACATACTAAGTCTTTCGTCTTTCCTATACATTCATTCCTGTTTTAAAACCTATTAGATTTTTAAAGAAGTATGCTTTAGTTAATTTTCTCTTTTAGTTTTTGACCTCCAGCTGTGACTCCAGTTTCGTAAGCCTTTCTTTCTGTTTCTTGTAGGAAAAAATGGAGTATACATTTCTTTTTAATTTTTAAATGTATCTGTTAACTTGCATTTGTTGTTTTAACCTCATAACTTTCCTTAGCATATATCTTTGGTATATACTTGTCTCTGGTATATATTTGCTAGATTCTCAGCTATTCTTAATTTTTGTAAAATTAAATACATATATTTTAACATTGTAAACTGAAATTATTCAAAGCATTCTATATGAACATATTGAAACAATATTTATGGTTATAATATTTTCAGATTAGAAGTGGCTTTAGAGATGACCAAATATAGAGATTTTCAAACCTTCCCCTTGCCACTACAACCTTGTCATGAACTACACCCACCCATTAATAATGTCTCTGCTTCTCTCAATGATGATACACATGAAGGACCAGGAGTATCAGGGCAATTTTATTACTTGTGATTTTTCTGAATGATTATTTTGGAGCAGTTTTTATTTAATTAAATTTTTTTTTCGGAATCTGATCTGATCTTTTTTTTTTTGTAAGCACACAGCTGCCAAAAGTGTTCTAAACGCTTATCCTTAAAGGAGAGGAATGTAATTGAAAGATTAAATGTACTTACCTTTATGTGTCAGTAGAATAAACATAATCTATACATCTGAATTTGTTTTAAATAAGATGTTACATAAATAAAATACATGAGTTATTTGATTTTTTTAGATGTTTATACCGCATGTTAATCTCAAAGTAGTATTTTCTTGAGATCAACTGCATAATATAGGTATGGAAAGGCTGATACTTTTAAGCTGCTTAAGCTATACCAAGTACAGGTAGAACAAATAGGATTGGTTATATCCTAACCAAGACTGTCAAAGTTCCTGGATTATAACTAGGATTTTTGCCCTTCCATGTCTTATCAGGAATGTTTCTTCTGTATCTGTTCTTCTTCCTCTCTTTCCTCCTCCTCCTCTTTGTTCTTCTTCGTGGTCCAATCTATAGTAAAAAGTAAATTCTCTTTGTTTGCGTAAACTTTATTTATTTAGTTATTTTGAGAGAGAAAGAGAGAGGGAGAGACAGGGAGGGAGAGAGAGTGGGGAGGGGCATTGTGAGTGACAGACTCTCAAGCAGGCTTCGCACCAGCAGCACAGAGCCCAATGTGGGGCTCAAACCCACACCATGAAATCATGACCTGAGTTGAAGTTGGACACTTAACTGACTGGGCCACCCAAGTGCCCCTAGTAATAAGTAAATTGTTATTTACATCCATTGTCTCTTTTAACTTGGAAGAAAAATGTAAGTGTCCTCCTTGATATCCTTTAGTGCAGAAGATATTAAACTGCTAGTTTGATGAGCAGTGTTATTTTTTTTACAACTTTCAAACAACTTCCATTTGTCTATGGCTGGAGAAGGGTCTGAATCAGAGAGTGGAAACCCATTCAGCTGATGTAACCTGGGTCTCATGGCTGAAATCTGTGCTAGGGATGGGGGCCATAGTCTAGCCCAGAGGTGCTTAGAGGAAAAACACAGAAAGAGAAAAAAATGGAAGTTAAATCCACAGAAGCTCGAGAGTCCTATAAACTTTGCTTTAAAAACATTTGCTTAGCTCCAGTTTTACCTCAAACATCAGGCTGAGTGTTTGGATTCAAAGATGAATATGACAGAAAATCTTTCCCTCATTGACTTGATGCCTTACTGAGGGTGACAGACAGAGTATGATAAATTCAGTGAGGGCGATTATTGAGATGTATATAGGGAGTTATAGGAAGAGATAGTAGGGTCACCCAACAAGAATGGAGGAGTTGATAAAGGCTTTTCTGGAGGAGGTGACATTTGAACTGAAACATGAAGGAAGAAAAAGAGTTAGCAAGGCAAAAGACAAGGTGGAAAGGGCGGGGGGGCAGAGAAGAGTCCCTCTGGGCAATGACTAAACTAAAACATGGGGACTTAGCCACAGTGTTGTGTGCCTGAGGCCTTCAAGCAGGTTGGTGCCCTGAACAAGTACATAGCATAGAATGATAGAACATAAGACCAGAGGGTGAACCATGCCAGCATCCCTTTCTGATAAACTTGTACTTTTGTAGCCTTTGATGAACATCTTTATTATCCTTTTCTTTTTTCCCAACCTATGTTAGGATCCCTAAGACCTCCCCTATCTTTGAGACTTGCTATGAAGACTCATGGGGCTTAGCATGTGGTTGTTTTTATGGCAAAGATCCATGAGAGCAGTGTAGGAAAGATACACAGCTGGATCATAAGGCAAAAAACCACAGATGTTGTCTGGAGGAATCCATGTCTAGTTTTCCTTATGATCTTTCCCTTCTATGGGACATAATACAGAATTTTCATTTCCCTCTGGAGTGAAAATGCAGCAGCATGTGCACAATGTTTATGTCCAGGGAAGTCCCTTGTTACTTAGCACCTGAAGCTTTTCCTGGGGACTGGTCACATAGGTTCCATCTGTCTGGGATTCAGGACTCCCATAAGGAAAGCAGGAGTTTAACATAAGCCATATGGTTTGTGCAAACAACATAGGTACAGTAAGTACCTTCGGTAGCTAACTAGTGACTGGGGATGCTCTGAGAATCAAGTTTCCAGATGCCAGACAAAGTCCAACTTTGTAAGCAGGCCATTCTAAGGATAGTAGTGTTTGGGCTGCTATGTTAACTCTTTTCTATACACTATTTTTTTTTTTATAACTTCTAATAACTGAAAAAAAAAAAAAGACTTGAAAATACCTGGTTTACTTCCAGTGATGTGACACTGCTCAACTTTACACTGATACAGATGAACTTCAAGGCATTCGGAAGTTGCAAGTCTCTGCCTTTAGCTTTAACTTTCTGGCGTTGAGAAAAGAAGCTAGTAGTGGGCTGGATGTGTATTCTCAGAGTTACGAGTACAACAGTGAGGTGATAGTTTGTTCTATTGCCCAGATGACCATAGTGCTCAGACTAAGCTCAGTCCAGCAGAGGAGTCTGATCTGGTGACTTTCCTGGTGGGGGCCTCTATCCTCTGGCCAGGTTGGTCATGTCAAACCATAATTATCTCTAAATAAGTCATACATGCATAAGCAGGAGCTAAGTTTTTACTAAGCACTCATATGATGTTTAACATACTAACTGGTCTCATACTAACTGGTTTCTACAAGAAAAACACTGGGAAATCTTAGCCAGCCTTTATGCATGGGAAAATAAAGATTAGGTTTGTCATTTCTTTATAACCTCATGTTCTATATTATCAACTAATGCAGTCACCTTAACACGCAATTATCACGTCTGTGAAGCAAGTCCTTGAGCCTCCCTCTAGTGGTAGGCTTTGAGGTACACATTGCCTTCAAGACCACCATGATCTTCACTTCAGAAAGTAAATTCCCTTTTACGGGTCCTAGATGGGCTCCATTTTAGATAATACTATCACGTATCAAGTATTACTGAATTTCTATCAAAGTATCTGCTAAACAGTGAGGAAGAAAGGGAACATCAGAGAAAGGAATTAGTTGTCCACAGTCCACATGCACAAAATTACAAGTTAAAAGGGGATAAATCATATATGTTTTTGATTAATATATGTTATTTATAATATGTTTGCTTTTGTAGAATGATTTTATAATAAAATGTGTATATTTTAAAAACCTGCACCTATGTTAGGGGCTCACTGACATTTTAAATAGTTTACTTTCAGTGGCTATTTGATTTATTGACTTCCTACTAGTTTTACTTGTTTGCTTTTTCTCCTCTTTTTTACTAGTCTGTTACAGTTGTTCTGAAATAGTGATGATTTACTTGTATTTATTTACAAAACTGTTGCATGCGAACCTATTGTTTTTGTCTTTTATGTACATATGAATGAGCTGCATGCTGATGTGTGACTTCTGAATACCTTCACACATGCACACACACACACACACACACACACACACACACCACTCTCTTACTCTCTGCTTGAAAACAAAAATAAAAATAAAGGAAAATATTTAAGTAAATTGACATATTAAAATATAGCAAGTATGTCTACCCCTATATAGTTTTTGAAGTTGGCTTAGTACATTAAAGGGAGCTCATGCAACATTTACTCTCTCTTGTATTTTACTCTGTGGGTTTTCATATGTTTGGATAGCATGGGGTAAATACATACTCTGAAAAATATATACATACTCTGATAAACACATGATCTCATTTCCATCCTGTGAATGTTGTTCTTCTATATTTTATGATTCAAACTTGTGGTTTTTCTATTTTGGACCCTTTTTCTCATTTTAGGACACATAATCAAAGGGGTTTCTTAGAAGTATTTTTCTACATTTCTATTTGGACTCAGTTACGAAAATCAAAGTGCCCATATTGAGATGTTGATATTTATTATAGCATGGGGATTGTAGTCACTCAAATTGTGGCATGTGGATAATACTTAGATTTTGGACATTTTTTTTTTTTAGAAAATGTAGAGGATAGTACTGATGAGGATGCACCTTTGAACAGCCCAGGATCAGAAGGAAGGTAGGAGAGCCTTTAGAAACTCAATAGATTTTATTTGTTTCTGTAATTTTTTAAATACTTTTATCTTGTTGCTTCAATCAATTACCATAAAACAAATAATTTTGAATTTTATGGCTAAGTGAATAGCACTAGAAATAGTATTATGGAAACCAAACTAAGTCATACTTAACCACCACAAAAATACCGGGATATTTAAGGAAAGAAAATGAATAATTTTGTAATTCATTTTGATTTTAAATATTGTCTTTTTTGCCCTGTAGACCTATAAGGTGTTTTCTATAGTTAAAAACATAGAAGACAGCATTTTTTATAAGTCCCGTTTTAACCCGTGGTTAATTATTTATTTGCATCTAGCACACTATCTTCAGACCTTATGAAACTTTGTGGTGAAGTGAAACCTAAAAGCAAGGTAAGGAGAATTGAAAATAACAGGTAAGCATCCTTCCCCACAGTTTTCTGTTATCACTAATAAACACATAGGCCTCAGACCCTTAAGAAGGTTAGCAAGTTGGCATGCTTTTACCATCGCTCCCATGTATAACAACTTTAGTTCTGTAATTACCATATTCTCCTTTGAAACAAACATTATGTCAAAATATTTCTCCTTTGTGGAACTTGTGCTTTACCATATTATTGCATTTTTTCCACTGGAGAAGCTATGATTATGGAGACCAATTCTTATTTTCTTCTAGGTTTTTCCTAAAAGTTTCAGTACTCATTAAGGAAGTTATGTGGTAATTTATTAAGGTCACCTAAGTTTCCTAATAATTATAAAGGAGATTGTAGACCCTGTGGTGGCATACAGCATAAATTTGCAAAATTTGTTAATTGGCAGGAGGTTTTTGAAATTTTAACATTTAGTATCTTCTTAAGTGTATCACGTATATTTTGTTAAAGTAGTATCCTGAGGTGGTTTGAATAATAAGCCAACTCTTAATCATTAATTAGTTGTATTAAAAACTAATGAGACTATAATGCATATTTGTATAATTAAAAAAAATATCAATGCCACATGCTGTTAAATGTGTAAGATATTTGGTATGTTTCATATTCAGTGTTGGTAGCATTTGATACTAGATGAATTAACTAACCATCTTAAGATGTTTAAAAACAAAGAATTCTTGTAGTCCTTAGTAAATATTTGTTAAATGGACGGAAAGAATCAGGACCTGAAAGAATTAACACTGTGCAAATGGGTAAGACAGAGTTAAGGCCCATAGTGAATAGTCAGGTAATGCAAATGAATAATTTGGCTGGATGTAATGAGTAGGGGTCATTGTGATTACCTGACAAGGACATGCCTCACCTAAGCAAATAACCACCACTCAACTCTTGCTCATTTTTGCCATGAGGATTATAGGCCTAAGACAACTAGATCTTCTATTTTTTCCTAAAGAAGCCTTAAATACAGATTTTTATGTAGAATTTCCTGATCTTTAACACACTGGTCAAGCCAATCAAAAAAACATCTCCAGGCTGTATGTATGATCCTTGAGCTTGGTAACATATGGTTTTATTTTATTATTCTAAGTGACTAAGCAGAAGTTACTCCCACACTCAGAGAAAACATTCCGGTATGGTTTGGATCCAGTCCTAGGTAGAGGTGAAAATCTCTTAAGGTCCTGAATGTCTTTCAGGCCCTGTGAAAGCCTAGATATTCATGCCCTTCTGGGACACCAGAGAGAGGTGTAAAGTGGTGCTCTAAACATTATCTGCTGAAGGAACCGCTACAGTTTGGAATTCCTAAGAAAAGGATTCCTCCCTACCTTGGGCTGTTGGCAGTGAATAGAACTGAGAGTGCAAAAAACTGGCCGGAGAGTTTTCTTTTTCCAAAAATTTTCTGAGGTGCTACTTACTACTCCTTTTGAACTTCATTCAAAGACGCCTGAAAGGATCTCATGTCATTTCTGTTTCTTTCTTTTTTAAATTTATTTACTTATTTTGACAGAGAGAGAGAGAGAGAGTATGAGCGTGCTTGCACGAGCAGGGGAGGGGCAGAGAGAGAGGGAGAGAGAGGATCCCAAGCAGGCTCCGTGCTGTCAGCCTGAAACTAGATGCAAGGCTCAAACTCATGAACCGTGAGATCATGACCTGAGCCAAAATCAAGAGTCATTCGCTTAACTGACTGTTCCACCCAAGCGCCTCTCATTTATTTTCATCATTGAAGAAGTAAAGTTAACTGTATACATTAAATAGGTATGTACTAGCACTATGCTATGTACAGGGGAAATAAAGATGAATAAAACAGGGTGTGTGCTCTTTAGAGGCTTATAATCTGGTAAACACCTTGATCATCCATTAATACCTTAGTGATAATAACAACTGAACAACAACAGGGTAGTCAGTTCATTTTCAAGAGTAAGGAAAGGAATTTGTATAGTGAATTTAGATTCTAGGAAAATAACCTTCACTTGCCTAACCGTGCTACTAAAGCTCGGGTAGGCTCATGTTGAATTATCCAGCAGGCAGGTTAAAAACACAGCTAATGCATCAGGAGAATGGGGTCACAAAAACTGAGAAGCAGATTTAAAAAATTGATATTAAAATAAAATTTAAAACTGAAAGTGATATTAAATGAGCATCTGAGCATGGGGTAAATCAGAATTTAGTTGAGCTTCCCTGCAGTTAACTTTTGGTTTAATTTCTTCTTTCTTTTTTAAAAAAATTTTATGTTGAGGGAGGTGGCCATGAGTGACAGGGTAACATAGTCATACCCTATGTCATATTGGTGACAAGTTGTTTGTTTTTGAATCTCGCTTTGCCACTTACTAGTTGTGTGACTTTGGGTAAATTACTTAGCGTCTCTGTGCATTAGTCTCCTCATTGGTGAATTGGGATAATGATAGTACATGCTAATGTAATTAAGTGTTCGAACATTGCCTGGCATACAATAACTATTATATAAATATTGGCTATTATTATGGCCTTTAAAGGTCTTATATGGCTATAGCTCTGGCTTGTCACTATCTTACATGCTATGTTTGACACTTGCTAGGAAATGACACGCTAAATATTTTTACCTATTTCAAACTAATATTAAATCTCTATTCCCTAATCATCTCTGCAAAAGTTTGCTTCTGATTGCTTTTCCTTCCATTCTCTGACTAGGCCCGAAGGAGAACCACCACTCAAATGGAATTGCTGTATGCAGATAGCAGTGAACTAGCCTCAGACACTAGTACAGGAGATGCCTCCTTGCCTGGCGCTCTTACACCTGTTGCAGAAGGGCAAGAGATTGGAATGAATACAGAGACAAGTGGTACTTCTGCTAGGGAAAAAGAGCTCCCTCCCCCATCTGGCTTCCCTTCTAAGATAGGCAGCATGTAAGTCTGGCCCAGCTACACTAACTTCCTTTTCTTTGGCTTTTCTTTTTCTTTCTTTTTAAAAATTTTTTATATGCATGTTGCTAATTTCTTATTTCTATTTTTTAAAATTCCGTAAACAAGATCTCCGGTTTTCAAAGGAATTTCTGTTAGGTGTTATCTCCCCTAATTTTTTTGACATTTGAAATCATTTAAGATGAGATGTTCTTTGTTCAATTCTATTGCTTGTTTCTAAGTTTTAGGGTCATTCTTCAGGATTATAATTTTCATAAAGGCTGAGTTATGAATTATAGACAAAATTTTTTAGGAACACTTAAATCAGGTAGTTATATCTATAAAACCATCATACAAAACAGAAGCTTTAAAACATCTTTTATTTGCTTTAAATGAACATGATTTTTCGTTTTAAGAGTCTGGTCAGGATAGCAAACCTTTGCTAACCCTATAAGGAAAAAGAAATATCAATCACAAACAATCATTTTAAGGCTTCCTAATTTTTTGCCTTGAAGTACTTGCCATTGCATGTCTGGGATGAGTGTATGCACAAAATATATATATTTTTTTGTATTGTTAAAGCTTTAAAGGAGGTAATATTCTCTTTCCCATTTATGTAATATGAACATTCTATTCAAAACAACTAGTGTCTTTAGGATGAAGATTTCCCAACTCAGGCTAGTATGTGTATGTATGCTATGTGTGTATGTGTGTTTGGACAGTTATATTAAAATTAGATCATTCACCGGTAAAGTTTTTTTTTTTTTTTTTTTTAATGTTTATTTATTTTGAGAGAAAGAGAGAGAGCACAAGCAGGGGAGGGGCAGAGAGAGAAGGACAGAGAGAATCCCAAGCCGGCTCTGTGCCATCAGCACAGAGCCTGATGTGGGGCTCAAACTCATGAACTGTGAGATCATGACCTGAGCTGAAATCAAGAGTCGGATGCTTAACCGACTGAGTCACCCAGGTGCCCCTGGTAAAGAGTTATAATTATATTTTTTTGCCGTAATCCTCACATATGATCTACCAAATGATTTATGGAATGAATGCATTACTGCATTGAGGAATATTGCCCCCCAAAAATGGCACACATCACATGACTCTGCAAATAATAAAATATAACAAACTTTCCCCCTTTGAATATCTGTTTCCCATAATTTCCTTTTTTGTTTTGTTACCTTTTTTTAACTTCCTTCATTTTATGAAGATATTTCTGCCATCTTCCATTGAGTAAGCCCATCTGCTACCTTTAGATCCAAATGTAATTTTAATGATGACAACTTTCTTGCATGTGCTTGATGTGGCCTATGTAATTAACTATTGGATTTGCTGATAGAGATTGCTAACCAGTATAGCTTATGGCTTCAGTGCTTTTTTGATAAGATGACTGTTAAAGAAATGCTTTTGGTGAAGGTAATGATATAAACAGAACAGATTTTAAGAATAGATTGAGTAGAGACTTTTGGAACTTCAAGACTTAATCTATGGCCTGGAATCCAGATTCAGGTAATACCTTCTTTTTGCCCTCCCCCACCCCTTTATTTTTTTCATTTTTTAAGTGTATCCTTTATTACAGGTTGTAGAATATATGTTTTGGACTGTGTCTCTTCACATGATTTGTTCTCAAGTTTTCATAAATTCAGACACTTGTGTAATTCTGTTCAAATTTGAGACATTCTTGGTGTGGTAACTCTTAATGTCATTACTGCATGACTTTAATTGCTTGATGTAAAATAATTTACTTAAGTGGCCCTTATGATTTAACTGATGAAGGATTTTTGAATTGTGATTTCTTGTGGTCAGAAGTCAGGGACATGAAATTTAAATATTTAGTTTTACCATTCTGGTAATTGTACATTCTAATTCCATAGTGTTTTCTTCTTATTAATATAACTAGTCAACAATAATAAAAATTCATTTTTTAATCAGAATGTATTATCACATACACAAAAATAATAGTCTTAAATTGTTAATTATACAGCCACTATTCAACATTTAAAATTTATAATAAGAATGTTTTTATTACTAAAATTTATATAGCTACTAGTACCTAAATATTAGGTAAAATTATTGTGTGTCATTTGTGTGTGTGTATGATTACTGGTAGTACTGTTTTTGACTGTGTCTAAGTATTATTTCATTAAATCTCACTGTTTCTCATATTTTGATATTCTGATATTTTGTGTTCTTATAAGATTATAAAGACAATTTTTTCCCAACTGTAACAATTATAATCAACCTAATCATTTATGTTTAAAATCAGTTATTGATTTTGGCCATTTGGCAGTATAGCATTGATATTTACATTCAAAGATAATAGGTTTGCATATATTTAATAAGATTGCCAATTTAAAAGTTAAATATACAGGTGTCAAGCTTCCATCAACTAAAATTACCCATGTAATGTATTCCTATCATAGTTTTATTTTTTTGTTCCTGGGTAATACGCTTTCTCAAGTTGCAGTTATTGATATATTAAAAATTTTAGGTTGAAAATCTGCCAAACAAACTTGTATGTATATATTTAATAAAGTTTGATGATTAAAAGAGGCTTTTTCTATTTTAGTTCCAAACAGTCATCTCTATCAGAAAAAAAATTACCAGAGCCTTCCCCTATAACCAGGAGAAAAGCATACGAAAAAGAAAAATCAAAGGCCAAGGAACAAAAACAGTAAGTTACTTATACTAGATTACATAAAATCTCTGGTGCACTTAGATGCTAAAGGACAGTAGTGAAATTATTTTCCACATGCAGGCTAGATCTGTGGTTGTGACTGATTTGACTAATCAAGACGATCAAGTCAGCTGTTGGTTTGGCTCAGTGTTTCTTGGTCACACACATACCTGTAAACATATTTGAACACTTGTCCCTAATCATGTACTCTTATTTATTTTCCACTTATTTGAGCATATCATTGTAAAAAGTTCATGTACACTTGAGATGAAGTTTAGTGAATCTATATTTCAGATAGTCTTCTAGAAAGATTTGAAACTGATTTTAACTGATAAAACTGACATTGACTTTACCTCTGTAAAATAGCTGACGGGAAACTAGTGTTCATCATAGGGTGTGTTAGTTGTACCATTTTCTTGCTGTTCTTTTACAGTTAATTTTTTTTTTCTGAAATCTCTTAAAAGCTGTTTGTGTGTTTTGTGAGGGTTGATTTAACATTGTGTGTTTTGTGAGGGTTAACAGTGCATAGTATAATCTGATGATCCACTTAAATGGGCATTTATAAATTGCAATGTCACAACATGAAGCTGAGTGAATGGATGAGAGCCACTGAAACCTCTCTCCCCTGTGGCACACCTACTCCTCCCTCAGGTCACCTAAGGTGCTACATGGACAGGTAGATCTCTGACATGGCCTTGAGGGAGGGAGAGTTTTGGTGCCAGTCTCCATTTAAATATTAGTAAAGCTAATTTCTTTAACATGTAAGTAAACATAAAAAGTAGTTTTCATATATTTTCTGTACCCAAGTGGACAATCTTATACCATCCTCTCTCCTGTGCCGACATGCACACTCTACTTTGACCACTGGATTAGCTGACTTGAATGTCGTGGACGTTCTCCTTCTAATCATCCTTGCTTCCTGTACTTAAAGATATAATTTTCCTATTTCTACTGGATTGAATGTCTCAGGGATATTTGGGAGATGGGGGATGGAGCAGATAAGTAATGTAAAAATAAAAGTGAGTAAATCTTGGAAAAGGCAAATCAGTTTTAAACACTCTGGCTCTCTTTCCCCTGTACTCATCTGTAAAGTGAGTAACTTGGTTTTAACTCTAAAACTGTAATTTTAAATTTGGCTTGCTTTATTTGTATTGACTGTAGATTTCAGCAGACAAGTTTTTCCTTAGTGCCATCTTGTGGGCAATGTAACAAAATCCAGTGGAAAAGTTTTTTTTGTTTTTTTTTTTTAAATTAAATTGTTCAGAGTGTATTTTATCTTACAAAAAAGGAAGAGAGGAAGAAGAAATTCTCTAATGAAAAGCTTTTTTAAAAAAGCATGTTTCTTATAACATTCCTAACAAATCATAACTGATTAAAACCACCTATTTAATGTTCTTTTTTCTTGTAGCTCAGATTCTGGAACCTCAGAGGCTAGTCTTTCACCTCCTTCTTCCCCACCAAGCCGGCCCCGTAATGAACTGAATGTTTTTAACCGTCTTACTGTTTCTCAGGGAAACACATCAGTTCAGCAGGATAAGTAAGTCTTTATGGAAAAGAGCCCCTCTATTTATTACCGTAGTCTGAACCTTTCAATAGAGTCTGCAGAACACATTTAGCCATCTCTTTGTGTGGGAGATGAAGTCTGACTTGTGAACTCTGGCCATATTTGATGTGTTTTTCCAACAGGAAATGAACAATATAGAAAAGATTAGAGAAAATTATTTTCCTGCTGAACATTTTTCCCTGTTGTAGATTTGCACTGCTAAACTTTCAGCACTTGTCTTGCCTTTTCATTTCTATGTAAATTAGAATTCAAATATCTTTGAGACCACTCTAAGTTTAAATTTGTTGGGATACTAAAAGCCTCTAGTCCAGAGAGCCTGAGTTGAAAAGAGGCAACTTATTTTACCTTCAGTGCATATAACAGCTTACAAAGTCCATTGTTATATGTGTAAAATGTTGTTAGCATTTGGTGGTTTGACACAAATCCACCACAAAAAGTCAGTAATAAAATAAAATAAAGACAGCTCGTATTTGGGTGGAGGGGGTTAGGACTGAGGTGGATTGTGGAGGAAGAGAAGTTGGAAGCCTGTGAAAATTATAATTTGCATTAAATTTGAAGTGAGAAAGTATTCCCACATCGAGCCAGAATCTCTCTTGCAAGAATTCATACTAACAGTCCTGCCATAAAATATTTATTAACTCTGACTTATCTGCTTTGATTTTGAATGGTAGCATAGTGTATGTATGTACTTCATATCCAGTCTCCCACCCCTGTTGTTTTCAATGCTGTAATCTCCCTGTGTAGATCAACAATTTCTGAGATTTGTAGGATGCTATTTAAGATCTGTCTGGCATGTTCAGAACATGCCAGATGTCTCTGTAGACTTAGAGAAGCACACATTTTGAAAGAATTTTTAATCTGCTTAATGTATGGACAAAGTTTTTAAAGTTAGATTTTAATATAGTTTAATCAGTAGATGATCTACCCTTTAAAGTGATCTAGATAGATAAATACTTCATGTTATTGAAAAAATTCTCTAACATTGTTAAGTCATACCTTCCATTTAATTGAGAAAAGAATAGAAGAACGTTAAGAATGCCTTCGGGAAGTACGTTTTCACTAGTGATATGAAGGTTTACTAAATTTTGTCTGTACATTCACAGTCATAGAATTTTGTCAGTATTTTGATAATTTTGACAATCTAGTCATACTTTTATATTTTCTACTGAAATATTTTATAAGCTACCAGTAATTTGACGCTGTTGTCATCTCTATAAGCTAAAACTCAGAATAAGTGACTACACTTTCAAAGACTCACCTACCTTTGAATCACTTTCTTTTTGAGGCTAGCATATTTCACCAGCTGGAAGTAGATCCCATAGATAGTTTTTGGTTATGTTCCATGTCAGTATTCACTCTGTTCTTTTCCCCAAGCCTAATAAACAAACTGAGTAGATTTTCTTTTTCTTTTTTTAAAAATTTATTTATTTTGAGAGAGAGAGAGAGAGAGAGAGAGAGAGAGAGAGAGAGAGAACGGACAGGGGAGGGACAGAGGGAGAGAGGGAAAGAGAGAATCCCAAGCAGGCTCCATGCTGTCAGTGTGGAGCCCAATGTGTGGCTTATTTCCATGAACCATAAGATAATTACCTAAGCTAAAATCGAGAGTTGGGCACTCAACTGACTGAGCCACCCAGGCACTCTTCAATAGGTTTTTATAAGAACCCAACTTATTGTCAGTCGTGGAGGTTTCAGGGTATGACTGACAGTAGTGGCTCACCTATTTTTAAAATCTCACTAAAGTCTCATATTACTAAGGGACTCCCTCATTAGGAAACTGTTTTTGAGATAAGTCAAAATCAAAGGTTATTGAATTCTGGGTAGTTTGCTTTCCATGTAAACATAAAATGCATTTGTGCAGTTTCCACATTAGAATCTAAATCCAAAGTAATTATCAAGATGGATAAAAATTCATTAATAGCTGTTTAAATGGGAAAAATGTTCTAGTACTAATCAAATTAAATAGAAAGAATCTTAAAGTGATGTATTTTACTTACTTGATATTGTTCCTCTTCGGGGCATTAATTTTAGAAGTGAGGAATATTATGTTTTCTGTGGATTAGTAATAGAAAGTTTTTATCCCACCCAAAGTCTTAGTAGAAAACATAAGAATCAAATATATTGCCAGATACAGCTGTATATTTGCAGATATCCAGTGCAAATAGAAAAGTGGGGCATTCACAATAAAGGAAATGTTTGCTATATTCCTATTATTCATACTGTCAGTTTTCAGTTCAGTCCCAGTGTCTTTACCTGTTGGCATCTGTGTTCTTTTTCCTCATAATTCTAACTCTTTCACTGTAGGTCTGATGAAAGTGACTCCTCTCTGTCGGAGGTACACAGGTACTTTCTTTCTATCTTTCCTACATTCTGGCATTTCATTGATGTTCTAAAATGCCTTCTGAGAAACTATAAGCATATCTCACTTTTGTATGCATAACCAGTTGTAAACCGTATAAACATACTAATATTTTTAAACATATTAATTTTAATATATTTTTGTCATCCCTTTTAGACCAAGAACTGGCAAACCTTTTTTGTATAATAGCACAGAAAGTTATGATGCTTGTTCTCTGTCTATAATCTAAATCTTTTATTTGAAATAATTTAAGTTCTATGAATATTGATATCATTGCTCCTCAGTGATTAAATGTTTCGGTCTTTCAAAGTGTGGGAGGTAAATAAGGTATTTTTGTTGTTGTTATTGGCTTAATGATTATAAGTAAAAAGTTTATGGAAAGCTTTGTGATGAAGAAAAAATATATGCAAGGGGGGGCACAAAAGATACTATGATACATAAAATATAAAAAGAAATAGAAACTAAAGGAGCTTTTCTAAAATAACAAATATATTTTTACTGATAGATGCTGTTTTAAAGATAACAATGTTGAATTTTTCATGTTGTGGGTTTTTTTTTCTTTTTGGATCCTTAATTTCTCTCTTTCTATCATTTCCTCTTTCCACTTATCATTTTGTCTCCTCTCTTTTTGCACTTGTTTCTCCTGTTTATGGCCATTTTGCTGATCATCAGTAGATCCTCCAGAAGGTAGGCAGAGGAAATTGATCTCATTTATTACAAGACTTTACTGATTTGCATGGAACAAGAATAAGCTTTTTTCCCCCTTCAACTCAGGTTGTTTTACAACTTTGCAATATATAACCTTAACTTAAACTATTCTAAAGTTGATTTCTATATTTCAGAATGTGAATAGATTAATTTTAATATTAAAAGAAATACTATGGATGTATGTTTCCAATTTCTGTATTTTTCTATTATCTTTGGTATGAGGTAATCTCTACAAAATATTAGTACTAATATTGTGAATACTGGAGAGCATTTTTCAGTATCTAGTAAAATGCTGTATTTAATTATGAGATTATTTTTCTTCAGAAGTCTGAAAAATCAATGATATTAAAACATATAAAAATGAAAAAAGGCATCTTACCCTCCAAAATTGTGTCATACATAAGTCACTGGAGGCAAATATTTACTTTTGTAATATTACAAACTTTGACATGACAGACTCTTATACCTTAGGCTGGTCACATGGATTTTTTCTTTATAATCAGCTTATTGGAATATACATACATACATATTTTGTTTTAGAAGTAAGAGTAGCATCTGACTGTGCATTAGATCAAACCTTTTGAATATTTGAAGCTATAATTCTAATTCGATGGCTTCAGTTCATAGATATGAACTCATATCAGTAGGATTTTTCAAAACGGAGATTCAGACTTTTGGGGGAAGTTTTGCTTCTGTTTCAGTTTTAATTTGGTTAACTTCTTAGATTACAAACAAGTTTCCGAGCATTAATTTCAAGAATTGACACATGTATGCAAATAATACATTGAACTTTGTAATTACATATCCAGTGGCAACAATTCCTGGTGTCATTTCTAGTGACGATGAACAACTTCTACTTTTCAAAATCATTAATAACTACTCTAAAAATAAAGTTTGTTTGTTTCTTTTAGCCCTGAGCTTATATTTATCTCCTAATGTTTCTATTCATCAGCCCTCTTGAGCTCTGCCAGAATTAATCTTCTGGAATTAATTAATTGAATTAATCCATGCACATCTCTTTTTGTGTGTATTGAACAGCTCTTTAAATATTCAGTGCCTTAACCTACTATTAAATCCTCTCCAATGAATGTTTTCCTATCAGTTCAGTAGGTTTAGTTTCATTATCTGCTCCTTATATGATGTAGTCTACAGATCATTTTGCTTCTACTATTTTTGAAAATGTCCCAATTTTTCAGTGTTTAAAATCTAGCATCTAGAACTCAACCTCCTTCCAGATCCCTCAGCAAAATATAGTAACTCTATTATGTTCTTTCTCCTGAAATATTTACTTCTATTGAACACGTTATTGAAAGTGCTTGTAGAAGAACCATAAATTGTTGATTCATTGATCTTATATTCTATTAAAAAAATCTCTTTGGCTATTAGTGTGTGTGTGTGTGTGTGTGTGTGTGTGTATTTCAATTTATTTAAACTGAAATAAACCCAGAAAGCAATTCAGCCATTTCTCCTACCTCCCACTTTCCACCCTTACAATTACCAATCTATTCTTTGTATCTATGAGATTGGGTTTTTTAATGTATATTTTTAAGATTGTGTGTATAAGAGAGATAATATGGCATGTATCTTTGTCTTATTTCACTTAGCATAATGCCCTCTTTAGCTTTTTAGATCTAGGCTACTATTAAGGCTTTTACTACTTGAAGCATTTTGTTCTATCTTCTACTTAAATTTTATCTTTAAATTGTATCCAATGATTATTTTAGTGTTAAGTGGGTACTTAAAGCAAATAAATTGTGTTTGTCATTTTCCTAGGCAATACATACCAGTGTCCAGTTCTTTAATATATCAGTTTAATATATATGCCAGCTCTGTTTTCTGTGCTATAGAAATATTGACTAGATATTGAAGTCTTCTTTGAAATTGACAGGAACATTGACTCCTTAAGTGTGCCTCTCCACCAATGGAACTACCTTACTCCAACTGTTCTGTTCTTACCTACCATGTCCACAAGGATATCACTTGAAAGGCTTAATGTAATGGACCTTTTTGGAGTCAACATGTGTTATGAATGTGATATTTCTCTAATTTGCTATTAACCCTACAAAGAACTTCCCCCATGAGATTAGTGTTACCTCTTATTGATGAGCATTTATTTTTAAGTGTTTATAATGATTTGTTCAGTATTTCCCTTTGTGAGACTCAACAAGAAGTCTTACCCATCTGTAATTCCTGAAGTCTACTTTTTCCCCTGCTTTTTGGAAAAAGGGGCCTACATGTTTTGTGCCCCTTATTGATCTTAGTGTACCAGCAATGATTTTTGTGTGAACAATGTTGTATCCTTCCAAAACCCTGTGATATAATGATTTAAACACAGAAATACTTGAATTCAATGAATAAGTCTCTATTGTCAGTTCTAACTTATCTTGGGCTTACATTTCTTCTTAATCATTTCTGCCCATTGCATCTTGAAGATTGTTCTCTTTCATTGAGAAGGTGGAAAGAAACAGTTTTATTTTATTCCTGTTATTTGTTCTGATATTATGCCATCTATTTTATATAATGGACACATTTCTACATAATAATTTTTCTTCCTGCTCTGAGCAAAGATATATCCAATTTATATATTTATTATGTTATAATTCACTCTCATCTTTAGTCTTCTCAATACAACTATTTCAATTCAGATCCTGTCTTAAACTCCTTTAGGATAGGGACAATGTTTTGATAAACTTTGCATTTCATAGTGCATAGCACAAAGCAAAAACTCCAGAAATATGAAACTTATGAGAAAGTTCCCTAAATAGCCTCACTGTTCTTTTAAAGTCCCATTCTTTTTTCTTTTTTTAATCTTCTTGGAGACTATTAGAGTTTTTTCTTTCTTTCTTTTTTTTTTTTTTGATATTTTTGAGCCATCTCCCTTTAGAATTTCTGTGTATGTGATCGTTCCTATCTTTTTTCAAATTCACTTGAAAAATTTTTTTCAGTATTTTAGGTGATATGTGTTATACTTTCTCCAGAATGTTCTTTTTGACATAGAGTCATATTTCAGCATAGCAGAGTCACACTTCCAGTTATCCATCATTTATACTTTCTTATTTGTCAGAATTCACTCTACTCAAACAGCTCCCAATATTACTGCATTCAACTTTGAAGAGAATTTGTTGATAAGATGATCTGTGTGCCATAGGCTTTGCTCTTTGCAGAGGGCAGCTGCTGGCTGATGCCTCATTAGTTGATGCACTCCATCACTACTGTTATTATTTCACATTTTGTCTCTGTCCTTTTGCTTTAAAAAGAGACAAAGGAGCAGTCTGAGTTTTCCTATTAATTAGTTAGAAAGGCTTCTTAAAGTCAGGAGAAAAATAAAATTAATCTCATGATATAGCTACTTAAGTAAATCTTGTTTTTCCCCACCTCAGGGGCATAATCAACCCATTTCCTGCTTCAAAAGGAATCAGAGCTTCTCCACTGCAGTGTATTCACATAGCTGAAGGGCACACAAAAGCTGTGCTCTGTGTGGATTCTACTGATGATCTCCTCTTCACTGGATCAAAAGGTACTTACTAGTGGTTGTTTCAGATGGATATTTAACAGATGAAAAGAAATGATTACATTTTAACAGGCTTAAAAGAAGAGTCAAACTGCTTAATACCCATAAAAACCTGAGAAATAATTTGGTTCAACTCCTGAATTATAGAAAATCATTGCATAGTTGGGAAGAAAGTAAAACCTCTGTTGATGTTATATGAATAGAATGTTGAGAAAATACATCTCCCTTCAGTAACTGAGCACTTAATGTATGCAAGGTCCTGAGCTTAGTAATACAAGTTATATAAAAATTGACAAAAATGTACATCATTACAATGTACATACACTGTGGTAAAGAGAATAAGATGGGTAGGAAACCATCATTTCTTGAGCACTTAAGCGTATGTCAGAGACTATGCTAGACACTATACAAATTATATCTCATTTAATTCTCGTGGTAACCCCAGTGAGATACATGTTGCATCCTCATTTTACAGATGAAGCAACTGAGGATTCAAGAAATGAAATAACTTCACCAGATAAACTTAGTAGTAAGTGGAAGAATCAGGATTGGAAACCCAGGTCTACTCATCTCCAAACCTGTATTCTTAACCCCCTTTGGTACAAGTGTAGGGAACTGGAAATGAACTACAAATGCTCTGAAGAGTTAAATACTAATCTTTTTGAGGTTTCTGAAAAGGGAGGTTATGCCAACCTGTGAGACATAACAAGGCTTTGACAGAGGCATTTAGGAGGAACCTTACAGGATGGTTTGGATATTGACAGGTAATGATTGACAGCCAAGATTGTAGAACAACATAAGCAGAGACATGGAGGGGAAAGTGGGGTATGTTTGGAAACTAAATCCAATTGGTTGAGAAGTAGAATACAGCTGACCCTTGAACAACATGGGGGTTAGGGGTGCCAACCCCCTGCATAGTCGAAAATCTGCGTATAACTTTTGACTTCCCCAAACCCGAACTACTAATAGCCTTCTGTGAACCAAAGCCTCACCAATAATATAAACAGTTGATTAATAAATATTTTGCATGTTATTTGTATTATATACTATATTCTTACAATAAAGTAAGAAAAAAGAAAATCTTACAAAGAAAATCATAAGGAAGAGAAAACACATTCATAGTATTGTACTATATTTTTCAAAAATTTTGCATATAAGTTGACCCTTCAAACCCATGTTGTTCAAGGGTCAACTGTAATCATAAGAGAAGTGATGGGCAGTAAAGCTAAAAAGGTAGGAAGGAAGCAAGTACAGATTTGGGGAAGCTAATAAACGATTTTTAGCACTTAGGGATGTTACAAGACTCAGTTTAATCAGCAAGCATTTATTGCTCATTGCATATAAGGAAGTGTAACATATCTAGCTAGAACTTAGGAATTGTGAATAACGGCAAGTCATTCTCCAATTAAAAAATAATCTGCACTGTGAAAAATGTACTTTTATAATTTAAAGTAAATTTATGTCCAGAATAATTATATATTTAACATGTCAGAAAAACAAAATAATTAGTTTATAATTATGTTTTGGGGTCAAAAATAAAACCATCTATCAGTGACCCCTGGAAAAGAAAGGTATATGTGTTTATGAGTGTAGAGTGCTGTGAGGCGGTGAGAGTGAAGAGGCTGATTTGGGAATGCCATTTTAAATTCAGGGGAAATTTGAAGCAAGACTCTTGTGATATGACTATTTCAAAGTTTTATATAATTATTTTTTTTAATACCACATAATACATACACCAGCTATCCCTTGCTTTCATCCAATCCTTTATATGTACTTGGCCATTGAACTTGATGCAGAGGGTTGATGTCTGTTGCAGCTAGTGGAATAATTACTTTTTTCTTATTTTATTTCATTCTTCTAGGGGAAAGATTGTTAAAGTAATTTTTATTGTTAAGAGAACCTAATTTAGTTCATATTGACAGTATTTTCCTTTTCTTGTTTGTTTTAGATCGTACTTGTAAAGTATGGAATCTGGTGACTGGGCAGGAGATAATGTCATTGGGGGGTCATCCCAACAATGTTGTATCTGTAAAATATTGTAATTATACAAGCTTGGTCTTCACTGTGTCCACATCTTATATTAAGGTGTGGGACATCAGAGATTCAGCAAAGTGCATTCGAACGCTGACGTAAGTAATTTAAAGACAAATAGCATAAGGGCAAATAGTGTAACATATATGAAAGGATAGGACTATGAATACATTTTTATTTATTTATAACTGTCCAGTTCCAAAAGGATGTTAAAATTAGGACATAGATAATATAACAGGGAAAAACTATTGAGAAAATGAAATATAGGAACCTGGTATTAAACAGGAAGGAATAAATTGCATTTGATGTGTGACTAAGTATGTATTTCATATTCCTCCCTCCCAAATACTAAGGTATTGCATTTTCATAGTATTTATTACTTGATGTAATATTGATTTACATTACTTGCTTCAAATGAATACCACTCTGTGGAAAATGGCTAAAATCACCATTATAGATAGTTAAGAAGTACTTGTAACCTTTACTTAACAGGTATTAAATATTGAGAGTTTTTTGTTTGTTCATGTTAGAACCTATACTGCTTTTGTGTGAGCACAAATTCCATAACTGTAGGTTAGGTTGGATAATTGGAGGATGAGTTTGTTTTCTGTGTCATTATATGTGTCTTTAAAATAAAGAGCAAATAATGATTCTTTTTTGCTATAAGATCGATAAACAGTTTTACATAATTAAAATTGGGGTGAACTCTTTAAATAAACAAAGGGAGCACAGGAAAGGGTAATTTTTATAATTTGTAGAGGAAATGTTAACTCAAGTCCTAATTTGTATTTTGAGAGCTACTATTTAATTTATTCTACTAAACACAAGTTTCTTAAGGGAAATTTCATAGAAAAAGGAGCACTGTATCTTAGAAATCTGCCAATCCAGTTGACTCACTAAAGGCAAATTTAAAAAGATTGATTATAACTTGATATTTTAGAAGTTAGCTGAGAAAATGTTTCAAAATTTAAGAATACATCTATTATTTAGAATTTATCTGAGGAAATAGAAATAAGTTATGTTTAAGTCTTTAGCACTTGGAAATACTCCATATATGATTGGGTTAGAGTAAGCAAAAACTGAAAATGGTTTGAAAAATCCTCATTGTCTTTAATTCAAAAGGCACACTTAATAAATAAGAAGAATATTGGTAGGCCTGGCCCTCGGGGCGTTCTGGAAGCTATAGGAAAATGAATTACCTTTGTGGCACTGTATCATTTGTTGAGTTTTTTGTTCTTTATCTTTGACATCTAATCTTTTTTTTTTTTAAGTTTATTTATTTATGTTGAGAGAGAGAGAGAGAGAGAGAGAGAGAGAGAGAGAGAGAATATGTACCAGCAGGGGAGGGGCAGAGAGAGAGAGGAAGAGGGAGAACCCAAGCAGAGCCTGAAGTGGGGCTTGATCTCATGCATTATGAGATCATGACCTGAGCCCAATCAAGTGTCCGACACTTAGCCGATTGAGCTAGCTAGGCACCCCAACATCTAATATTTTTTGAATGATATTCTAGTCATCCCTAACTCAGGAATCCCTAAGAATTCTGGAATTCTTAGGTTTATAATAGGTTTACGGATTAAGAATTTTAAGCCATTGGGGCTCCTCGGTGGCAGAGTCGGTTAAGCGTCTGACTCCACTCAGGTCATGATTTCATGGTTTGTGAGTTCCAGCCCCATGTCAGTCTCTGTGCTGACAGCTCAGAGGGAGCCTGGAGCCTGCTTCAGATTCTGTGTCTCCCTCTGTCTTTGCCCTTCCCCTGCTCATGCTCTGCTTCTCTCTCTCTCTCTCTCTCAAAAATAAACATTAAAAAAAAAAAGAATTTTAAGCCATTTTATCTTGTTTTAGTTATTCATTTATTCACTTATTCATCAAATGTGTTTATAAGTACCAGCTATGTGTGCATGAGGTTGCATGCCAGGTACTGTTCACACGGTGACCAAAGGGCACAGAGCTTGTTTTTGCCCACAGCCAGTTTCCTAGGAACTCAAGGAACTGTAAGCTGAACTCTTATCCAGGATTGTGACTTTTCCCTTTGTTTTGTCCCTGTTAAGGTCTTCAGGTCAAGTTACTCTTGGAGATGCCTGTTGTGCAAGTACCAGCCGGACAGTAGCTATTCCTTCTGGAGAAAACCAGATAAATCAAATTGCTCTAAACCCAACTGGCACTTTCCTCTATGCAGCTTCTGGAAATGCTGTCAGAATGTGGGATCTTAAAAGGTAGAATTTTTAAGAGAATGTATTTCTTATATACGGCAAGTACAATTTTCAGGCATTAATAACATATTAGTGCATGTAAAATCTAACTTTTATAACCCCAGAAGTTAATGTAAAATAATAGGCTTTTCTGTTTGGCCCAACACCCCTAAATGGCTCTTCTCTTCTCATTAGCAAATCCAAAAATTTCCTTTCTTTTATTCTCCATCAATAGAAAGAAAGTATACGAAGGAAAATAGCCTCTCTTAATATTTGTCTACAATTTGTGTTGTTTACTGGGAAGAGATGAAGATTCTCATTCTGTTTCACCAGGACGTTTGGAAGAGTTTTTTGTTGTTGTTGTTGTGGTTGTTGTTTTGGGGGGAGGGGCAGCATCACTTAAACATTTTATATCTCAAAATTTTTAGTTTATAAGCTTAAGTTAATTACTGGGGGCATAAATCTTTATAGGGGTTTTATGAATATAAAATGTATATAAGAGATTAAATATTGATATAAAATGGGTAAAAAATGATAAATTGAAATGTAAGGTGTTATATCTCTGATTTGATTTTTATTTGCCATGAAATGTGAGCTTTTATCCCTCAGTTGAGTGTTTATTTTAGCTTCTTTTCTAGTTCTTAAAATTTTGGCAGCAAGGGAATATTCATTTATTAGTTAAGTATTTTTTCAACTTCAATTCTGTCAGGCACTGCACCAAGACTATGGTGGGTGCTGGGAATAAAGACTGAGCAAGACAAATGTGGTGTCTGCCTTCTTAGAGCTCATTTTGTAACGGAGGATAATGGCCATTAAACAGGCAATTATAGGATACTGAGTGAAGTTTGTAATTCAGGTAATACAGAGTGCCTCCCATCTAGAGGGATTTGTCAATGATAAATAAAAAGGATATTTTAGAAACTGAAAATAACTAGTTATAACTTGTAATATGTTAACATATGACTGAGAAAGAATAATAAACATAATTTATAGATAAATAGATGAGAGAGAAAGAAGAAATACAGTCATGAGTCTGCTTTAGAAACAAAATGTAGAAAATTGAACACAGTGCTTGTTTGAGAAAATGAGAAAAGAGGTGAGTACTTGGTTTATTCTTGAAGATGTTAAAACTTGACTCATAGTCAAAACACCATGGAGGAAGATACCCAAAGTCATGACATGAGGCAGAAAAGGTAACAGCTTTTAAAAATCTTTACACTTTCTGTTTTTGCTGAAAAGTTAGGTCCTTTGAAAGCTGCTGATTTCAGCAATGTGATTAAATGTAGATTTATCATAAAAAAGTAAGAAAATAATTTTCTAGAAACGAAACTCTACAAGTTAAATATGTCTTTGTAGTCCAGCAGCTTGATTGAGGTAGGACTATGAAACAAAGGTTCATTGTCACCCCCTGACAATTAACATCACACATTTTTCTACAGTCACCTATATGTCCTGGTCATTTTCAGTCCTTATAATAACTGATGAAATGGACCACTTACTTTCTGACGTGCATATATACATATGTGTGCATAAATATATATATGTGTGTGTGCATACATGTATATATGATTGTTGTACATATTTGTGTATGTGTATATGCAAGAATATTTGTGTTTTATATAAAGTAATCTTTTTCCATATTTTTATTGATTGTGTAGTCATGTAAGTGATATAGTTGTTTTAATCAAATTCCAAATTGAACCTAATAACATTGGTCATATATTTTAACATGTTCGGATATTTAACAGATTAAGGTTTATCTGGACTTAGGTTGCATTTAAAATTAGTCTTTGGCAAGTTTTGCT
This sequence comes from Panthera uncia, assembly GCF_023721935.1. Lineage (NCBI taxonomy): Eukaryota > Metazoa > Chordata > Mammalia > Carnivora > Felidae > Panthera > Panthera uncia. The sequence continues at coordinate 65,177,423 of NC_064809.1, read as the reverse complement.
GCCATTTTGTTTACTGTCTGAATGACATCAGTAACTTTGGAAAAACTTATTTAGGATTCCTCACACTTCAGTCGTAGAATAGGTTAGGTTGGCCATATTTTGACCCTTAATTTGAAAAGAGTTGCATGGAGGTGGAGCTAAGTTTAAAAAAAAAAAGCATTAGTGAACAGTTTCATCAAAGAATGTAGATTATTTACGTTGGGGCTTAACCTCAACCCATTAAGAAATATTTTCAAACAAAATTATTTTTCTTTCTTTTTAAAGGTTTCAGTCTACAGGAAAGTTAACAGGACACCTAGGCCCTGTTATGTGCCTTACAGTAGATCAGATTTCTAATGGACAAGATCTAATCGTCACTGGCTCCAAGGATCATTACATCAAAGTGTGTATGATAGAGTTGTTGAATTATATTCTCCTATTAAATGATAGATATGAAGTATCAGATGCACCTAAGACCCTTTGCTCTTAATCAGTTTTCTTTTTTAACAATCCTATCCTTTGCTTTTTCTTCTTGATCTTTTTCCTCATTCAATAGTTCCTGATTTTATTGTCTTATAATTCAATCCCATATTCTCATTTTTCATAGAAGATTGTTTTGGAGGGATTTTAATGATGTTTGGCTCAGTCATCCAGCTAATGCTTAAGTCTCATTGTCACCATCTTTTACACTGAGTTTAGTATGGTCTTCAGATTTTATGAAATTAGCAGATGAGGGAAGATGCACAATTTGATTCTGGAAATGTTAAATTTGAGATACTAAGTAAGAGAAGTCATCCTCCTATAGGCAAGTAGGCCATTTGAAAGGCAATTCTAGAACTCCAGATAAGTTATGACTAGACATGCAGGTTTGGGAACCATTTGAAAGAAGCAGATGTTCAGGAGTTAGAGTAGTTGATGTGACCAAAGAGACAGAGGTTGACAGGACTCAGCCTTGTGAATTCCTTTAGGAACCAATAGGAATAAAAAGAGAATGCAGTAACAAAGGAGATAGGAAAAGCATAACTACTCTTTTTGGAACCTAAGATTAAGAGATGAGAAGTGGGTTAGTGACACGAAAATAGAGTGGTTAAAATGAGAGTATTGTGTATTTGGTAGACTTGAGTATTTCTGTCTGTTTAGGAAGCAGGCCCTTTGGAGAGGGAAAGTGATGGGGGAAGTGGTGGTAAGTGATGGAGGTGGTAGGAGTTAGAACCATATCAAAGATATGAACCCTGGGAAGCAGGAAGCACACGTTCTTCTAAAAAGAAGAGAAGGGTAAGAGAATGTTTGAAAATAAAAGGAAACTTTTGAAATGGAGGGAAGAGTCCAGAAAGTTTATTTTTGATCATGCGACCCTTTTCAGGAAATCATAAGGTCAATAGCTAAGAGAGATGATGACAACTGCGTGGAGTAGAAGGTTTAGAATAGCAACTTTGAGGGGAATTTTGAGATGGCCACCAGGATTGCAGAGCTACATTATAGTGCCTAAATAACAGTCATATCATTTTTCTGACTTGCAACTGGATTGATATGTAGTATTTTTGTTATTGAACATATAGTTTGTTCACCATACATGAAAAAATTGGTTGCCTTTCTAAAAAGCCTATAGACATATAAACATGTGACATATAAGCAAAAGTAGCGTGAATATAGGGCCTGGGTTCTTCCTGAATCATTTATACAAGGTTAATTTAGTTGATTAGTAAAATATTGTAACAAAACAAGTCATATCTGGTTAATATACATGTGTATGTGTTTCTATGTATGAACGCATATAGGTGCTTATTTATAAGTTAAATAGGATGCCCCCCTTTTCTCTCCTTTTTTAGATGTTTGACGTAACTGAAGGGGCTCTGGGAACTGTGAGTCCCACCCACAATTTTGAGCCCCCTCATTATGATGGCATTGAAGCGCTAACCATACAAGGGGATAATCTATTTAGTGGATCCAGAGATAATGGAATCAAGAAATGGGACTTAGCTCAAAAAGACCTTCTACAGGTAATGTAAAACCTTTCATGGGATGAAGTGGGTACTTCAAAGCCACCGGTAGTCTATATAAGACCTTGAAGAGCCTCTCAAAGAGTGTTTCATCTTCAGCTACCAGGGTTACAAATTATGAGAAGGGCAACATTCAATATTGAATAATACCTTCTAGATAAGAGTAGTTGAAAACAAAACGAACAAGTAGCATGAATGTCAATAGAACAAACTTGACAACAGATGAACATATTGCTTTCAAAAGCTTTCTTTAGAAAATTTTTTTTGATGTTTATTTATTTTTGAGAGAGACACAGACAGAGCGTGAGTTGGGGAAGGGCAGAGAGAGAGGGAGACACACAATCTGAAGCAGGCTCCAGGCTCTAAGCTATCAGCACAGAGACCGACATGGGGCTTGAACTCATGGGCTGTGAGATCATGACTTGAGCCGAAGTCGGACGCTTAAACTACTGAGCCACCCAGGAGCTCCTCAAAAGCTTTTATAGATATACATTCATGGTTGTGACTTTTATATTATTCATATAAATATATTTATACCTAAATGTAGTCATATAATTTGAGTATATAAATATTGTTTACTCATTATGAAATATATGTGAGCTCTACTTTAGTTTTCTACAAAAAGCCTTAGGCTTCCATGTTCTCTACTAAAGGTTGAAGGCAGTGATTTTATGAGGCAGTCCTTATTATCTACATACCAGGTAGTTTTCAAACTTGTTGAATTAAATACATTTTGGAGAAAGGTGAGATACTTAACTCCCATGAAGAGAATGTGATGCGAAAAATTCTGTGTACTTTCTGGGTCTTTGAGATTCTTCAAGACTTTTAATATTGTAAGTTTTAATATTGATAACACTGATAATAATTGAGGCAAATTGGAAAGCAAATTGCAAATTTATTTCTTTAAATCATTAAGAATGATTGCATAGAAAATGATTTGTGGGGCACCTGGGTGGCTCAGTCAGTTAAGCGTCCGACTCTGGCTCAGGTCATGATCTCATGGTTCGTGGGTTCAAGCCCCACGTCGGGCTCTGTGCTGACAGCTCAGAGCCTGGAGCCTGCTTCAGATTCTGTGTCTCCCTCTTTTTCTGCCCCTCCCCGACTTGTGTTTTCTCTCTCTGTCAAAAATAAATAAAAATTAAAAAAAAAAAAAAAAGAAAATTTCTTTATGGCTTCCAGGCCATTGAGTGGTCTAAATATTGTTTTGTCAACAGAAATGTTCGAAACTTACTTTGGTGTGAAACTGTCATTTTGGAAGGCTCCTCTTCAGTGGCTTATTTCTCTTTCTTTCTCCAGCAAGTTCCAAATGCACATAAGGATTGGGTCTGTGCCCTAGGAGTGGTGCCAGGGCACCCGGTTTTGCTCAGTGGCTGCAGAGGGGGCATTTTGAAGCTTTGGAACATGGATACTTTTGTGCCAGTCGGAGAAATGAAGGGTCATGATAGTCCTATCAATGCCATATGTGTTAATTCCACCCACATTTTTACTGCAGCCGAGTAAGTTTTTCCTATGTGATTTTTTTCTATATTGGCTGTTTGTGTTCAGATTTAATAAATATTGTTAAGTTGTAAATAACTGGAAACATAGAACACATGAAACCCTTTTATTACAGTCATTGTAATGTCTATTTAAGATCTCTTATTCATATTTTCTGATTTGCACCTTGGTCACTGCATTTAATCCCAAGATTACATGAGAATAGTGTTACTTCTGTATTAGCACTCAGCTTAACTAGGAAGTCTGATGCTAGATGTTCCCCTGGTGATTTTAATTAAAAAAATCATTCATAGGTGACTAATTCCAGAAAGTCAACAAATTTGCTATTCTTCTCATTTAGAACAAATCATTTAAAAAATCTCTGTTCCCCTTCTGCCTCTGTTTATAGTACAGTTGACTCTTGAACGATGTGGGCTTAGGGACCCTGACCCCTGCAGAGTTGAAAATCCAGGTATAACTGTGAATTCCCCCAAATTAAATTAAGAATAGCTTACTGTTGACTGGAAACCTTACCGATAATATAGTCAGTTAACACATATTTTATATTTTATATGTATTAAATACTGTATTCTTACAATAAAGGAAGCTAGAGAAAAGAAAATGTTATTAAGAAAATCGTAAGGAAGAGAAAATACATTTATAGTACTGTGCTGTTTATTAAAAAATCCACATGTAAGTGGACCCTCATAGTTCAAATCTGTGTTGTTCAAGGCTCAGCTGTATAAGTACATAGTAATACTATCTGGTTCCTCCCTCTTAGGAAGGCTGGATTCATTTGCTTATTTTTTCATTCATGATGAATCTCCAAAGTTGGGCACTGTTCCAGACTCTTGGGAAGACCTGTGAACAAAACAGATCCAAACCCCCAGTTTCATTCTAAGGGGAAAAAAAGACAAGAAATAAGTAAAATATATTATATGGTGACAGGTGCCTAGGAAGAAAAATAAAGCAGGGTACAGGGAAGAGAGTATCGTGGGGAGGGAGTTACACAATAGGGTGGTGGGTGAAGGCCTCACTGAGTAAGTGACATTTAAGAAGATGCTTGAAGGAAGTGGAGAGTTGTTGTGACCATAAAAATGACATAATATGTATATAAGTAATTTGGAAAGGAAAATATATATACCCTAACGTGAGGCATTGGTTTCATTCAAATAAAATATAATGTCTCATGAATATCTATCTTGAAAATCTCCTTTTGGTCATTTTTGCACATTTTAATTTAATCAGAACACCTTGATTCATCTATCTTAAATGTATGATTACCTTGATTTTATTTTGAAACCTCTGCTCTATTTCTATGGCATCTCTTCTTATTTGTGCTATTTTCATCAAATCCCTCTTTTCATTTAGATTTACTTTCTCATATCTCCAAAGTACTTCAAAGTTCATTTATTTTGTGTTTTTCTAAGGTGCTTACCTTTGGTGCTTCATTGATGTTATTTCCAAGATATATTACTTTCTCAAGACTCACCACTTTTGTTTATTCTCTTGGAAGCTTTCTGTGTCCTTGGTAATTTATGGAAAATAACTGAATACTTCCCAAAGTTGTGGGACACATAATACAAGACTATAAAAGTATTATATATCACTGAGGTCTGGTGGGTGAAGTATGATGTTACTGTAACACCTCTCTTTCACAATATAGTATTATTTTTGAAGAACTGAACTTTTTCTCAGTATGTCCATGGTGCACCAGATGCAAATGTATTTACTATGTAACTTAAAAATCAGGAAAATAGCCAATAAAGTCAGAAAGGCTATTTTCAAATTAGTTCCACTTATTTGTTAATTAGCACACACTTGTATAGTGCTTAGTATTTACCAGGCATTGTTCTAAGTTCTTTCCAGGCATTAATTCATGTATCTTCATAAGAACTCTAGAAGGTAAATATTATTATAATCTTGATTTTACAGGTGGGAAAACTGAGGCATTTTATAACTTAGTCCTTATATAATAATTCCATCATATCTGATATTTCTAGATTTGTTGCTTTTTATTTATTTATGTATTTATTTGTAAATCTGGATCTGTAGTATTGATTAATTTTTCTTATGATTATGGGGCTCATTTTACCTGTGTCTTTTTTGTCAAGTAATAGTTTACTGGATGTTGAACATTATATTGTGTTTTAAGATCTGGATTTTGTTGTATTCTTCTAAAGAGCGTTGGACTTCGTCAGGAAGTTAAGTTTCTTGTGGTTCAGCTTCATCTTTTTGAGACCGATTTTTAATTCTTGGATTTCTACTGAATACCATAAGTGTTTGATGATATCTCCTTACTGATCAGAAAGTGAACAGCTCATAGCCCTCTGTGGGCTCTGGGAATTGTTCAATTTATAGCTCACTAGTAGATGTTTGTTATTGTTGTTGTTGTTGTTTTGTTTGTTTGTTTCTTTTTGTTTTTTGGGTTTTTGCTTGGCCTTATAATCTTACTCTACTCATGGTGTAGCTTAGTATTCAGAGACATTAGTGGCCCTTGTATAGATTTATGGAGTTTTTTTTCCCACAGCTCCATAATTCTTTCTGCATAGCTCTCTCCTCTTCTCTCCTCGATCCTGAAAATTCCAACTACTCCACATCCCCCAGGTTTTTATTTCTATCTCTTCAACTTAGTGCTTCTGTAGTTTTCTGCTTGAGTTCTTACTCCCTGGGAAGTGTTTCCAAAGCAACAGCCAGGGCTGTCATGAAGCTCACCCCTCTCCCTTTTCTCAGGGACAACAGCCCTGTACTCCCTCATGGTCCAGTATCTGAAAATAGTTGTTCCATATATTTTGTCAGATTTTTACTTTGTTTGCAGCAGGAGAGCTAACCTGCTTCAAATTACTTGGTTATGACTAGTAGTGGAAATTTGATAATTTCAGACTTAGTATGTCCTAAACTGAAATCCCAACCTTCCCAGGAAACCTGCTCATCCTTTGGCATCTCTGTCTTCTCTGTTGATCAGGCTAGATAGAAACTTTCATTCCTTCCTTTCATACTCCATAGCCAGTCCTTGAGCAAATCCTGTTGGTATTCTACCTTTAAATTATATTTGGAATCTGACCACTTCTCACCATATCTTCTAACTCACTGATTTTAATTGCCATCAGCTCTTGGATTACTACAAGAACTGATTATTACTAGTAGCTCCTAAACAAGGTACCTTGTTCATATGTAGTCTACTCTTAACACAGAAGCCAGAATAATCCTTTTAAAACACAGATTAGATCATATTCCTTCTCTGTTCAAAACCTTGCATTGGTCCCCTATTTCACCTAGAGTAGAAGCCATACTTGATGTGACCTTGTGGGCATCTGTTATTTCTCTCACCTTTCCTTTTAGCACTTGCTCTTTCTAGACTTGCTCCTTGTTTTGTAGTCCCCAGTAACCTCTTTACTGGTCCTTGAACACATCACCTCATTTCAGCCATAGTACAGAATGCTCCCTTTGCCCAGAATGCTTTGCCTTCAGAGATCCTGACTCTCTTCCAATGTCCTTCTTTCTCACTAAAAGTAACCTTGCCATTGTATTTAAAATTGAAACCCTTCTATCACCTAGAACCCAATTCCCTTTACCATGCAGTCTTTTCTTTTTTTATAACATGGATTACTTTCTAATAAACTTCATAATTTAATTATTATGATTTACTGTCTGTCTTCTCTTGTTAGAATGTGTAAGCTACAACAGAAGAGGGTTTTGTTATTTATCTGTTTGTTTGTTTTTAAGAATTGTCCCAAGCACCTAGAATATTGCCTGGAACATAGCAAGTTCTCAATAAGTATTTGTTGAGTGGATGGCTGAATAAATGAATGGGTAGATGAGTAGGTGGATGAAGGAACATATCCCCTTGCTGTTACCAATATACATATGCTGTGTGGGTTGGTGAGAAGACTATTATTTTCCCCCAGTTTTATTGAGATATAATTGAAATACAGCATTGTATAAGTTTAAGGTATATAGCATAGTAATTTGACTTACATATATTGTAAAATGATTATCACAATAAATTTAGTTAACATCTATCATCTTATATAGATTCAAAAAAAGAAAAAGAAAGTTTCTTTTTTGCTTGTTAATAAGAACTCTTAGGGAGAACAGAGATTATTGATTAAAAACTAGAAAGCCTGGATCCGAGGCTCACCTCTGCCCTTTACTATGTTACATTGGATAGGTAACTAAACTCTCTTCATCCTTGAAATGGACTGCATAATCTCTGAAATGCCTTTTAACTATGAAATTCTATGGAAACTCTTTCTTTTAGCTTTGAGTTTATTAGATAATTGGAGAAAACTAACACTCCCTTAAAGCTATGAGAAATACAGTAAGAAATATGATTGTTTAATGACTATTCCCCAGTACCCACATGGTGGGTGAACAAAAACAAGTTTTCTCAGAAACACTTTGAATCTTCCATGTTCCATGATAGTGGAGTATTAGTCCACTTCTCAGTAGCCTCTTGTTTTTTCCATGGGCTTACGCTGATTTCATGTGAACATAATTCTGACTCTTGCCAGATTCACCAATTCCTGGAATCCCTGCTCCAATCTCCTCCCTTCCCAGAAACCTTACTGTAACCTTACTCTGGGCTGTTGTGCCTGAAGATCTCTGACCAATGTTGTATCGCATATTGTTTTTTGAAATAATGAGTGCAGATCCAGTGTAGTGATTAGGAGGTGGGGCCCTGGAACCAAACTGCCTAGATCGAAATCTTGGTTCTGTCATGTACTTTGTAATTTTGAGCCAATTACTTAACCTCTCTGGACCTAAATTTGCTCATCAATATAAATGGGATAATAGCATTATCTATCTCTATGGTAGTTAAAGAGAATTGAATGTATTTATATATAAAGGGCACATACTAACAATGCCTGCCATATAGTAAGCCCTTGATAATATGAATTATTTTTTATATTATTATGTGTATCTGTTTGATATACTTATGTATATTTTTACTTACATATATTAAAGTCCTCTTCAGAAAATGTTTTCACAGTAATTCTAAAAGCTATTTCTTTATCTTCCTGCCTCTTTTCACATGTTCATTTTTAATTTGTTCCATAGTGATCGAACTGTGAGAATTTGGAAGGCTCGCAATTTGCAAGATGGTCAGATCTCTGACATAGGAGATCTGGGGGAAGATATTGCCAGTAATTAAACATGAGTGAAGATAGTCATAAACTGAATACTGTGATAATACTCTGTACGTTCATTATGGAAAAGTTGCCTAATAGGCGAAAATTTATGAATCGGATTAACTGGAAAATATATCTGAATCCAACTGCTGAATATAAATGGTATTTTAATAAAATTGTGTACTAGCCTGTGTGCTTAATTTTAATATCTCCCAAACATATATATCCTATAATCGGTATACTGCTTGATTCACACTTTATTGTGGCTGGATTTTTGTGCCTAGCTATTAAAAAACACCTTAAAATTATTTGAATTGTAAGATGACTGCTTTTGTGACAGAAAACCCCCAGAATACAATGCAACCCATTGGTAATTCGTCATATAGTCTGTTCAGATGATTTACATATTTAAACATACTGGGAATGTTAGTCAAATTGTGGTCCGTCTGTCTGGTATTTATATCAGTCTATAGAGGGTTCCCAAATTTCGAAGCTCTTTTAATATAATGGAAAAAAATAAGATAGGAGAATATGATTGATGATTTTGCATAAGGTGGAATTGACCGTCCTCTACTAACAGAAAATGTTAAACAGTTTGTGTTAAATGTTGATGTTTACTTGTATTGACCAAAGTTTTACAGCTGTGCTATATTCTGTGCTCAGGACTAAAATGCTGTTAAATTGTTTTATTAGTGCTGTGCATACATTCTGCGATGGAAGACAATTTTGATGTCCTAACAGAAATATATTTTGATCTATTTTCCTATGGAGTTGTTTCTATTATCACCTTTTAATTTCATTTTTATTTAATAGTCTTTCCTTCCCCTTTTATCTAATTTTTTTATATGCTGCTAAATATATTTTAAATACACTGTGTTTGCAAACCTTGGTAGTTATGAGAGCTCTATCATTTGCGGTGGGAAAAGGTATGTAAATAAGTAGATTGTAAAGAATGTCTTACCTTGTAACTGTATGAATTTTTAAATGCTGTAGATTGGATTTTGCAAAAGGATGTATAATTTATCGGTCTGCTCAGAATATTAATTTGTAAATTCTGCAAGTTTAATTTTTATGTAGATGGTATAACATTTGAAAATATTGTCTTGTGATTTTTTTTTTCCCTTTGAGTATATTTGCTTGTAAATGAAAGCTTAGCTACGGCTTCAATAAACATGTTGCTCTGAATTGTTTTTATTCTCTTGTCCTTTTTCTAATTATGAAAATTGTTAGTATTTGTAAAACTTTGTTTTATCTGTGTGTGATATAAGGAAAGGCATTTTTTTTGTTATCCACTTCATATGCAATCCAGTTTTTGCTCATTAGACATGATATATTCTTGAATAGTTTGAATCATAACCTACTCTTGATGAACCAAAGGAACTCACTATTGAAAGAATTAAATCAGGAATGCCTGTGTGGCTCAGTGGCTTGAGTGTTCTACTTCAGCTCAGGTCATGATCTCACCGTTTATGGGTTTAAGCCCAGCATTCCGCTCTCTGCTGTCAGCACAAAGCCTGCTTCAGACCTTCTGTTCCCCAGTATCTCTGTCCCTCCTCCACTCTCTCTCTCTCAAAACAAATAAACTTAAAAAAAAAAAGTAAATAGTTGAATCAAACTATGTAATTTAGGCATGTGAACATAGATGGTAAAACAAAAATTATTCCCACAAATATTAGGACAATAGTGACTTTGGTTATCTGGAGAAGAAATAGGGTGGTCACTGGCAGGTATTGTAGGAGGTGAGTTGGGAATGTAGAGGGGGGTGTGGAGGTGTTTTGGGGGTCCTAGAAATGTTCTACTTCTCAATCTGGGTCCTAAGTTAAACTGTACATGTATTTCTCTTATTTTATGTATGTGTGCTATACTTCACAATGAAGTATATATTTCTTTTGTTTTAAAGAAAGGATTTTCCTGTAAAGAGGAAGTCAGCTACTTTGTAATTTTGCCTCCTTTCCTGGAGGAAAATACTATGATAAGACCTGAGAGACATTTTTAGGACTATTTTGAATTTCAATACCCTTAGAGTGTTTTTTTTTTTTTTTTTTTTCCATAGGACTATTGCTCAACCATTCATTTGACAATTTATTCAATAAATGTTTATTGAGAATGCCCTGGGCCAGGTACTAGGGACAAAAAAATAGCAAGACTGAGTTGATGCTTGCCCTCTGAGTGGAGAGAGAGAATAAATGTAGCACTTACATAACAGCTTGGTAAGTGCTCTGACTGGAAAGATCTGGGTGTCTTCACGCCTATTAGAGGCCTGACTGCAAGGCCAATTAGAGGTCTGTCATAAGGTCCGAGCACCGTGTGTGTTTGTGCGGAACACGAAGTCCGGTGTCTGTTTTACCTTTTAAAATGCTTAAGGCTCAAAAGTAAAACATAAAAAAATAAATAAATAAAACGCTGAAGGCTCAGCTAGATTTGATCTGATTTAAATAGTTCAAATGAATATGTAAAAGAGGCAGTTCTCTTAAAAGACTTTCATTTTAAATTATGTTGGGGGAAGTCATCTAGAGGACATGACCTCTGATTGACCCAAGAGCTAGATCCGGGCAATCAGAGACTCCCCAGCCGCCTCCCCAGTCCTTGCACTGTTATGTTTTGCCCACGTTACCACAGCCGGAGCTGTTTCTGTGTTTCAAGGACATAGCCTTGAGAGAGTTACGTGTTGTTGAGACTCTCTGCGTGATACTGGAGACTGAACCCAGGTAAGGCTTCTACGTAAACTTAAGATTCGGGCAGGCAGGTGTGGCGATCTACCTGTCTTGCGGCCGCCAGAGACAAGCCTTGTAAGTAAATCCCCTTGTTTGTTAAACCTGCTACCTACCAGTTTGGAGGGGCCGCTGCGTTCTTCGGTCTCTCCTTGTACTGGGGCTAGTTTCCCAACTGGGAAAAAAAAATACTGTTAATCTCTAAAGATCTCATCCAGAAAGGTTAGCAATAACTCTTTTTTAAAATATTTATGTATTTTTGAAAGAGAGAGAGCACGAGTGGGGAAGGGGCAGAGAGAGAGGAGACATACGACCCAAAGCAGGCCCCAGGACGTGAGCTGGATGTGGGGCTTGAAGCCAGGAACTGTGAGATCTTGACCTGAGCGGAAGTCTGCCGCTTAACTGACTGAGCCACCCAGACACCCGTTATCGCTAATTTTTAATACAGTTAAAATAGCAATTCTAAAATTTAAAAGTGGATTACTCTTATGTATGAAATATACGCCATGTCCCTCAAGAATAGTGTCTTTTTTTAGAAGCTAACGTTCATTTCTTCTTTCAAATCCAAATCTTTTTTAGCTAAAGAATAATGACACTGTTTTGCATATTACTTATCTCCACATTTATTTATTTCCCAGCTGATATGGAATCTTTTATAAAAATTTAAATTAAAATTATCAACATGTAACAATTTTTCTGTACTGCCGTTTGTAATTTTACCTAAGCATTGACTGCGCCTTACTTCAAAATCAGTTCACATTCTCTTTTTAACCTCAGAATCGGTTGTGTTATTGCTGTGTTGGGGATTTGATTTGCCAGTTACTGTGCAGATACTGATGGTTGGGAATTTGTATTTGCAAATCATGGATATAAAATGTACAGATTGCTCTGTGTGAGCATCATGGTACAAAATAAGAGTTATCTATCCTATTTTATAACCATAATGAGATGCTCAGCCAATTTTAAAATGTCAAACTGCCATTAATCTCCCTCTTTTTAAATGAGGTTAATAACTGTAATAACCAACGTTTATTGAACATTTACTTTCCCCTTTGGATGACCCTGAAATGGGGGTAATCTAAGATGTCAGTGAGAGTCAGAAGCATCTGATTTCAGAGATATTTAATTGTGAAAAAGTGTGCATCCTGGAATTTGTGAAGGACAGTATTGTGAGAGAATTTGCCAGACAGACAAAAATAGTGACAAATGTACAGTACATTATATATGGGAGATAATATGACTCCTTTTTATATGTTTTTGTGTACGTTGGACCTGAGAAAAGCAAAGAACACATTTGTCAGACTTTCTTTCAGCTTGGGTTGCACATTTAACGTGGCTCTCCCACCAAGCATATGAACCAGACCCAAGGTGGAGTAAGAAGGAATCAGGGCCTCTGCAGTATAGTCGTAGAAACCCGCGTTTTCCCAGTGGCAGCAGTGACAGGGCCCCAGCATCTGGCACTAGCTGTGGGTGTTGGGAGGCAGGACACAGGGCACTGCTCCAGCCGAGGTGGTTCCTGGAATCTGTAGTTGGGGCAGTGGATCCCTTGTTCAGTTCCTTGTCTTCTTGATTGTAGCAGAGGTAGAAAGTGAGTGGGCTAGTTCTTGGTGGGGGGTAATCTGGCACCTACTCACAATTTTGTAAGCACCCACCTCCCTCTTTCTGCTTTCTGCTTAAACTAGCTACAATGGTTTCTGTATTTGCTACTGAATTCTAAAAGATACACTATCTCTTTTTCTTTGTGATCTGTGTTTTAAGGTATTTCTTCCATTTTTTTCTGGATGCTAATCATTAACCTACATAATTGTTTTTATTTTCATTTTTATTTATTTTTATTTTATGTAATAGTTTTTGGTTGCCTAGAGGTTTTAGGTGTTAATGGAATCTCCTTAAGGGCTATTGTTATTGTTTGTGAAACTCATGGTCTTCTCTAGTCTGGTAATTCTATTTTGCTAGGAGCCCCCATGAATTATTCCGCATTGTCTTCTTTCCTCCAGTTGTTTGGTCCCCCTTAGGTGTGGTGTGCTGTTCCTTTGTTTTGCCCACTCAGGTTCTGTTGACCCTTGGTGATCGGGACAGGCTAGTGGTGAGGACAGCACTCTGCTCTGGTAAACCTGCAATTGACAGCAAATCATCTGTCCTCTCTCGGCGCCCTGGGAAACCCCTGCTCTACCCATCTCTCGGTGTTAGCCTTCCTTCCCTGCTGTCTGTAGCTCCCCAACATTTGCCTGGCCTGGAAGATTTAGCATGCCTCCCAAGGCTACAGGCATTCAGAGGTGTCGCTCTCGGGGGAATCCACAGTTTTCCTAACGTCTTCAACAACCCAATCAGACAGAGTGGCTCTTCAGGCTTTCAGAGCTGCCTGGTGTTTTACTGGAGAACCAAAGCGGGGAGTATCAGAGAGACAGTTTCATGCATCCTCATCTATTTTAACCATTTAACACCATCACTGAAAAATATCCAACAAATAAAAATAAGCTGATGGGAAGCCTGATTTCAGTAAGGACTGGATTCACCTGCATGAATCAGGAACCTGACTAGTGTTTATTATCCTCAGATTAGACTATTAGACTGTTCTTGTATGTAGTAGTCTCTGCTGAAGGCAGGCAAGTAGGAGTGCCTTCACCAGCCTCGGGGAAGAGAGTAAGTGGCTGAGGATATTATAATTTTCAGCTACTTTGGCCATTAACTGAAGGATCCTGAAATACCTACCTTCTTATTTGATGAGTGCCTCATCCCACTGTGTTCCCACCTTCTTTTCCTTAGGCCTTCTGCTCTGACTTCCTCCAATGCCTTTGCTTGCCTGTGTGTTTGTGTGTGTGTGAGTGTGTGTGTGTGTGTGTGTGTGTGTGTGTGTGTGAGAGAGAGAGAGAGAGAGAGAGAGAGAGAGAGAGAGAGGCTGTTAGTTGTTGATAGGAATCCCCACAGAGAAAAAATGCTCCATGAGAATTACCCTGATACGTGGTGTGGTTGAGATGGAAGATCTTAACCTTTTGAAACTACTCAGTACCAGCTGAGGAAATCAGGAGGACTCTGGGTAGTATCTGTGGCACAGACTTCTAATTTCTCCCACTACCACTCTCCTGCTTACTTTTAGTAATAAAAACCTGACAATTTCAGCTTAGCACGTGACTGCCCAGCCAGAGGTTGCATTTCCCGCCTGATCTTGTGGTTATCCATGGCCATATGCTGTGTTTCTGGCATGTGATTTAAGAGGAAGTGATGTACTGGTCTTACTTTTTTAAAAACTAGAGTGGTTGGCCTTCAGTTTGTCCTTCCCCTTTCCACTGACCAGGATGTGGAAGGGGTGACGATGAACCAACCTTGACTGTGCAGATGAAGACAACATCCTGGGTGAGTGATGGTAGAACAGCATGACTGAATGAACCTGTGTCCTTGATGGCCTTGTGGAACAGAGCTTCCCCTCTGTCTTGGACCACCTGTCGGCCTTTATGGCAGGGGTTGGCAAATTTTTTTCAGTAAAGAGATAATAATATTTCAGGCTTTACAGGCCACATGTTGTCCCTTTCACACATTCTTTGTTTTTTAAACAACCATTTAAATTTGTAAAAAAATCTTTCCTAACTTAAGGACCAATGCAAAAACAGGCTGGACACTGAATTTGTCCCAAAGACTATAATTTGCCAACCCTTGCTTAAGATTGTTGCATAGGTGAAAGACAACTTTTTTTTTTTTTTTTTGGAGTTACTGAATTTTAAGATCTTTTGTAAAGGAGTCTATCTGTATGGCATATGTATCTATGTAGTTAATGATTTAAGAAAATATACTCTAGAATAGATTTGCTGCAGAGAGGGATGGCTACCAGGGCTATGGCGTGTGGTTGTGCACATTGTGCACTGCACAACCCAAAAAGATACATTTATTTTTAGATATAAATTTATATATTTGTTACAACATTTAGGGTAGATGGCAGTAAATCATTTTGTTTTAAGGATATAAGAATACAATGATAATTTTCAGCATATGGAAGTAAAAAGTATATTTAGGAAGACATTTTTTTCTAATTTGAACAAGGGTGTCTGTGGCCTAGTAATAGACACCCCTAGTGGTTAATTATTTGACCTCTATTGCCTAAGATTAACACATTTCTTATTAAGTAATGTCAATTTAAAAATAATGAATATCTTCCCTTAAAAATATTCCTTGCTCAGGAAACTGGCTTCATGTCAGTTTTCATTAAAAATTATAAATGTTAGGTTCCACGATGTTTTCTGTCACATATACCTTTTTAAAAATAAACAAATGTGCTAAAAAATAGTCAACTATTTAAATGGAAGGATTTGGACAAGATTCCATTTTAACCTTTTCCCTAGGACTAATAACCCATTAGTTTGTGAATAATTGAAATTTTTCAATTATTATTATTATTATTATTATTAAGATTTTTGCTATTATAGAGATTTTCTTATGTTGTCCCGGGTCTGGTGAAGTAGCATGGCAGCATTGGGCATGCTGTCATTGCTTGCTTTCTATCATTCCATCCACAAAGATGGTTAGTCTACAAGTGTGCACTTGGACAGTGTGTGATTGCTATACTTGTTTGCCTGCTCCCCCACACCTGATGGCAAAAAGTAAAATGAGAGCGGAGTGTAAACATATAAAGGATCCTAAGTCTGGATCTAGTGAACATTTGCCATTCTTTTGGATTTCTTGGCACCTTTGAACAATTTTCTCTGTTAGGGTATTCCCACCTTATGAATTCCTTCTCACTTTCGATACCGGTTACTCATTTCCCCTACCTCCTTTTGCGGGCCAGGGTGGCGTGTGACTTAGGCTTGGCTCATTAGAGCCACTGACAACAGACTTTGGATTGGAAGCTGGTGACCCAAAACAGGTGGCACCTGGCAGAATCCCTGTGATGGAGGTAATGGGAGCTAATGCCAATTTCCATGGAAGCAGTGGAAGAGGCTGCAGTGTCCATATCAATAATACAAGCCATGGGGTTTGTGCCTACTGAGAAAAGAGGCAGCCAGTTGTGAGGTTTGATTCTAGACATGGTTCTGGTTGCATGGCCTCCAAATCTCTGACTTCTCTGGAAAATGATACAATCACCTAATAACCTCCAGTATATTCCTTTTCTATTTCAATGAGCTGAGTTGGTTTGTATGATTTGCCACTAACAACCTCTACTTATAAACTAGGTTATAGCCCAAAACAAATGATGATCTCTTGGGAATTGAGTTTCTCATTTCTGGAATTGACACAGATGTCAGTAACAGAATGCAAATAACTATAGACTGTTTTCCTTTTCCTGATGAGTTCACTTTAAGTAGCCTTACCTATTTCACATTCCAATGAGAGACTCACAGAAAAATCTCCAGAAAGGGTCTGAGATTCCAGGTCCTTCAATAATAAATGTTTTTCTTTTTTACATCTCATGGATTATTAATATGTTTTGACTACTAAAGGAAAGCATGTCAAGATCACTGTGTCCTTTCCTAGATGACTGGCTGTTTAATTGAGAATGAATGCATGCATAATCTCTTGGCTAAGTGCCTTTATTTAGTATGATTGCTTGTTTGCAGTAGTTGATAATTCAGTTTTCTGTAAGTAGGTCAGGAAAATCTTGTCCTTTTGTATCCCAAGTAAGCCAAAAGTTGTAATTGGATTTTTCCTGGAGCACGTCATTTCTGCCTTACAGAAAATATGTCATAGGCCAAGATACTCTCTCTGTTTCCTGGAACGAGTCTTGGTAGTCCATGTACGGTGAGAAATAGCCAGCTGCCTCCATCACTGTGTGAGCAATAACTTTGTGACAGCTCAATTGAATAATTAAAGCTTTCTACCTTCAGGTGGGAAAAAAAAAGTAATATCTACAAATTGTTGTGCATTGCATTTGATAAGGAATAATGGGCATTTGAAAACTATTTGTCTAGTCTCTATCTCTTGGTGTCCTGAAAAGTCTGTCTTATTAAATTAAAACAAATTTTAAATATAACCTAACTTAGGAGAGATAGTCTCAAATTGGGCAGACTCCAAGACATTGACACATTACATTTTTGTCAAACTCTAACTCAGGAGTTCATTTTACCCTGCATAGTCCATGTGATTCAGGGAAACCCCCTGTCTTGTTCTGATTAGTCTAAGCTGATGCTTCTGCTTTAGCATTTGCCAGTCAGAATCACCTGGAGGGCTTGTTAAGGCACAGATTGCCTGGTCACACCCCTAGATTTTCAGATGCAAAAGAATTTGCATTTCTAAAAAGTTCACAGAAGATACTGATGCTGGTGGAGGGCCCACACTTTGAGAAGCACTAGTCTAAGTTGGTTCTGTTCTTTGTAGTCGTTCAGGAACCTGAGATAGACCCACCAAAACCTGGCATTCTCCTGGCAATGGTTATTGATCTAGGTGAGGACTACTGACCTAGTTCCTGGGTCTGTTGAGGGGAAAGATTAATATGCTGTGACTGGAAAAGCTCACCACACACTCCTGCTGGAGCGATTTAGCAAGCCTGTAACTTCACCTGCTGCTGAAAACTATCTCTGACTCTGAGGGAATCCAGCTTTGGCATGACTACAGTGTTATGAATGTCAGAGCAGGCTGAATGTCAGAGCAGGCCAAAAACCTGGGACTCCCCATTATGTGAGATGATAAATACTCATATTGATAAACGTGTCTGAGCAGGGGTTTCTTTCCAGCCCTTGAAAACACCCTAATTGAAAGAGTGTTTTCCAGGGGCACCTGGGTGGCTCAGTCAGTTGAGCATCTGACCTTGGCTCAGGTCATGATCTTGCAGTCTGTGAGTTCAAGCCCTGCGTTGGGCTCTGTGCTGACAGCTCAGAGCCTGGAGCCTGCTTTGGATTCTGTGTCTGCCTCTCTCTCTGCCCCTCCCCTGCTCATGTTCTGTCTCTCTCTCTCTCCTTCAAAAACAAATAAATATTAAAAAAAAAAAAGTGTTATCCAGGAGAAATGTCTCTATACATGCAGTTAATTTTGAGGCAGTTTGAAGGAATTTGAGGAGTGGATAAGTAGAAAGTTCCATGAACTTTGGTTGAATGCCTTGGATTGGCTTTTATCTACCTTTATCTCAGATACATAGTAAACTGAAGGTTGTTCTCTCTTTCTTTAAGAGGCAATGCTTGAATTTCAGTTTAGAGAGGTGGCAATGAGGGATAAAAATAGGAAGGAGAAGGAGAAAGAGAAATCCAGACAGAGTAATGAGTGATAAACCGGGGGCCAGATCATAACAAACCCTGCATGTCAAGTTCAGGAACTTGAACTTTGGTCCTCCATGGTGAAGTCAACAAAGGCTTCTAAATATGGTAATGACAAATTTCTCTGGTGGTGCTGTGGAATGGATTGAAAGGGATAGACATTGCAGACATAAAAACTCCCGGGAGGCTGAGGGAATAATCCAGGTGAGAAGTTTCGAGGGCATGAGGTAGGCAGCAGCTTTGAAAATAGAGAGAAACTCACGGTTATGATAAAGGTCTCTGTAAGAACCATTGGGATGTGGGAGTGGGAGAGGAAGGGAGAAGAGTCCTGCAGGTCTGCTGTGGGTTTGTTGGATGTATGTAGTGCCAGGATAGGACAGAGAAAAATAAAAGCATAAAGGTCACCCTCGACACCCTGCTTCCCCATGTGTCATGTCTGCTCTTGCACCCAGTCCCTCACACCTCAGCTTTCCTCCATCTCTGCTGCTGCTAACCATCAACTCTCTGAGGTGGGCTTCTGTTATATCCCCCTCGTTAGTTTCCTCTCCTCCACTCTGATCACCCTCCAGATTGTTCTCCAGAGTGATATTTTCCAAATAAAATTTCACCTCAGTCATGTTCTGCTTGGAACTGTTCAAAGGATTTCTGTGATTCTCCGGGCAAAGACCAAGGGCTTTGGGGCTCTCTATGACCAAGGCATCCAAGCACATTAATCTTTGTTCAACTGTTCAACAATCTTTGCACATGGTGTCCTCCATTTGCTCGATTAATTCCAATTGATCCATCAAATCTTATTTCAAGCTTGAATTCCTTAGGAAGTCATCGTTCCTGACTGTGGGACAAATTCCTTTACAACAAAGAGCTATACCCCCTTCTTCACATAACTTACATGAGTTTGTAATTACTTACTTTGCTTATTTGATTTGTGTGCCTTCCTCTCTTGACTTCCAACTTCTTGAGAGGAAGATCTATCTGATCTTGTTAACCCTGTGTCTTCCACATTTAACACAGTCCCTGCCACATAATTGGAGCTCAATAAATATTTGTTGGATGAACGAGTGATTCATTTTGCGAGCAAGAATGTGAGTTTTCTTTTGGATGTTAGAGACTGGGATGCTTGCAGGAAACCAGAAATAGTGCCTAGCAGCTAGTTTTACAAGAGGACAGGTTTAAAATATCAAAAATGAAGTTGATAATACTCAGTTGAATATTGGAAGTTTGCTTCATGGCTTTGCTCACAAATGACCAGTTAGCAGTGTTAGCCTAATTCGCCAATGAGATTTTTTTTTTTTTACTGAAGTAATGAAAACAAGATTAACTGAATATTTTATTTAAAAACATGCTAATAACGTTGTCAGATATTTCATACTTCTTAAATGTAAAGTTTAAGTTTAAACACTGTACTTCTGTCATTGAAATGTTTAAAAATGATGAGAAAAAGTCCTATTTTCAAAGAATTGCATAAATGATTTCAAAATGTGAAAGCCAAAGAATAAAGAAGAACAAAATAACCTTATCCTCTCAACTAGAAGTTATTAGTGCAATGATAGGGAGAACTTCAAATGAGTTAATTTCTTCTATTCCATTAAGTTTAGTGTGGTTTTGAGAAGCATCAAGGAGATGATGAGGATGCCAAAAATCAAGAGAATGACTACCACAGGATAAAAGCATCATGAAAAAGGACATTTTCCTGTTTGCTCATGTAATATTCATGAGAAATTAGAAAGTCAGAGAGAAAATGTTATTTAACATTACTGACAATGGATATAAAAGAATTGTCAACATTTGAAATCTTTAAAAGTGATTTTATGAAAAAAATGTTTTTTGTTTTGTTTTGTTTTGTTTTGTTTTGTTTTGTGGAACTCATTGCTTGCACAACACAAGGAGCACTAAAAAAGTTGGCAATGGATGAGGGCATACTCAAGTAAATTAAGAAAAATAGTGCTGATGCATTGTCAACAGTTAATCATCAAGGATTTTAGTGAAATTTCCACAAGTGAGTGAATGTCATTTTAGCAATGCACTTTGCAAGTGAAAAAGAAATAATATTCTCACATATGAGGTGTGTGCTATTGATTAGTGTCAAAATAGTTAACTGTCTGATACAGTGGAATGGCTAGTGATGAAATAGTACAGAAGACATAACTAATATATGGAAATCCCATCACACGATAAAGTATATATTCAGTCAAATTCTTAAAAAATTTTGGAGATCATAACCTTTGCTAAACAATGGGGAATAGAAGATGGATTGGGAAAAAAACAGACAATGTAGAGAAGTTATGTGGTAGATCTCTAAGGACTAAGAGATTAAAACTTAACAAGTAACTAAAAAGTTTTTAAAGTCGATATGTAATTTTAACAACATAGATTCATGTAATTCTGCCTTAAAAATGTACATACTTACAGATGTCAACTCTATATAATATTTTTGTTGGAGTATAATTGACATACAATATTATATTAGTTTTAGGTGTACAACATAGTAATTTGACATTTATATACATTATGAAATGATCACCAAATAAATCTCTTACCATCTGTCACCATATATAGTTATTATAATATTATTGACTATATTCCCTATGCTGCACATTACATCCTCATGACTTATTTTTTTTTATAACTGTAAATTTGTACCTCTTGATTCCCTTCACTTATTTTGTTTACCCCTCCACCTCCCTCCCCTTTGGCAACCAACAGTTTTCTTTTCTCTGTATTTATGAGTCTGTTTCTGTTTTGCTTGTTTGTTTTGTTTTTTAGATTCTACATAAAAGTGAAATCATATGGTATTTGTCTTTAACTTATTTCATTTAGCATAAGACCTTCTAGGTTCTACATGTTGTCACAAATGGCAAGATTTCATTCTTGTTAACGGCTGAGTAATACTCTGCTGTGTGTGTGTGTGTGTGTGTGTGTGTGTGTGTATGTGTGTGCACACGTGTGTATGTATCCCACATATTCTTTATCCATTTGTCTTTCAATGGACTCATAGGTTGCTTCCATATCTTAGCTACTGTAAATAATACTGCAGTTAACAGAGGAGTACATATATCTTTTCAGATTAGTGTTTTTGTTTTCTTTGGTTCATCCGTTTCACCCAGAACTGGAATTGTTCGATCGTATGGTAGTACTGTTTTGAGGAACTTCCATACTATTTTCCATAGTGGCTGTACCGTTTTACATCCTTACCACAGTGCATGAACATTCCCTTTTCTCCACATCTTTGACAATGCTTATTGTTTTTATTTTAGTGGCCATGATACATGTATTTTTTTGAAGCCTACAAAATGCACAGTGAAAATATAGGGCTTAGGGGCGAAATAGACTACTCCCAACCTATGGGACTTTGTAATGAAAGCAATAACTAAAACAGTTATAATCCTAGTAACCAACAGAAGCCCAAAGACCTCTTTTTTAGCATTGGCCCCAGAATCCCCCTTAGTCAAACATTTGCAACATTATACTCTGGTGTCCTTGACTTTTCTTTTGAGAGGTGTGAACTTTAGGGCTTTTGCTTTTAATAGAGAGAAATTTCATCAAAACTAAAAAACTGATTCACAATATAGCTTTCTCATTAAGTTTTTAAAATAGCATGGAAAATGTCTTTGTAGCATATTTTATGCCTGTAGCTTCACCAGGTAGCCAGTGAAAAGGGTTCTGATCCTTGAAGCCAGTAAATCAGCCACTATTTACACCAAAGGAAGGCCCTGCTGTGGAGTTTGCAGTTTTTATCGTAAATCTTCATATTGTGCTAAAGTTTGTCTTTTTAAAAATTTGTTTTTATTTATTTTAAGAGACAGAGAAAGCACACATGAGCAGGGGAAGGGCAGAGAGAGAGAGGGAGAGAGAATCTCAAGCAGAGTCCTCGTTGTCAGCACAGATCCTGATGGGGGGCTTCATCTCACGAGCCTGTGAGACCATGACCTGAGCTCAAATCAAGAGTCAGCTGCTTAACCGACTGAACCACCCAGGTGCCCCATGCTAAAGTTTATCTTTAATTGTGAGAAATTAATTGTAAAATACATGTGTGAGCCAGCACCACTTCCTTGTCATACTGTCACCATTCTCCATGGTCTACCTGATACGAGATAATGCACATTAAGGAATACACGTTGTAGCAGGACAGGTTGCAGTTGGTATTTTCAATTGGTTTTATTACTTTTTTCATAAATGCACTGCTTTACTGAAAGTCTTTTCAATTATAGTATGTGGTTATTAATGCTTTAAAAAGTAATTTGATTTCTTTCCAAACAAGTGATTATAAAGTCTATATTAGGTGCAAATTCTTATATAATGATACTATTGTATGCTTTGGCCTCAAGATTGTTAAACTTCCCTACCAGTATTGGCCAGTATTTTGAATGCTGGTTTCAAATGAGTTTATTATGCTATTGAGTTTTTAAAAAATTTTATTAAGTTTTTTATTTTAATTCCAGTATAGTTAACTACAGTGTTGTATTCGATTCAAGTGTACAATATAGTGATTCAACAGTTGTTTTCATCACTCAGTGCTCACCATAATTGTGAACTCTTTAATCCCCACAACTTATTTCACCCCCCCTCCTGTCCCCCTCTAGTGACCATCAGTTTGTTATTTATAGTTAAGAGTCTGTTTCTGGATTCCTCTCTCTTTCTCCCTTTTTTTCCCTTTGTTTCTTAAATTCTACACATGAGTAAAATCATGGTATTTGTCTTTCTCTATTTTACTTATATGCTATTAGGTTTTTAAATTTCATATAGATCTTCAAATCTAATCACCTTATTTATTATAATCCAAATGAGAGTGATAGATTTCTAAAACAGTGTCTTAAAGCCAGTGTTTGGCTAAATACTGCAAAGAGGAACACTAAAAATCCTCAGTGAACACTTTTAAAATAAATTGCATAGGCTTGTGGTCTTTCCTTTCCAACCTTTAATGTGATTGGTGTCATTTTTTTGCAGTTTAAGAAAGAACTCATTTAAATTTTCAAATACATCTGAAAAGTACACATCCTATCATGAGATTATAATATAAATTTTCATTTTTAATTGATCGAAAAGATTAATAATAATACCAAATAGTAAACAAGGTATTTTTAAACAGCATTCTTTGGAGAGCCATCTTACTCCTATATTCAAAAGTTCCCTTAGCTATTACAGCCAAGAGGTAGTTCAGCAGACTAGAGTTGTGTTTTTCAAACAGTGGGTTCCAACACTTGGTAGGTTCTGAAGTCATTTCAGTGGCTTCAAAACAATTTATTTTTAAAAAAGAAACTGGATAACTTATTAATAGCATAGAAAACATCAGAGAGCATCTTTCTTAGTAAAGGTAATCTTTTAAAAATTAAGTATTATGTCTGTATGTGTCTGGGTATATTTCCTACAGTGGGTCATGGTCAGAAATTTTATTGACCTAATGGATACTGTGTATAGAACCATGGATAGAAATCAGATTACCTAGAGAAAGAGGAGACCTAATCAGAGAACTTACTGATGATATATCTGGTGAAATGAGGATTCTCAGCTGTCTGATTAGAGACTTAGACACCCAAGGCCCAGGTCATGACCTCCATATCTGTGGGAGCTGAGTTGAGACCACCTTCTCTTGAGATTTCCCACTATAATTTGCACCAATGAGGATATTAATGCGAAGTCATATGACACCTGTGCTACTAGGCAGTAATGAAAATACTCTCACTAAACCTCAGTTTAAAAATGGTTTGTTGGGGCACCTGGGTTGCTCAGTCAGTTAAGTGTCTGACTCTTGATTTCACCTCAGGTCATGATCTCATGAGTTCAAGCCCTGTATTGGGGCTCCGCATCTACTGCACAAACCTGCTTTGGATTCTGTGTCTCCCTCTCTCTCTGCCTCTCTCCTGCTCATGCTCTCTGTCTATCTCAAAAATAAATAAACATTAGAATAAATAAATAAATAAATAAATAAATAAAAATGGTTTGTTAATTTAAAGTCTTATCTAACAAGGAGCCTATTCAGTATCCTTGATTTATGAAGTCATCAAAATATTAAAATGTCAACATGCAAGGAAATTACCAGTGACATAATTTGATTAACATTATCCAGAAAATATACTTGATATTCACCTGTGAAATTTGATACCCTTGAGAGTTATCTAGCACAGAGATATATATTCCTATCAATTTTTCTTTCTATCGAACTCAAATAGTCCCTTGGGAAAATCTACCAATTATATCTATTTTGTAGTTGTTCTGTTTTTAAAGACAGAAAAAGATAGTTTATTGCTGAATAAAGATTATGACACAAGATTATTAGAGTAATAAAATGGCATCTCTGTATATAGGACAAACTTGATTATTAATTTGGGGTTTGTATATGGCCTTATTTATATTAACATTTGAGAATACCAAGTATTTACCTATCGAGTCTTGCCACTAAGATGATTGTTGTATCTGTAGGAAAACATGGCAAGAGATCCTTCATTGGAGCTTGTTATTTATCTGCCTCTTTTCTCTCTCATAGCCCTGCTACTTATATTACATAATGACCTTAACTGTACGTGTAAACATGCCTCAGGAGAACTCTGGGATGCTGCTGGGAAACTGAGGACACTTACACAGATGTGATCTTTGTAAGGAAAGTTCTGCCGGGGTGGGGTCAGGTGGGGAAGTAGGTAAAGTATGAGAGAGGTCTGGTTTAACTGATGCATCTTCTGGAGATTTTTCTTTTTTTTTCTTTTTTTAATTAAAAAATGTTTAGTTTTGAGA
Organism: Panthera uncia; assembly: GCF_023721935.1. NCBI lineage: Eukaryota > Metazoa > Chordata > Mammalia > Carnivora > Felidae > Panthera > Panthera uncia. The sequence continues at coordinate 65,152,224 of NC_064809.1, read as the reverse complement.
GAGAGAGAGAGAACATGAGTAGGGGAGGGACAGAGAGAGAGGGAGACACAGAATCCAAAGCAGGTTCCAGTCTCTGAGCTGTCAGCAAAGAGCCCGACGTAGGGCTTGAACCCTTGAACCATGAGATTGTGACCTGAGCCAAAGTTGGATGCTTATCTGACTGTGCCATCCAGGTGCTCCATCATCTTCTAGAGATTTTTCCAAGCCAATGCTGTCTGATAGAAGTATGATGTGAGCCACATGTGTAAGTTAAAATTTTCTAGTAGCCACATTAAAAAAGAAAAAAAAAATAGGTAAAATTAATTTTAATAATGTATTTTATTTATCACAATGTACCCAAAATATTATTTCAATGTGTACAATACAGAAATCAATGAGATACATAGCATTTCATTTTTATGCTGTTTGAAAAATCTGGCAAATATTTATACCAACAGCACTTCTCAATTCGGATTTTAAATTTTCATTAGAAATATTTTATCTGCATTTAGACTTTATAAAGCTTACAGTTGAAAAAGTAAATTCACAGTATGCCTGGTTGGCTCAGTTGAAAGAGCTTGTGATTCTTGATAAGTTCAAGTCCAAGCTAGGTGTAGAGAATACTTAGATAAATAAAAAAAAAAAAAAAAAAAAGAAAAACTGAATTGATGTATCCAAGTTATTCCAAACATACTTAAAAGTTTTCCCTTGAATTCAGTATCAGTTTTTCAGTTTAAATTTAAATTGACTAAAATAAAAAATGCAGTTCCTCAGTTGCACTAGCCAGATTTCAAGTGCTCAATACCACACATAACTAATGGCTACACTATCGAGACAACACAATTATAAGCAGTGGTGACCTTGAATTAACTCCTCTAGGAATGGATTCCTCTGTTATAAATTCAGAAATGAGAGTTTACATTATATGGATTTTTCTTTCAGAAACTAACCTAAAAAGATGAGAGATGAAGCTTCCTACTCTTTTTGACATGAGGAAGGCAGTGGAATTAGAGGGAATTAGGACTGACCTGGGTCACTGGGGCAATTAGTCAATCTATCTATACCACTGTAATGGAGATTATAAGGGTCTCTACCTCTCAGGTGGTTAAGCAGATTGACAAAGGATGTGCTCAATACACAGGTTTTTGTTGTTGTTGTTTTGTTGTTGTTTTGTTTTTAATTAAGTAGATGGTTTGTACTTCAGTAAATTAATTGGGCATGTAAATGTTCTTCCTTCTTCCCTATTTCCATTTTTTTCTTTGTAACTGAAATCTAGATCTAGTTGTATCATAGAAATTAGAAATTATTTGACTTACTGCAGAAATTATTTTAGGAATAGGGAGATCAGGGAACTATTCCAGTTGTGGATGAAGAAAACAGCTGCATTTTCTTCCTGCCTATATTGATATATATATATATTTTTAATGTTTATTTATTTTTGAGAGAGAGAGAGAGGCAGAGCATGAGAGAGGAAGGGGCAGAGAGAGGGGGAAACAGAACTTGAAGCAGGCTCCAGGCTCCGAGCTGTCAGCACAGAGCCTGACTCGGGGCTCGAACTCACGGACTGCGAGATCATGACCTGAGCCGAAAACCAAGAGTCAGATGCTCAACTGACTGAGCCACCCAGGCACTCCTTTATTTTGATTCTTAACAGTTCTTTATTAGAGTAGTAGAGGTTTATAAATAAAATTAATTTACCCATCAGAGGGTCATGTGATAGTTAAACAGCAAAATGTAAGTATAATTGTGATACAATTAAATGATATGCCAATGATTTATTAATCAATGATTAAATATACTCAAAGCTTGAACTGAATCAAGCTCTTCCAGAACCTGAGGGCATGGGAGGAGGGTGTTCTTACAGAATCTGAGGAGCAGTAGCCTCTCTCAAGGTCTAGCTGCTTCTGTTTGGGCTGATTACTCCCAGCTGTGTGTGAGCCCACATTATGACCTATCAAGTGAAGGGACTGCTTTTATCTTCCACCTGAGGAAGAGCTCTTGGATTCTGATTCTCTCCTCAGGTTTGTTCATCATGTGACTTTACACAGGGCTTTTTTCCATCTGTTTGTCAATGGAGAAATGATAAACTGAGAGTCAAAGCTGAAATTATGCACACATTAGGCATTTCTGTTCGTCTATTCATTCAGCAGTAATGTTTTCTAGGGATATAGAAAATGACTCTCACATAATTCTCTCATTCTCACAGAAGTTCTAGCTTTCCAGAGTCAGGAGAACAAAAAAATATAGTAAAGCATTATAGGTTTGATAGCCAATTCTACCTGGGCCGAGGTGGGGTGCCAGAGAAATGATTCATAAAAGAGGGGATCTCGAGAGTCTTGAAACATTATAAATGCTAATGCTGCAGAGAGGGGTAGGGCTGGGGAAGGGCAGTCCAAGCAGAGCCTGAGGCCAAAGCCAAGAGACTTGACACCATGCAGTGTGCTCCAAGGAGCCATAAGTCATTGGTCATGGTTGAAGCCTAGCTTTTGCATATCATGCCAGGAAACAAGAATTTCATCATGCCTAGTGAAAGAGCCAACAAAAGGTTATATGCTGGGGAGTAGTAGGATCTAACTGGTGTCTAGAAATATCACTCTGATGGCCAAAATGAACAAATCAGGAGACTATAGATGCTGGAGAGGATGTGGAGAAACGGGAACCCTCTTGCACTGTCGGTGGGAATGCACATTGGTGCAGCCACTCTGGAAAGCAGTGTGGAGGTTCCTCAGAAAATTAAAACTAGACCTAACCTATGACCCAGCAATAGCACTGCTAGGAATTTACCCAAGGGATACAGGAGTACTGATGCATAGGGGCACCTGTACCCCAATGTTTATAGCAGCACTCTCAACAATAGCCAAATTATGGAAAAAGCCTACATGTCCATCAACTGATGAATGGATAAAGAAATTGTGGTTTATATACACAATGGAGTACTACGTGGCAATGAGAAAGAATGAAATATGGCCTTTTGCAGCAACGTGGATGGAACTGGAGAGTGTGATGCTAAGTGAAATAAGCCATACAGAGAAAGACAGATACCATATGGTTTCACTCTTATGTGGATCCTGAGAAACGTAACAGAAACCCATGGGGGAGGGGAAGGAAAAAAAAAAAAAGAGGTTAGAGTGGGAGAGAGCCAGAGCATAAGAGACTGTTAAAAACTGAGAACAAACTGAGGGTTGATGGGGGGTGGGAGGGAAGGGAGGGTGGGTGATGGGTATTGAGGAGGGCACCTTTTGGGATGAGCACTGGGTGTTGTATGGAAACCAATTTGACAATAAATTTCATATATTGGAAAAAGAATAAAATAAAATAAAATAAATAGAAAAAAAAAAAGAAATATCACTCTGAAAGCAGAGGAGAAGATGGATGGGAAGTATATCTGTTCCCATAAGACACTATATCCATCGCAATAGCCCAGGCACAAGAGGATGGAGACGTATGAATGAAAGCCGTAGCGATTAGGAAACAGAAAAGGGAGTTAATTTTCACGTCATCAGTTATGTAAGAAATACAAAAGAAATACTGTGCTCAGAAGTTTAAGGTTTACTTAGAGACTTCACTCACTCATGAAAAGTTTGATTCTCCATTCTCTGAAATCCTGACTCAGTAAGTATGGGTGGTGCCTGGGAATCTGTATTAAGCAATAACAACAACAAACTCTCCAGATGATTCTGTTGAGCAGCCAGGATGGACACCCACAGGCCTAAAAAAATAATTCTTGAAGTTTAAAGGAGTCCTATCAGAGTCATTGGAGGAGGCTTCTTCTGTGAAAGTGGTTCTTCTACTTTTTTTACAATGTCCACTTAGCAGAGGGGAAAAAGTGCCCTGAGGCTCTCAGGAAAGAACTAATAGGTGTTTTGCAAATTGGCTGAATTTGTGCAGAAGCCAGCTCTTTGTAGATTCATGAATTAGAGCTCCCCATAAAATGTTAATAGTGTGTTAATTTTAGTTTATGAATATAAACTTTGGTCTTGTCCTAAAGTGACCACTGGTGTTTTGTCTAAGCCCATATTAACTGAGAAATTTCAGCCTTTCAGGGTTACTATCCTGAAGACATCTGATGAGGAATTCTAGGTGCCTGAGGCTATTTGAACCAGGGGTTGAGAGATTAGGGAGAAGAAAATGATGTAAGATAATAATACAGTCCCCAGATCCCATGACCTTTTAACTTGCACATTTCTAGGGAGTCAGATTTTTTGCTTGATAAACTTTTGGCAAAATTCTCAGGAATAGATTTTAGTATTTCCACCAGAGGGCAGTGATGTCTTCTACAATGTTAGTGACTGTGGTTAAGAAAATTTGTCATTCTTTTTTTGGACTTGCAGTGGGTGTGAGTAGGAAGAACTGATTAATTCTGACTGCCCATGGTCATTAGGGTGGATTTGAAGCCAAATTCCAGCAGAACACAGAGCAGGGAAGGTTAAATAGCATCTGCAGAACTACAGAGTCTTTTAAACCAGAGTGACTGCTTGATTAAATCAGTTGCCACTGTTGGTTAAATCGAATAGCTGTCTTAAGACTCTGAAAATTCATAATTCGTGAAGCTCCTGTCTAGTAGCCTTAGGAATCAGATTTGAGAAGAGTTATGGGTCCCATGAAACCACAAGAAACAGATTTATACTACAACAGAGGACAGGGGAAAATTGCTTCTGAAGAACTCATACTCTTAATGGCTTCGGGCTCTGTCTGTCACTAATTCCACCTTAGCTTGTTATGAGAGATTCAGCTGCTGGAAGAATGAAATGATATTTCCACTGGGATAATATTAATGGGCATAGCCTTTATAAAGCAAGATTGAGGAGCAATCCCGGTGATATGGTAGAAAAATGATTTCAGAATTGGGGGTAGATATTTGGATGCTGGTGGTACGCTTTTAATGATAGAGGACCGTCACTTACTATAATGGGTGTGGGTTAGGATCCTAAAATGTGTGTGTGTGTGTGTGTGTGTGTGTGTGTGTGTGTGTGTTCCTGGCTCTGCCACCAAGTGTGTAATCTTGACTAAGTCAGTTGTCCCCTCTGGTCTCCACAGTCCATACCATGTAAAATGAGTCAGTTCATCCAGGTAAGCTTTTAGAATCATCACAGCTATAAAATTTTAAATTCTATGAAAACACAAATCTATTCCTACTGTAGGATTGAGCTACCATCTGGACAGCTCAGAGTGGCTCTGTGGAAGAGGCTTTTAAGTATGGACCCGAAGTGGGGGACCCTTTACCAACTTTATCCAGCAGCACAGATTTTGAATTTTAGTCATAAAACAACACAGCTCTTTGCTGTTCAATGGGCAAAGACCTGGGAGAAATGGATGATATCAAGTTTCATCTAGAAGGCATTAGTACATTTATTCCACCCCATTACTTTACAAATGAGGAAGAGGAGTCGAGCCAAGTGTCTTCAAAATTCATTCATGCAGACACTGTTCTGGGTGGAGATACAAAAGCAAACAAGGCAGACAGAGTTCCTGTGCTCTTGAGCTTAAATTTGAGCTGGAGAAGAGCTAAGTGTACAGTGTTGAGGATAGTGGGAGATCAGAGGGCAAAGTAGAGGAAGAAGAAGGCAAGTACGAAGGTTCCATTTCATCTAGGTTTTCTGAGAAGGCCTCTCAAGAAGACCATTTTGAACAGTGTCCTCAGGAAGTCACCTGGGGATTGTTTTAGGTGCAGAGAACAGTGAGTGCGAAGGCTTGGGGGCAACCCAAGAATAATGTGCAGAACCAGAATTTGCTCATTCACTGGCGCATTCATTCACTCGTTCAACAAACACTCAGTGCCTGCTCTGTGCTATGCCCTGTTTCTGCACCAGGATTAGAATCTTGAATTAGAATTCAAAAGCATTTGTGTTCAACCACCTCAAATACTGCCTCCCTGACATAGTGTACTTTTCTTCAGCACCCACTCTTTGCTGGGTACCTTGTAGGCATTTTGTTGAAATTAATCTTCAAAACAATTCCATGAGACTGTTTTGTAAAGAATAAAAATAAATATACTAAGAAATGAAGAAAAATGGAACCTAATGTCATTTATTTCAGTATGTACTAAGTTAGATGGAAAGACTCATTCCTTTGTCTTGTGAATAACTGCTATAAGTTATCAAAGTGACTCCGTTGATATTATTCAGTTAATTCATGTGGATGTTTACTGAGCTTCTACCTTTGCCTGGTGTGGTATTGGAAAAATGAATAAAGTAGGAAGTCACACCAAGAATTGCAGTAAGTTGATAAATCTTCTAAGTGTTGGGGGGAAGTAAGAATGAGCACGGTGGCAAGAGGATCTAAACGAAGAAGCTGAGTCTTCCTGGGGGAAGGCAGGAAAAGCTTTATAAATCAAGGAAGCCTTGGGTAGGAAATTGAAGGTATTGTGCCACGGGACCATGGGCACATACCTTCAGCACTGTGTGAAGCAGATACTTTAAAGGGGTTACTACGGGAAAACTTACAAGCAGAGAATTGTTTGTGCGGTAAAGCACAATCTTCTGCTCTCTCACTGACCGGTAGTTTAGTCCAGTGCTAGGATGCATACATGATGGCTTATGTTCCAGTTTAAAGAGGTTCCAACCCTGTAGGGTCAGAGGAATGGAGGACATGCCTGCGACTATGTAACAATGGGTGAGCAAATGATATTGTTAGAAAGGGGAGCCTCAGAGGCCTAACAGCTCTTGTTTTCCAGACTTTTTTGTATGTTAACCCAGACCCCCTGAGACAGCTCTCTGTTAATCTATCTGAAGGGGGAGGAGTGAGTCTGCAGGCCCATCAAGATCTGTCTTTCATGAAGATGGTACTGAAGGTGACGAAGGGAGCCCCTACCCCTTGCTTTGAAGGTCAGACAGTGGTGCTGAAAGGCATCCACAATCACACAAAAAAAGAAGATATGCAAGTTACCTACATTCCGATGGCCCAAGACACTGCGTCTTCGAAGGCAGCCCAAATATCCTCGAGAGAACGCCCTCAGGAGAAACAAGTTTGACCACTATGACATCATCAAGTTCCCCCTGACTACCGAGTCAGCCAAGAAGAAAATAGAAGACAACAATACATTTGTCTTCATTGTGGATGTCAAGGCCAACAAGCACCTGATCAAACAGGCTGTGAAGAAGCTCTGTGACGTTGACATGGCCAAGGTCAACACTCTGGTCAGGCCCGATGGAGAAAAGAAGGCGTATGTTTGACTGGCTCCTGACTATGATGCCTTGGATGTTGCCAACAAAATTGGGATCATCTAAACTGAGTCCAGCTGGCTAAATCTGAATTTAAATTTTTTCACCATAAAAAAAAAAGGATCTGTCTGTTTTTGGATGGATGAGTAGGAGTGTAAAGAGGCAGGAGGGCATTCCTGAAAGAGGGAACAGTGTATTTAACTGGAGGAAAACCAGAAACCATGGTGTGTTTAGAGAACTGCAGATATATTGTCAGGATTATACAGTGTGAGGTAGGTGGGAGATGGGCCTCAGAAGGCGAGGGGCATCTGGAAGGGGGATTCTAGAAAGGTCACCTGAAGAAGCATATCCAGATGGTTTTATATGTCACGTTAAGGTATTTGAAGTTTACATTTTCGGCCAGCAGAGCCAGTCACATACCCTGTGTGAGTGATGTGAGCGGTGGTGGACTGTGGTGGCCTGGGATCCAGGGCATCACCATTCAATGGGAAGTAGGTGGCATTCAGCTCCATGTGGTTACTGAATGTGGAAATTTGTGTCCAGTGTTACCAGAGATTTGGATTTTTCAAGCTGAGCCATAAATTTAAATTTGTACACAAAATATTCTCATTTTAATGTTGGAAACAAGTTCAAATTTACTTAACAAATAAGTGGTCCAAACTGAACATTAACTGGATTGGTCTCTGGTTTCTGATCTTTGCAGGGGAGTGAAAGGGGTGTCATGTGAAATCTTAATAGAGTAGCTGATCAGTTTTGGTTTCTAAAGGGATTATTCTAGGGGTACTGGATGACTTAGTCAGTTAAACCTCCAACTCTTGATCTTGGCTCATGTCATGATTTCACAGTTTGTGAGTTTGAGCCCCAAGATGGGATCTGTACTGATGGTGTGGAGCCTGCTAGGGATTCTGTCTCTCTCTCTCTCTGCCCTCCCCCACTTGTGCGCTCTCTCTCTCTCTCAAAATAAATAAACTTAAAAAAATAAAAGGATTGTTCTGGAAATAATAAGTAGAATAAATTGAAAAAGGATAGGATAGAATCAAGAAGAGTAATAATGAGGCTTTTGAAATAGAAATTGAGGAGCTAAACTAAAGCAAAGGTAGCAGGGATGACGCTAAGGGATATTTCGAGGAATTGGCAAGATTTGGTGACCAGTAGGAACAGCTGTGAAAGAAAAAGGAGTATAGGATGACTTTTAGATTTCTGATTTAGATGGCTAAGTAAATGATCTTTGCATTCATTTAAATGAGGGGCTGACACTGGTTTACAAAGCAATATCCAGAATTCTTCTTGCATATATTGAGTTTGAAGTGTCTGTGGGACATCTAAATGAAGACCTCATGGCAAGTTTGGTGAATTCTGAAGCTTGGGGAAAAAATCAGATTGGGATTACATACCAGAGAGTCATCAGTGAATGGCTCGTATACATCCTTTCAACAAATATCAATATTTTACTTCAATATTTCAGGCCTTGTGCTAGATGCTGGGGTTAACAACACACTGGGTGTGTGCTCATGAAAGGTTCAGTATGGTGAAGCAAGCAGATGGTAAACAAAGAGGCATACAAATACAATAAATACAAATTATGGTAAGTGCTATAGAGGAAATATGGTTCATATGAAGATCAAATGTGATATGGGAAAGAAATAGAAGTCACATTGGCCACCCTAAGCCGGTGGCTGAGAGGAAGTCAACATGAAAGGAGAAATAGATGGTCTTTTGTTCAGAGAAGCTCAGTCCTTAGCGCTGGAGGAGAGAAGAGTGAGAACAGCCTGGAGATCGCCCCTGCATGCTAGACTGGTAAAAGGAGAAGAATTTGAAATACTGGAGTGACCCAGTGCTCAGTCTTGGGGTGTTTCTCTTTTCTATCTTCACTCACTTTGTGATCATCTGGTTTCATAGCTTGAAATGCCATGTATGTCTTATGATCCCTAAATTTGTATCTCTTGCTCAGACTTCTCCCTTGGATTTCAGACTCATGACCCTACTGACTGTCACCCAACTGCCATGCACACGTCGATGTCTGATAGGCATCTAGTGTGGGACATGACCAAAAGCAAGCTTCTGACATTCTGTGATCCTCTCTCACTTCACCCTACCCAGCCTGAGTCTTCCGCATCCCAGCAAATGACAATTCCATTCTTCAGTTGCTGTGACCAAAAATCAGTGAGTCTTGTCGTCTCCACCTAAATGTCTTATCCTAAATCTTATTACTTCTTGTCACCTCACTGCTACCACCTTGATCAGAACTGCTAATATTTTTCATTTGGAATATTGCAATGGCCTCCTAACTGACCTTCTTGCTTTAATTCATGAACTCCTTCATTCTATTTCAGTAGAGAAGCCAGTTATCCTATTAAAAGACAAGTCTTCTCGTGTCACTTCTTTGTTAACCCCCCACCCCCACCCCCACCATGGGTTCTCAACTCAGTTGGGGTAAAAGCCAAGCTCCTTCCAATGGCATACAAGGTCCTATATTATCTGTCCCCGGTTACTTCTCTTTAGTGAGTTCCTACTTTTCTCCCCCATGCTCATTTGGCACCAATCACCCTGGTCTTCTTGAAGGTGTTCTTCTTCTTTTTAAGTTTTTTTTAAAAATTATTTATTTTAAAAAGGGCGTGAGGGGCACAGAGAGAGGGAGAGAGAGAATCCCAGGCAGGCTCTACACTGTCAGCCCAGAGCCTGACTCAGGGCTTGATCTCACAAACTGCGAGATTCCTGTTTCAGGGCCTTTGAAATTACTATTCTCTCTTCTTGGATTGATACTCCCCCAGAAATCCACATGGTTTACTCCCTTACTTCCTTTAGGTTTTTAATCAATACCCAATATCCACTTTTCTGGCTACTTTCTCTAAATTTACAACCCAAACTGCTTATCCCACCTTCCCTGCTTTATTTTTTTTTTTCTTAGCAGTTATTTTCCAGTATTCTAAATATTTTATTAATTTTTCTTTATCTCTCTTTATAATGTAAATTCTATGAGATCACGGATTGACTGTTTCATTTACTGTTGCATCCACAGAGCCTGTAAGAGTGCCTGGCACATAAAGACCTTCAATAATGATCTTCCAAAGGAATGAACATAGGGTTAGGGACCAGCATGAGAAACCATTTCAAGGAAAATTCATTTTCAAGGAAAGTGTAGCTGATAATCTCCAGTGAACAGAAATACCAATTAAAATAAGGACTGAAATATAGACTTAGAGGTTGTCCAGCAAGAGGCTACTAGGAATCTTAATGAGAGAGGAGAGGATAAAGGTTATTTGAGTACCACAATCAGAAAGGGCATGAGGAAGTAGAAGCAGGGCATGCAAACCTTACCTGTGAACCAAGGTAGGCAGTTAGGGAAGTTGTTGAATAGAACAGGACAAGAGAGTCTTGAGGTCCTAATGTTTCCTGAATGTGTGAGATACTGTTCCTCAGGTTTTTAAAAAATATTTATTTTTTATTTTATTTTTTTGTATATGAAATTTATTGTCAAATTGGTTTCCATACAACACCCAGTGCTCATCCCAACAGGTGCCCTCCTCAATGCCCATCACCCACTTTCCCCTCCGCCCCACCCCCCATCAACCCTCAGTTTGTTCTCAGTATTTAAGAGTCTCTTATGGTTTGCCTCCTTCCCTCTCTGTAACTTTTCTTCCCCCTTCCCCTCCCCCCTTGTCTTCTGTTGAGTTTCTCATGATCTACATATGAGTGAAAACATATGGTATCTGTCTTTCTCTGCCTGACTTATGTCACTTAGCATAAGACTCTCCAGTTCCATCCACGTTGCTACAAATGGCCAGATTTCATTCTTTCTCATTGCCAAGTGGTATTCTATTGTAAATATAAACCACATCTTCTTTATCCATTCATCAGTTGATGGACATGTAGGCTCTTTCCATAATTTGGCTATTGTTGAAAGTGCTGCTATAAACATTGGGGTACAAGTGCCCCTATGCATCAGCACTCCTGCATCCCTTGGGTAAATTCCTAGCAATGGTATTGCTGAGTCATATCTATTTTTAATTTTTTGAGGAACCTCCACACTGTTTTCCAGAGTGGCTGCACCAGTTTGCATTCCCCCCAACAGTGCAAGAGGGTTCCCGTTTCTCCACATCCTCTCCAGCATCTATAGTCTCCTGATTTGTTCATTTAGCCACTCTGACTGGTATGAGGGGGTATCTGAGTGTGGTTTTGATTTGTATTTCCCTGATGAGGAACGACGTTGAGGATCTTTTCATGTGCCTGTTGGCCATCCGGATGTCTTCTTTAGAGAAGTGTCTGTTCATGTTTTCTGCCCATTTCTTCACTGGATTATTTGTTTTTCGGGTGTGGAGTTTGGTGAGCTCTTTATAGATTTTGGATACTAGCCCTTTGTCTGATATGTCATTTGCAAATATCTTTTCCCATTCCGTTGGTTGCCTTTTAGTTCTGTTGATTGTTTCCTTTGCAGTGCAGAAGGTTTTTATCTTGGTGAGGTCCCAATAGTTCATTTTTGCTTTTAATTCCCTTGCCTTTGGAGATTACTGCAGCTGAGATCAGAGAGGTTTTTTTCCTGCTTTCTCCTCTAGGGTTTTGATGGTTTTGTGTCTCACATTCAGGTCCTTCATTCATTTTGAGTTTATTTTTGTGAATGGTGTAAGAAAGTGGTCTAGTTTCATTCTTCTGCATGTTGCTGTCCAGTTCTCCCAGCACCATTTGTTTAAAGAGACTGTCTTTTTTCCATTGGATATTCTTTCCTGCTTTGTCCAAGATTAGTTGGCCATACTTTTGTGGGTCCAATTCTGGAGTCCCTATTCTATTCCATTGGTCTATGTGTCTGTTTTTGTGCCAATACCATGCTGTCTTGATGATTACAGCTTTGTAGTAGAGGCTAAAGTCTGGGATTGTGATGCCTCCCGCTTTGGTTTTCTTCTTCAATATTACTTGGGCTATTTGGGGTCTTTTGTGGTTCCATACAAATTTTAGGATTGCTTGTTCTAGCTTCGAGAAGAATGCTGGTGCAATTTTGATTGGGGTTGCATTGAATGTGTAGACTGCTTTGGGTAGTATTGACATTTTATCAATATTTATTCTTCCAATCCATGAGCATGGAATGTTTTTCCATTTCTTTGTATCTTCTTCAATTTCCTTCATAAGCTTTGTGTAGTTTTCAGCATACAGATCTTTTACATCTTTGGTTGGGTTTATTCCTTTGGTTGGGTTTATGATTCTTGGTGCACTTGTGAATGGGATCAGTTTCTTTGTCTTTCTGTTGCTTCATTATTAGTGTATAAGAATGCAGCTGATTTCTGTACATTGATTTTGTATCCTGTGACTTTGCTGAATTCACGTATCAGTTCTATCAGACTTTTGGTGGAGTCTGTTGAGTTTTCCATGTGTAGTATCATGTCATTTGCAAAAAGTGAAAGCTCGACTTCATCTTTGCCAATTTTGATGCCTTTGATTTCCTTTTGTTGTCTGATGGCTAATGCTAGAACATCCAACACTATGTTAAACAATAGCAGTGAGAGTGGACATCCCTGTCGTGTTCCTGATCTCAGGGGAAAAGCTCTCAGTTTTTCCCCCATTGAGGATGATGTTAGCTGTGGGCTTTTCATAAATGGCTTTTATGATGTTTAAGTATGTTCCTTCTATCCCGACTTTCTCGAGGGTTTTTATTAAGAAAGGATGCTGAATTTTGTCAAATGTTTTTTTCTGCATCAATTGACAGGATCATATGATTCTTAACTTTCTTTTATTAAGGTGATGTATCACATTGATTGATTTGCAAATGTTGAACCAGCCCTGCATCCCAGGAATGAATCCCACTTGATCATGGTGAATAATTCTTTTTATATGCTGTTGAATTTGATTTGCTAGTATCTTGTTGAGAATTGTTGCATCCATATTCATCAGGGATATTGGCCTGTAGTTCTCTTTTTCTGCTGGGTCTCTGTCTGGGAATCCAAGTAATGCTGGCTTCAGAGAATGAGTCTGGAAGTTTTCCTTCCCTTTCTATTTTTTGGAACAGCTTGAGAAGGATAGGTATTATCTCTGCTTTAAATGTCTGGTAGAATTCTCCAGGGAAGCCGTCTGGTCCTGGACTCTTATTTGTTAAGAGATTTTTGATAACTGATTGAATTTCTTCACTGGTTATGGGTCTGTTCAAATTTTCTCTTTCTTCCTGTTTGAGTTTTGGAAGTGTGTAGGTGCTTAGGAATTTGTCCATTTCTTCCAGGTTGTCCAGTTTGTTGGCATATAATTTTTCATAGTATTCCCTGATAATTGCTTGTATTTCTGAGGGATTGGTTGTAATAATTCCATTTTCATTCATGACTGTATCTATTTGGGTCCTCCCTCATTTCTTTTTGAGAAGTCTGGCTAGAGGTTTATCAATTTTGTTTATTTTTTCAAAAAACCAACTCTTGGTTTTATTGATCTGCTCTGCTGTTTTTTAGATTCTGTATTGTTTATTTCTGCTCAGATCTTTAGTATTTCTCTTCTTCTGCTGGGTTTTGGGTGTCTTTGCTATTCTGCTTCTGTTTCCTTAAGTGTGCTGTTAGATTTTGTATTTGGGATTTTTCTTGTTTCTTGAGATAGGCCTGGATTGCAATGTATTTTCCTCTCAGGACTGTCTTCACTGCATCCCAAAGCATTGGATTGTTGTATTTTCATTTTCATTTGTTTCCATATTTAAAAAAATATTTAATTTTTTTAACGTTTTTATTTATTATTGAGAGACAGACACAGAGTGTGAACAGGGGAGGGGTAGAGAGAGGGGGAAAGATAGAATCTGAAGTAGGCTCCAGGCTCTGAGCTGTCAGCACAGAGCCTGACACAGGACTCAAACTCACAAACTGCGAGATTGTGACCTGAGCTGAAGTTGGTCGCTTAACCAACTGAGCCATCCAGGCACCCCTCCATATATTTTTAAATTTCTTCTCTAATTGCCTGTTGACCCATTCATTCTTTAGTAGGATGTTCTTTAACCTCCATGCTTTTGGAGGTTTTCCAGACATTTTCCTGTGGTTGATTTCATGTTCATAGCATTGTGGTCTGAAAGTGTACATGGTATGATGTCAATTCTTTTATACTTATTAAGGGCTGTTTTGTGACCCAGTATGTGATCTATCTTGGAGAATGTTCCATGTGCACTAGAGAAAAAAGTATATTCTGTCGCTTTGGGATGCAGAGTTCTAAATATATCTGTCAAGTCCGTCTGATCCAATATATCATTGAGGGCCCTTGTTTCTTTATTCATTCTCTGTCTACATGTTCTATCCATTGATGTAAGGGGAGTATTAAAATCCCCTGCAATTACCACATAATATCAATAAGGTTGCTTATGTTTCTGATTTATTGTTTTATATATTTGGGGGCTCCCGAATTTGGTGCATAGACATTTATAATTGTTAGCTCTTCCTGATGGATAGACCCTGTAATTATTATATAATGCCCTTCTTCATCTCTTGTTACAACCTTTAATTTAAAGTCTAGTTTGTCTGATATAAGTATGGCTACTCCAGCTTTCTTTTGACTTCCAGTAGCATGATAGATAGTTCTTCATCCTCTCACTTTCAATCTGAAGGTGTTCTCTGGCCTAAAATGAGTCTCTTGTAGACAGCAAATAGATGGGTCTTGTTTTTTTATCCATTCTGATACCCTGTGTCTTTTGGTTGGAGCATTTAGTTCATTTACATTCAGTGTTATTATAGAAAGATAGGGGTTTAGAGTCATTGTGTTATCTGCAGGTTTCATGCTTGTAGTGGTGTCTCTGGTACTTTGTGGTCCTTGCAACATTTCACTCACAGAGTCCCCCTTAGGATCTCTTGTAGGGCTGGTTTAGTGGTGATGAATTCCTTCAGTTTTTGTTTGTTTGGGAAAACCTTTATATCTCCTTCTATTCTGGATGACAGACTTGCTGGGTAAAGGGTTTTGGCTGCATATTTTTTCTGTTCATCACATTGAAGATTCCCTGCCATTCCTTTCTGGCCTGCCAAGTTTCAGTAGATAGGTCTGCTACTACGCTTATGTGTCTACCTTTTTATGTTAAGGCCTGTTTATCCCTAGCTGCTTTCAGAATTCTCTCTTCATCCTTGTATTTTGCCAGTTTCACTATGATATGTTGTGCAGAAGATTGATTCAAGTTACGTCTGAAGGGGGTTCTCTGTGCCTCTTGTATTTCAATGCCTGTTTCCTTCCCCAGGTTGAGGAATTCTCAGCTATGATTTGCTCAAGTACACCTTTGGCCCCTTTCTCTCTTCTTCCTCTGGAATTCCTATGATACGGATACTGTTCCATTTGATTGCATCACTTAGTTCTCTAATTCTCCCCTTGTACTCCTGGATTTTTTTCTCTCTCTTTTTGTCAGCTTCCTCTTTTTCCATAATTTTATCATCTAATTCACCTATTCTCTCCTCTGCTTCTTCAATCTGTGCTGTAGCCACCTCCATTTTATTTTGCAGCTCGTTTATAGCATTTTTTAATTCATCATGACTATTTTTTAGTCCCTTGATCTCTGTAGCAATAGATTCTCTGGTGTCCTCTCTGCTTGTTTCAAGCCCAGTGATTAATTTATGACTATTTTTCTAAATTCTTGTTCTGTTATATTGCTTAAATCGGTTTTGATCAATTCATTAGCTGTCGCTACTTCCTGGAATTTTTTTTGAGGAGAATTCTTCCATTTTGTCATTTTGGATAGTTTTCTATCCCTTATGTGTTTTAAAAGCTTGTTGTATGCTCTGCACCTGTGAGCGCTGCTATATTAAAGGAGGGTCATACGCTGTCCATGGCCTGGTCCTTCAGGAGGTGTTTTTTCAGGGATTGTTACTTGCTGTCTGTTGTTGTGACTTTGGTTATTTTATTACCCTACTCATAGTAATATTTTGGACCCTCCACCAGATTTGCTTTGATTTGTTTCTTGGAGTAGCCCTGTAAAGGAAAACAGATAGACAAACAGGAGACAAAAACATGCAAAGACACAAACAAATAACACAAACAAACAAATAAAAACAAAAACCTAAAGACTAAAAACAAAAAAACAAAAACACCGGCTACAAGTAGAGAAGAGGGTGGAAGCGGTACTGATGGAAGAGTACACACAAAGAGAGAAACAAGGGGGGGGGGTTGGTGAGGGCGAGAATAAACGTTGATTAGGCAGAGGCTAAAGGCTTAATCCAGAGAGAGGGAAAGGAAAATAAAGAAGGAGGTGGGGAAAACGAAATGAAGATAAAGTTACCCAGACTGAGAAACTATATGGCTTGATTATTTCAGAGAGAAAGGAGTTAAAGAAGGAGGTGTAGAACATGTATCAAGAAAATGGATTAAATATGTCTGTTTAGACAGACCAATAACCAGAGTAACCAGCCTAGGGGAGGGAAGGGATAAGGAGGAGAAATGGGGGGGTGGGGGCGGAGAATATATCTATATATCCAGAATTGACCTAGAGTTAATCCAGGCAATGCTGCATGGCTTGTAGGTAGCAGCTGTCCCCGCAGAGTCTGTGCCGCTCCAGTGGATATGAAGTTACCCATTGCTAGGGGGCGTGGTTTGGTGTTTTCTGAACCCACCTCTGCTATGGGCCCTGGGAGTGATCCCTGAGGACCTGCCTTGGTGGTGGTGGTGGCAGGGAGAGTGGTGGAAATGGTGATCCCCCAGTCTCTTCTCCACAGAGTCGGACTGGTAGACTCAGTTTGAGTCGTCTTCACTGTGCCATGGGTGCAGACGTGGTAGTCCTTCTCTCTGCTAACTCCCCTGACCCTGCACTTGGCTAGGATTGCACTCTGGCACTGGGGAAGTGCCTCTCAGTGCAGCGATAAGTGGTCCTGGCTGGCTTTGTCTTTTCCCACAGCACTCCAGGGAAACGGCAGCATTTTCCTCCTTCAGACTGTGCCCTTGGCCCAGCCACTGCACCCCGGGGTGGGGTGGCAGACTAGGCATGTTCTGTGCTATCACACAGCCCTCCAGAGACGGAACCACTTTCTCCAGCTGTGGACTGAGACTCTGACCTACCATGGCACCTAGGCCTGGCTCCCCTCTTCCCCAGGTGCACAGGCAGGGAGCTGGCCCCTGTCCGAAGAAAGCCCCATGGTTAGAGTTCGGATCCCTCTCAGTCTCAGTCTCAGTCCAAGGTCTTTCTCCTGTCCAGATACAGTCCTGTGCTTCCCTAGCCGCTCTTTATCTTTCCTTTGTCTCTCTACAGAAGGGGGTCCCTCCCCTCCATGCCCATGCAGCCTTTTTTTTTTTTTATCTCCCCCAGTTCGCAGTTACCCACCTATCTTTTTTCCAGCTTTCCCATTTTCTTCCTAGTGGATTCAGTCTCTTTTCCTCCCAGGCTCTGGTGTTCAAAGTCCTTTGGCTTCTACACTTCTTTGAGAGACCTGGGAAGTATGGATTCCCCCTACTTCTCCGCCATGTTGGCCTCCCACTCTATTTATTTTTTGGGAGAGTGCAAGCAGGGGAGGGGCAGAGAGAGGGGGAGAGAGGATCCAAAGCAGACTCCGTGCTGACATGCTGACAACAGTGAGCCCTGTGTGGGACTCGAACTCACGAACCTCCTCAAGATCATGACCTGAGCTGAAGTCAGATGCTCAGTCAGCTGAACCACCCAGGCACTCCACTTTCTCCATTTGGATTGTCCTGGATTTTATGATTACCTAAATTCTCCAACTTTTTACCTGTGGTAAAATAGGAGGGGATCCCTGAGTGTTTACAGGGCCCAACTCTCTCACTCCTATTTCTTATTGAGTATTTCAGAAATATATTTCAGAACTGAACTGACTGTGTTCAGTTTAGTGCTTTAGTCTTTGATTATCCTCCAATTTTGTCAGCATATAAGTATCATCTTCATGATAATGTTGTAGCCCCTCAAGCTCCTTGTCATGCTCCTTTGGTGTTTCCCTTGGTCAGGGCTCAAGGGTTTTGCCTCTAGTGTTCTTTGTTAAACTGAAGGACTTGACTTGGATTGATTCAAAACCTAAATTTTAAAAAATATAAAATCAATTACCTTTGGACAGTTGCTTCTCAATATCTTCTGCCAGAATTCCTGCCCCCCCATATTGGTCATTAAAAGTCATCTTCTAAATCTTGATGTATCAAGATGCATACTAAATAAAATACGATCAGACTGCTTTTGTGGTCTATTATACTTTAATTGCAGAGTTTAACTGACTTTTGTTTATTCTTTTATTTTCTTCATATGTCAAATACCTCATCTGTGTATGCTGTGCTGTACTGCTTGATAATAGGCTCTACATAATAGAAATCCATTATGTTCCTCAAAGGAAATTTAAAAGCTGTTCTCTAAGGAGGAGAGGGAAACCCAAGTAGGAATTCAATCTCTAAGAATCAGCATGTATGTTTTTTTCCAAAGAAAGAAAGAAGAAAATAAATAAAAGGTAGAAAACTAGACCTTGGAAGTGTAGTTTCATGCTGCTGCATAAAATGAAACCCATATGGGAGAAGACAGACTGTCAGTAATCCTATGGAGCAGATGGGATTTTGTTCTTTCAAGTGAAAAAAAACCTGCATCTTTATTCCCCAAATATCTGGAAGTTGAGGTAAGCAAGGTTTATTTTCACCATCATCATATTCTATTTCAGACTGATATTTCTAACAATCGCTAGACATCAGCAGGAAACTCTTAGGGAAATTAGCATTAAATGCAAAAACTGTGTCATCCACGCCATAGGAAACACAGATATATTTAAAAAGTACATTTACTCTTGGTTTGCTCTTTTATTTCTTCAATTGATTTCCATTTCTTTTCTCCTTTTTAACTGATTCAAAAATTCTTAAATAATGAAAAGCAATAAATTTTTGTTTGCCCCTGCCTACTATCCAAACATATACCTTGGGGGCAAAGTCTTTTCATAATTTCTGTTTTTATCTTTTGTTGATTACCTCAAAAAGAAAATATGATTACATCTCTATTTTTACTTTATCAATAGATATTTATCAATTTAGATAAAAGTGTAAATTGATAACATGGGTTGGTTTCCACTGTGAAAGTGGAGGCTTTGGCTCATTTATTCCCTTTTATGTTTTTGTCTGGTGGTAGTATTTGTTTTAGTTCCTTAATTCCTTAACTTTCTAACTTCATTTTTTTGAGTTTATTTATTTATTTTTGAGATAGGTAGGTAGGTAGATAGATAGATAGATAGATAGATAGATAGATAGATAGGGAATCTCAAGCAGGCTCCATGCTCAAAATCACAAACTGTGAGATCATGACCTGAGCTGAAATCAAGGGTCAGATGATGCTTAGCCAACTGAGCCACCCAGGTGCCCCAACTTTGTAATTTTCGATAGTAACTTTAACTCCCTGTCTCTTGTTCTATTTAACTTCCATAGGGTATCTTGGTGCCCCACTAGGTAAGATGAAAACATTAGCATCCTCCTCCTTTTGTCTGATCTTCCTCCCTTCTTTATGATCTTCTTTGTGTCAAGTAGGATTTTGCTTTTATATTGTCAAGGTTATTACGACTTTCTTTCTGTTCAGAAGCCACACCCGGGTCTTGCATGTTTTGTCCTTATGTTAAATCCAACGCTGGACAATGATGCAGAAAATATTATTTTACAACAACAAAAATAAAATTCAATTCTTGAGTAGAGGTTGCTAAGAATTACTTCTCTTCTATTGCAAAGATGTGGTCCCAAGTATTTAAAATAATGCTGCATTTTAGTTTTGTTTTATATTTAAACCTTGACATTTTTGTAGTGCCTTTCCTCCCCCATTTTTTGTGGTGTTTCTAAATGTTCTTTTTTCCTAGCATTTGTCTTTGCCATATACTTATTTGTATCTGGTTATATTTTATGGCAATTCTGTTTTTCCTTAAGGTCCTCTCTCTCAGCGCCCTCTTAATTCCCCTAGGTCTCTGGTCAGTTTGGGACTTTACCTCTCCAGCCTTCCCATTTATCTCCAGTTTTCCAGCATCCTTTGACTGTCTTTTCATTTATTGATTTAGAGTAAATCCTCAAGTAACTTTTTTTTTAAGCTTATTTATTTTTGAGAGGAAGACAGAGCATGAGTGGGGGAGGGGCTGAGAGAGAGAAGGAGACAGAATCTGAACCAGGCTCCAGGCTCTGAGCTGTCAGCCCAGAGCGTGACTCAGGGCTTTAACTTGTGAACTGTGAGATCATGACCTGAGCTGAAGTTGGATGCTTATCCAACTGAGTCCCCCTGGCACCCCTCCTCAAGTAACTGTTTAAGAAAAGGTAGAGACAAAGTAAATTTTCTGAGAGTATTCTAACTATGGTTATCAGGTGCCATCACACTTGTTCATTAAATTGACTTGTTACAGAAGTTTTAGTTGAATATATTTTTTTCCTCAGAATTTTGGAAGTGTTGTCTTACTTTCTTCCTATCATATTTTATTGCTGACAGGAAATGTAATGTCCATTTAATTTTTGTCACTGGAAACAACTCGTATTTTCTTTGGATATTCACTTTATCCTTGATGCTCAGAAATGTCTTTAAAATGTATTTATTTTCTTCCATTTCTATTTAGAGTCTATTTTAGTGTAACTATGTCTGTCTTCTTCAGTTCTGGATATTCTTATCTATTATTTCTTTGAAAAATACCTCTCCTTCATTTTGCTCTTCTCTTTTTGTGAGACTTCCTCAGAAAGTCCTAGTCCAGTGTTTCGAACTTCTTGGAAAATCCTATTTCTGTTTTCCTCATATATCTGTCACTTTGTCTTGTTGCTATGTGTCTTGGAAAATTTCTGGGACTCTATTTTCCAGGCTTTGCTTTTAATTTTTTACTTGTTACTTTGTGCAACTTATAGTATTCAGGAATCATTATCAGGATACTATAGTATATAGGATACAAAGACTAGAGACCACATTCTCATCTCTCTCCCTTTACAAACTGCACTGTGTAGGGACATTCCTTCTTGTACTCAGACTATGAAATATTAGGATTCCTGGTTCTATAAGAGGGAGGACATTTGTAGACAGTAGGAGAGGAGTCTACATTTATCCATTAATAAATTTAACATCTCTCTGGAAGCATTACATAGCATATGCCATATCTTATACCCATTTTAAAATGACTTTCCTAAAGCCCAACAAACAAAATGATCATCATTCATCCATTTCTTTTTTAAGCAAGCTAGCCAAGTTTTTTCTGATTATGGCTTGTATTTGCTAAGCATTAAACTTTCTTTTAAAGACATTAAAATAGGGGCACCTGGATGGCTCAGTCGGTTAAGTGTCTGACTCTTGATTTCAGCTGAGGTCATGATCTCATGGTTCATGGGATCAACCCCCGCATTGGGTTCCATGCTGACAGTGCAGAACCTGCTTGAAATTCTCTTCTCTGCTTCTCTCTCTGCCCCTCCACCCCCTCAAAATAAATAAATAAACTTACAAAAATAAGGGCATTAAGATATAAAAAAGGCTTTTATATTTGCCCGTGATTATCATTTCCATTTCCCTTCATTCATTTATGTAGGTCCAAATGTCCATCTGTCATCATTATCTTCTTTCTGAAGAACTTTAATTAAAGTGTGTTGTAGTGCCTATCTGTTGACAAAGAATTCCCTTCGTTTTTCTTGTCCAAAAGAGACTTCATTTCACCTTTGTTTTTGCAAAGTATTTTTGCGGAGTAAAGAATTTTAGGTCAAGGTGTTCTCTCTCCCTCCTTCCCCTTCATTATTTTAATTTTTTAATGTTTATTTATATTTGAGAGGGGGAGGGGCAGAGAGAGAGTGAGACACAGAATCCAAAGCAGACTCCAGACTTTGAGCTGTCAGGACAGAGCCCGATGCAGGACTTGAACCCATGAACAGTGAGAACATGACCTGAGCCAAAGCTGACCGGAGACAAAGTGGACACTCAACCAACTGAGCCACCCAGGTGCCCCAATCCCCTTCATTATTTTCAAAGATGGTTTCTCCAGTGTACTCTGGGTTGCATGGCTGCTGGCCAGAAGTGTGCTATCATTCTTGGCTTTATTGTTATTCTTTTTTGTTCTCAAGCAGTTACTGAGGTTTTTCTTTGTCACTACTTTCAACAGCATATTACAATGTGCTGATGTGTTTTTTTCCGATATGTTTTGTGTGGGTTTCTTTGAATTTTTTTGGCACTGTGGGCTTACAATTTTCACCAAATTTGGAAAAATTCCAGCCTTTTTTTATTCAAATATTTTTCTCCCCACCACTCTTTCTGGGACTCCAATTACACATATGTTAGAGTGCTGTATTGCCTAATAGCTCATTGAGCCTCTCACCCCTCCGTCCAGTTTTTTCTCTCTGTGCTTTAGTTTGGATAGTTTCTACTGACATGGCCTAAAGCTCACTGATCTTTTTACCTGCACTGCCTAATCTGCTTTAATTCCATCCAGTGCATTTTCCACTAAAGATATTTCTTTCCGTATCTAGAAAAAACCTTTGGGCCTATTTCATAGCTTTCATTTCTCTTCTTATCATGCTTATGTTTTCCTTTACTTTTTTGAAAATCAGGATCATATAGTAGCCCTTTTAATATCCTTCTCTGCTAATTCCATTATTACTATAATTTCTGGATATATTTTTGTTGATGAATTCCCCCATTTTGGGGCCATTATTTTCTTACCTTATAATCATTTTTAAATCTAATGGTAGACATTGTGGGTTTTAAAGTCTTGATTGCTGTATTTTGTTGTATTCTATTAAATATGGTGTTGGCTTATTTTTCCCCTCTCATAACAATTTAAGTTAATTAGAATCGGTTACATCCTCTCAAGACTTTTAAGCTGTGTTAAGGTAAGTCCAGGGAAGTCTTTAGGGACAATTTAGCACCATTACTAAAGCTATGTAGTTTTTAGGATTATGCCCAATGTGTGGTCCTGTACAGGCTTCCAGAAATGTTGTGTCTACTCTTTTTTAGTAATTCTTTCCCTGGCTTCAGGTACTTTCTTCTTACACATACACTGGTCAGGTGAAGACCTGCCCCCACCCCTCTACAGATCCCTAGGTCTCTTTCCTTGTAGTTCTCTCCTCTGTTTCATTGCCCACAACTTCTAGCTGCCCTGAGCTCTCTGAACTCTGATCTCTGGATCTTCAATTTGTAAGATTATTGGACTCTCAGTATCTTCCTTTTATTCCATGGCATGTAAACTGACCCTCACCAGTAAATTGATGCAGTTGTAGGGCTTAACCTTGTAGGTTTACTTTCTCTGAGGGATCACTGTCCTGGGCTGCCTGTTTCACATGTCTGAAAACTGTTTTTCTTTTTTCTTTTTTTCCAATATATGAAATTTATTGTCAAATTGGTTTCCATACAACACCCAGTGCTCATCCCAAAAGGTGCCCTCCTCAATACCCATCACCCACCCTCCCCTCCCTCACACCCCTGAAAACTGTTTTTCATATATGGAGTCTGTTTCCTGATTGTTCTGGGTGGGGCCATTTGTTTGATCTCTGTACTTTCACCATGGCCAGAGCAGAGGATCTTTACTCCCCCTTCTTAAATTTACTGTGGACAATAAAGATTGTGTTTTATCCCCAATTTTTATTTCAAGCCAAACCTGCCAACAACCCAGTTAGAAATTGATGCTGCTCTATACGCAGACTTCTAGAAGTCCTTGATACTTTACACAATTGATGGATAGTGCAGTTGTCTTCAAGCATACGGTTACCCTGAACCAGAAACATTCAAAGCTGCCTAGAAAGACTGCCGTGTGACAGTCACATGTTCCATTTGTGTTATTGTTAGTTCAAAGAAGAGGCTGTGGATACCATTAGATTTCCCTCTCAGAAATGTACGGATGAGCGTCCTCATCTAGGAGCCTGTCAAGAAACCTGTACAGTGAGCGCCAGGGTCGTACAGGGCTGGCCGGCAGGTCTCAGGGCTTTCCAACAGATGACCAAAATGACTGCCCATAAGGGCCAGCCCCATGAGACTGCAAACAAACTGTTTTCAGAATTTTTATAAATAATTTTTCCTTGTAACATTTTTGGCTTCAGCCTCAGTGTTGTATTCATATAATTTTGTTTTACTTTGTATTTTTATTTCTGTTATGATCACTCAAAGCAAAAAAAAAAAAAAGAAAGAAAGAAAAAAAGTGTTTTTTCCCTCCACTCTATCATTTTTATATCTTAATCATTTGATCAAAACTCAACAATTGAAGAGAAAGGTCCAACTATTTTTTTCTCTATCAGTTGTAACATCCCCTGCCTGATATCCAGGTATGCTTATCACTTTATACGGTGAGGTGTTTCATTGCAAACCAGAAACAAATACAAATACTATTATGGAAAAAAAAATCTAGCATCTGGGTAGCTCAGTCAGTTAAGTGTCTGACTTCGGCTCAGATCATGATTTCACAGTTCGTGGGTTTGAGCCCCACATCGGGTTCTGTGCTGACAGCTTGGAGCCTGGAGCTGCTTCAGATTCTGTCTCCCTCTCTCTCTACCCCTCTCCGCTCACGCCCTCTCTGTCTCTCAAAAATAAATAAACATTAAAAAAATTGTGAAAATCTAGCTTTCAAAGATTTACAGATACATAAAATTAATAGAAACAATAAATGCTATCTGATTTATAAGTCTGGTATTCATTTAAGGAATCTCATAGAAGAATAAATATTTTTCCTTTGTAATATATTTGACATTTGATTCATTTGGGGCGATATGACTCACCTATAGGGGCCTGGCAAAGACTCCAAACAGCATCCATACCTGCCACTGGCACGTTAAGCATCATTGGATCTACTGGCTCATATGGCTGAGTAGCAGAGAATCTTGCATGGTAGCTTGGACCTGTTGTAGAGCCTTTTCTTGTTCAGGCCTCATTTAAAACTGACAGCTTTGGGGCGTCTGGGTGGCTCAGTCGGTTGAGCTTCTGACTTCGGATCAGGTCATGATCTCACGGTCCATGAGTTCGAGCCTCGCGTTGAGCTCTTTGCTGACAGCTTGGAGCCTGGAGCCTGCTTCAGATTCGGTGTCTCCCTCTCTCTCTGACCCTCCCCCATTCATGCTCTGTCTCTCTCTGTCTCAAAAATAGATAAACATTAAAAAAATTTTTTTTTAAACTGACAGCTTTTCAGGTCATTCAGTAACCAAATCTTGTTTAGAAATAATCACTCTTTGATTGCATTGCAAAAAAAAAAAAAAAAAATAGTATGAGGACAGATTCTGATTTAAAAATGCATATGATCAGTGGTCTTGGTAATTTTCATAGAGATAATGCTTATTAATGGCAAGCTTTAATTGTCATAGTACTCATTGACTACCTCTTAATTTCTTGTTGTAAAGTTAAATACAATTCTCATTTCACTGAACAACAAATTGAGAGTCTTGTCATATCAATGAATTCAAAATACACCTTTCTCATTTGTTTTAGATTTATATTTTAATTTATTCCTATAATAAATTTATATTTTATAATAAAATTTTTATTTTAATTTATTATTTTATATTTTAATCATTATGTTTTAATGATTAATATTTCAGTGATTTGAAATTTCATTTAAAATTTCTTCTTTCAGTTGCCCCTGCTGACCCCATATAAGAGGTGAGGTTTTTTTTTTTCATTTCCTTTTTAATTGAAAAATAATTGGCATACAATATTGTCTTATTTCCAGGTATACAATACGATGATTTAATATTTATATACATTACAAAATGGTCACTGCAATAAGTCTAGTTACCATCTGTCACCATACAAACTCATTAAAATATTATTGACTATATTCTCTATGCTGTACATTACATCCCTGTGTCTTACTTACTTTATAATCGGAAGATTGTACGTCTTAATCCTCTTCACTTATTTCATACATCCTGCCATCCCTTCCTCTCTGGGAACCATCAGTCTGTTCTCTTTGTATGTGAGTCTGTTTCTGTTTTGTTTGTTAATTTTTAAAAAAATTTCACCTGTAAGTGAAGTCATACAGTATTTCTTTTTCTGTCTGACTTATTTTAGTTATCATAACACCCTCTAGGTTCATCCATGTTGTCACAAATGACAAGATTTCATTCTTTTTTAGGGCTGAGTAATATTCCAGTGTGTGTGTGTGTGTGTGTGTGTGTG
Organism: Panthera uncia; assembly: GCF_023721935.1. Classification (NCBI taxonomy): domain Eukaryota; kingdom Metazoa; phylum Chordata; class Mammalia; order Carnivora; family Felidae; genus Panthera; species Panthera uncia. Next base: position 65,126,106 of record NC_064809.1, on the reverse strand, counting down.
TGTGTGTGTCTATTCAGATCCTCTGCTCATTTTTTTTTTAATTTTTTTTTCAACGTTTTTTATTTATTTTGGGACAGAGAGAGACAGAGCATGAACGGGGGAGGGTCAGAGAGAGAGGGAGACACAGAATCGGAAACAGGCTCCAGGCTCCGAGCCATCAGCCCAGAGCCTGACGCGGGGCTCGAACTCACGGACCGCAAGATCATGACCTGGCTGAAGCCGGAGGCTTAACTGACTGCGCCACCCAGGCGCCCCCCTCTGCTCCTTTTTTAACTGGATTATTTATTTTTTTGATATTGACTTTTATGAGTTCTTTATATATTTTTTATGCTAACCCCTTATCAGATATATCATTTGCCAATGTTTTCTCTGATTCATTAGGTTGCCTTTTCATTGTATTGATGATTTCCTTTATTGTGCAGAGCTTTTTAGTTTGATGTAGTTCCGTTTGTTTCTTTTTGCCTTTGTTGTCCTTGTCTGATGAGACAGATCCAGAAAAATGTTGCTAAGAAAAATGTCAAAGAGCTTACTGCCTATGTTTTCTCCTAGGAGTTTTATGGTTTCTAGTCTTATATTTAATTCTTTAATCCATTTTGAGTTTATTTTTGTATATGGTATAATAAAGTGGTCCAGTTACTTTCTTTTTCATGTAGTTGCCCAGTTTTCCCAACACCATTTATTGAAGAGACTGTCTTCTTCCCATTGTATATTTTTGCCTCTTTTGTCATAGATTAATTGACCATATAAATGTGGGTTTATTTCTGGAGTCTCTGTTCTGTTCCATTGGTCTATGTATTTTTTGTTCCAGAAAACAAGTTCTTGAATGGTTGATTCCATCAACGAGAATTGGAAGTAATAACTGAAGAATAATGTTGCACATTTAAATTATTCTTTCTTTAAAATATCTGCATTTTTAAGTTCTTAATTTGACCATTGGCTGTGTCATATGTCTGGAGAAACATATATAATCAGAAAAGATATATAACATATAATCAGAAAAGAAGAACTATTAAAATATGCATTTTATTTTTCAATTAGGTTAAGTCAGAACTTTTCAATTAGTTCTATATATGCAGATGGTTTGGGTTGTGGTGATTTTTCTTTCTGAAATCTTAGTTAAAATGAGTGTGTTAATAATTTTCACTGATACTTGAGAAACTTAAGTGGATATTTTACCCCATATTACTAAATATCCTAACATCCAAAAGTTATCAGAATAATAATATCACTAATATATAAAAGGCTAAGTTAATATTGTTCATTCTGTAGTGCTTTTTATAATGTATTATCCATTCATTTGTTCATTCTTTTTTTTATTCATCTATGCCTCATTTATTGCCTGCCTACATTGTTATTAACCTGAGCCAAGGAAAATATGTTGTTTAAGAGAACTGACATAATTTCCCAAATTTCAGTTTCTCCTAGGCTGGTCAGATAAAATATAAGATCTCCCATTAAATTTGAATTTCAAATAAACAACAAATAACTTTTTAGTATAAACATTTCCCCGAATATTACATAGAACATATTTATTCTAAAAAAATGTTGTTTATGTAAAATTCAGATTTAACTCACTATTTTGTATTTTTATTTGCTAGTTCTGGCAGCCATAGTTGGTCTGATTATTTAGGTCATCCACAGCTTTGAGGGAAGGATAGCATCTGAGAGGCAGTCAGCACAGTGACTTCAAGTTTGGATCAAGCCAGATTCAGATTCCAGTAATGTCTTGGAGATTTTGAGGGAAATTATTATTTTTTTCATATATATCAAAAATGAAAATAAAGATCTTTTTATAGCGTTGTTGTAATGGTAAAATGATATAAATGATAAGAAGCTCATCCCAGTGAATTCAATAAATGATGATTCTGTTATGGTGGTTTTAGGCTCATGACTTAATCTGAAACACATACATATGTATGTGTATGTATATAAAAAAGCAAGCCTAATGTGGATCCTGAGAAACGTAACAGAAACCCATGGGGGAGGGGAAGGAAAAAAAAAAAAAAAAAGAGGTTAGAGTGGGAGAGAGCCAAAGCATAAGAGACTGTTAAAAACTGAGAACAAACTGAGGGTTGATGGGGGGTGGGAGGGAGGGCAGGGTGGGTGATGGGTATTGAGGAGGGCACCTTTTGGGATGAGCACTGGGTGTTGTATGGAAACCAATTTGACAGTAAATTTCATATATTAAAAAATAAAAAAAAATTAAAAAAAAATTAAAAAAAAAAGCAAGCCTAAAAAATGTTTAATAATTGCATCTTTGTTTTCCTTTTGTTTTCCTCTCTGGTTTTTCTCTTGGCAAAGTTCTTGCTTGCACTCTTATTCCCCTGGAGCTTACCCCCAAACTGTATGTTAAGCTCCAATTTAACAATTTTAGTCCAACATTTTCAACTCCTTATTGGATATCTTTCAGGATTTTTTGAACAAGGATTTTAGACCCATCAGATCTATTTACCAAGCTCTAGTTACCATAATTCTCCCAAAGAACCTATTCCTTATTAAATTTATAGCTTGTTACTTCCGTTTACATATCTTCTACTCCAGTAAAACTAATCAATCTGCAGTACATGTTCTGTCCTTCCAGAATTGTTTCATCTTTATAATTCACTTTAACTCCAACTTTTCCATTAAATGTTTCCCCATCTGCTCAGTTGGAATTTATCTCTCCCCCCATTGAACTCCCATGTACTTTACATATGTCTTCATTATGGCTCATCATTTTGTATTACATTTATTGAACTGTCTTCACTCAGTCTATAAGCTGTCTATGGGACAGAATCTGTTAATTTAATCCTTTTATCCACAAAGAGGCTAACAGAGTATCTTTTACATTGTAGATATTTAATAGATTTTTTAAAGGTTTATTTTATTTCATTTTAGAGAGAAGGAGAGAGAACTTGAGCAGGGGGGAAGGGCAGAGGGAGAAAGAGAGAGAGAATCTGAACACGGACCCTGACCCAGGTCTCTATCCCACAACCCAGGGATCATGACCTGAGCCGAAATCAGGAGTCAGTCGTTCAACCATCTAACCTACCTGGGTGCCCCTTAATAGATGTTTTTTTTTAGTAAACATGTAGCTATCATCAGACACTCATTTAAGAGATGCTAAATAACACAGACAATAACTGAGATGCAAGATGTGGAAACTCCAAGGTTAAAAATGAACAAATATAGGAAAGTGAACAGGAGTACTATCTGTGACACCTTTTCTTCCCTGTCTCCCCTTGGGTTGAGATAGGAAATCTGGCAATGTCTTTAATTGTGGCCACTTTTTCCACAGAGATATCTGAAGCAGAGAGAAAATTTGGAACTTTATTCTGTGGGCTTAACAGAAGCCGAGGAACTAATAATGGAGGGGAGGCCTCAGGAGAAAACCTGGATTGCATGGCACCTACAACTGCTTAAGTGGCACCTACAACTAGTAAGTGCCACCATACTGCTTTCTCAGTTGGATTTCCACCTCCTTAATTCTTTTCAATTGCTCAGGACCAATTAGTTTTGTAGATCAGGTCAGTATAACAACAAAAGACACCCGCCTGCTTTCCCCAGTGATACGGGTTTCCTTCTGTAATAGCCACCTTCTTCCTTTGCTTGGCTATTATAGATAGCTGGAAAGACAGCCTAATACTGCATATACTGTGACTCACAGTAGGGCATGTTTGCATCATCAGCTTTATGAACCTTGCTTTCCCCACTGCTGAATTTAAAAAAATCACTCTTTATAGAGAAAAGAGAAATATCCCTTCCCAACAGGGATTACCAGTTATTGACTTAGATTTTACTTGATATTTGTGTCCTTTGGTCTCCATGGCAGCCAGCACTTTGATGTAGAACCTATAGTCAACAAAAAACCCTTCATTTGTAGCAGAAACATTTTTTATTGAAAAACTAGAATTTTTCAAGAGTGATTCAATATTTCAACAGAAGTGTGGGTTTAAAGCAGAGCTATAAAACTATTATGCCACAGTGCAGGTAGAAATTATAAGCTATATGTTATTATTGATTAAATTTATTTCTCCCTAGTTCTAAAGTTCAAGATGATTCACTTGATGTTTGAATTGGGTTTCTAGTACACACTGGAGATAGAAGCCTTTGCATTGCTCAGCTGTCATGTTAGAGTCTTAGAATCATAAGAGAATTGGGGTTGGGGGGCACCTGGGTGGCTCAGTTTGTTGAGCATCTGACTTCAGCTCAGGTCATGATCTTCATGATCTTCAGCTCAGGTCATGGTAATCTCCCTCTCTCTCTGCCCCTATCCCACTCACTCTCTCTCTCTCTCTCTCTCTCTCTCTCTCTCTCTCTTCTTTCTCTCTGTCTCTCTCTCTCTCAAAAATAAACATTAAAAAAAAAAAAGAATTGGGGTTGGAGAACTCCCTTTAGAGTTCATACAACCATCTTGTCTTGGGTTATAGTTATAGACACCAGGCCCCAGAAACACTAAGAGAAACACTGGCCCAAAAGTGAATTGTTGAAATAAGTCTAGGATTGACCTAACTTCCAGTGTTGAAAGAACTTCCATTATGGCCTCAGCTGCCATCTGACCTTTGGAGAACATCCTAGTTGAGCATACGTATGTTATTTTAGCTATCAGGTACTGCCAATTTCATTTGGTTAAATGGGGCTTGAGCCATATTTGTATTGGGGTTGAGTGTTGTCACTCAACATGACAAGTGTGCTGTTGTATTGTTCATGAGCAAATGCCAGAGACATTGTTGCCGATATAATCCCTTTCCAAATTGTAAAACTGGAGGCTTTTTCCCATGTGTTTGTGATGACCCACTCACCACAATGATAGGTGGTAGAAATGGCCTTCTGATACATTGCAGATAGCTCTGTCTTCATGGAAGTAACCTCATTAATACTGGCGGGATCTTTTGGCTTACTTAGGCTTATAATTCAGGAACGTGTACTCTTGTGCTGTTGTGAAGAATAACGTTCAAAGGTTACATACGGTTCCTGCTCCGAAAAGGCTAATTTTACCATGGGATAGGATTAAGGAAGCTTCAAGATGAATGAGGATGAATAATGTACTTTGGTAGCATGGAGGAAGGAAAAAAGGATTAACTGTGAAAAGCGGATCAAGAATGCCTTCAGCATGGTGGAGGTTTTGAAGCTTGGAAATGCTTAAGTTTGAAAATGATTTCAAAAGGGTTAAAGGAGCTCATTTCGGTCTGGGGAAATATTCCATAAGCAAAAAGTTGCACATTTTTTTTTTGAGAAAAGGGCAGTAAGACCAGTGTGGCAAGTAGAGGGAGGAATTGTAAAAGTAATTTTATAACACCGTACATACACACATACATACATTCCCTATATCAGCTCACATACACAAGAGAAAAAGTGGAGTGGTTGAACTAACCTGTAGTGGCTCATAAGAAGTGGTTGTTCAGTTTTCAGGATTTTTCTGAGCTAGTTGTGAAACACAGCTGTTATTAAAAATTATACAAACTTATAAAGAGATGAACTATATAAAGAACAAAGGTTGTGTATATTCAAGATGTATCAATTCCTAATGATTTTACTACATCTACTTCTGAAGTTATTTGTATCTGTTATGTCTTTATAAGGGAGGAAACACTGTGTGGTGGTATGGTACCGTGCATCTCTTCCCAGTTCCATTTTCAGTGATATCATGTTGGTAGCTTAAAATCTGCCCCCTGTGGGAGTATTTACACCACGGAAATTGGCAAAGCTAAAATCAGGGCTTGATTTATTGCTTTGTTGATCTAGATCTAAGAATGTAATGGATAAAATGTTACTAATGCAGATTAAATGTAAAAGCGTGTTGTGTCTGTATCTACTATTGTGTGGTGAACAGCACAAAAATTGAGGAAATAGTCTCCCAGTTTTTGAAAACCATAGTTCAGTTCAGCAAAGAAGCTAATGAAATGAGTGGAATTCCAACATGCATTACTGTTTCACTTTTTTCTTACCTTTAACAAAAATGAAATTATATGTATATCCAAATGCAGACATGGATAGTAATCAACTGTTTATTTGTAATTTGAGTTAGTCAAATCAAGGACGAATCACAAATATAGGCTAGCTCTGGAATCAAGATTTTAGCAAGAGTCAACAGAAGCATTATTTGAGAATCAAATGGCCATATAGAATTTACAAACAAATTGTACAACTTGTTATTTACAAACTGTATATTTTATCCTTTGTATCATAGAATTTAAAATAAGCTATATATATTTATGTGTGCATTTTTATTTTGGAGAGCTAGTTAAACATTCACCAGTACATTACTGGCAAAGAGAGTGAATTAGAAGAGTTATGTGCTTTTCATTTAAATAGCAACCTTTCAGCTTTTGTACAGGTCAGCCAAACATATCAAATACTGGCAGAAATTTCTCTCAAGATACAGTTTTAAGTCATTCATTTATATGTACAGAATATTTGGACTGGCTTATTAAAGACAAAAAAATTTTCATTTATTTTATGAAATAATACATGAAGTCAGATTGTTTTAATAAGATTCATGTTCGTATTTAGAAATTGATTTTTCTTTGTGAGGTGTAGATGACTCTTCAGTAAAGAAGTGGAGCCTTGCAAATGGAAACAATCTACTATCTCAGGGTTTTTTGGTCATACTTGTGCAAATTTTGGGGAGAGGTCTTTGGAAGCTTTTGTTGAATTTTGGTAAGAGAGTATAATTTCTTAAACATTGTTTTATCTTTCATGAAATTACCAGTAGAGCGGATGAGGCAGACAGGGACCATAAAACACTGTTGTTTTTTTTACAGAAAATACATTTTTAAGGAAAAATTTAAATACATACAACATGAGGCAGAATAGCACAATGATGCCACTACCTTCCCATCATCCATCCTTAACAATTATAAAACTCATAGGCAATATCGTTGCTTCTCTACCCTACCTTCTATGTTAGAACAGTTTGCATAGCGAACCAGGGATCTCTTGTACCATCTTACCAGAGCATAACGGAGCATTTTTCAAAGTTGGGCTGCTTGGTAAAAATAAAAGAATCTTCAAATGCTTTCTGATACATCTCCATTAAAAAAAAGCGAATGTAAAATTATATAGCTTAGCAAAAAATTTTTACAGTTCTTTGGATTTCAGAATCCTGGCATTTAAAGGAAATAAAGAATAGAGCACTCTAATTTCTTAGGTGCTCCATCCATACTTAAGAGTCCAAATACTGCTTATTTTCCCTTTATAAATGTTTTCTTGTCACCTTTTAGGCAAAAGACTAATACTGGCATATCTCATTTTATTGAGCTTTGCTATATTGTGATTTACAAACCGAAGGTTTGTAGCAGCCCTGTGTTTAGCAAGTCTATTGGTATCATTTTTCCAAGAGCATTTACCTGCTTGATGTTGGTGCCTCATTTTGGTACTTCTGGCAATATTTGAAACTTTTTCATTATTGTTATATTTGTTGTGGTGATCAGTGATCTTTGATATTGCCATTGTAACACCATAATTGTTTTCGGTGCCATAAACCACACCCTTATACAGCAGCAATTTCAATGAGGCCAATTAATAACCTTAAAATGGCCTCTAAGTGCTCACGTGAAAGAAAGAGTCACACAGCTTTCTCTTTAAATCAAAAGCTGGAAATGATTAAGCTTCATCAGGAATGCATGTTGAAAGCTAAAACAGACCAAAAGCTGGGCATCTTGCACCAAATAGTTAGCCAACTTGTGAATGCAAAGGAAGTTCTTGAAGGAAATTAAAAGTGCTACTCCAGTGAACATGTGAATGATAAGAAAGCAAAATAGCCTTATTGCGGATATAGAATGGTCTGGATTGAAGATCAAACCAGCCACAACATTCCCCAGAGTGAAAACCTAATCCAGAGCAAGGCCCTAACTCCTGTCCATTTCATTAAGGCTGAGAGAGATGAGGAGGAAAAGTTATATGGTAGCAGAGGTTAGTTCATGAAGTTTAAGGAAAGAAGCCATCTCCATAACATAAAAGTACAAGGTGAAGCTGCAAGTTATCCAGTAGATATGGTTAAGATAATTAATGAAGGTGGCTACACTAAACAACACATTTTTAATGTAGATGAATCAACAGCCTTCTATGGGAAGAAGATGCCATATAGGTTGAGAGAAGTCCATGCCTAGCTTTGAAGCTTCACTGCCTGACTCTCTTAGGAGTTTAATACATCTGGAGACTTGAAGTTGAAGCCAGTGCTCATGGACTATTCCAAAAATCCTAGGACCCCTAAAAATTTTATTCAATCTACTCTGCCTGTGCTGTATCCATGGAACAAATCCTGGATAACAGAGCATCTGTTTACCACATGGTACTGAATATTTTAAGTCCACCATTGAAACCTGCTGAGAACAAAAGATTTCTTTCAAAATATTAGTGCTCATTGATAATGCACCTGGGTACCCAAGAGCTCAGATGGAGCTGCCCACTAACACAACACCCATTCTGCAGCCATGTATCACAGTAATTTTTAATTTCAAGAATTATTACTTAAGAAATACCTTTTATAAGGCTATTGCTGCCATAGATAGGGGTTCCTCTGATGGATCTGGGCAAAGAATATCGAAAATCTTCTGGAAAGGATCCACCATTGTCAATGTCACTAAGAACATTCATGATTCATGAAAGAGGTCAAAGTATGAACAGGAGTTTGGAAGAAGTTGATTCCAACCTTCATGGTTGACTTTAAAGGGTTTAGAGTTTTAGTGGAGGAAGTAACTACAGATGTGAAAATAGCAAGAGCACTACAATTAGAAGCAGAATCTAAAGATGTGACCGAATCGCTTGCAATCTCATGATAAAACTTCCACAGACAAGGAATTGCTTCTTATGGGTGAATAAAGAAAGTGGTTTCTTGAGATGAAAACTGCCCCTGGTGAAATGCTGTGAAGATTTTGGAAATGATGACAGGGATTTAAAATATTACATCAACTTAGTTGATAAAACGGTGGCAGGGTTTGAAAAGATGGATTCCAATTTTTTAAAATATTTTTTAATGTTTATTTATTTTTAAGAGAGAGAGAGAGAGAGAGAGAGAGCATGAGCGGGGGAAGGGCAGAGAGAGGGGGAGACACAGAATCTAGAGCAGGCTCCAGGCTCTGAGCCATCAGCACAGAGCCAGACGTGGGGCTTGAACTTTTTTTGATTGGGTATTGAGGAAAAATATCAATACATGAAGCAAATGGAATGATATGTACTCAAACACAGTGAGAACTTACCTGTTTGAGGAAGGGTTCTCTGACCCCATACCCTTGGGATTAACCTGGAATTCATACTTTTTCTGTATATTCCCAAGACACATCTCTTTCCTTGCTTTTAAATAAGGTTGTGATCTCTGAGAGTTAAGGCACCTTTTTTTTTTTTTTATTATTCATCTAGGTATGTGCCATGAATGTTAAAGGATGGGAAGGTGAGTGACTAGTATTGGCACATTCATTGTGCCAATAAATGATTATCAGTCATTCTCCCTATATAGCTTGACTTGCTCATTCTAGTTCTATTCTGTTTTCCTGGATGCAGTACGGATTCTTAGCAGCAAATACATCCTTGAAATGGATGAAATTCTCTAGCATACACACTAGAACCATGGCTTCTCCTGAGTGAGAGGACTGGATTTTGGAAAGCAACAAAGGCTATGGAAGTGGCAGCTCAGTACTTGGATCCAGGAGGCACACGTCCTCATCCCCATCACTTTGGATTTCCCTTTTCTCTTAAGCGATCCTATAGATCACTGGTTCTCAAGTGTCATCCCTGGGCCAGTAGCATTACTATCACCTGAGAGCTTGTTGGAAATGCAAATTCTCAGACCGTTTCTCAGACCCATGTAATCAGAAGCTCTGGGGATAGGACCTAACAGTTAGTCTTTTAACAAACCAAGTGATCTGACGGATGCTAAAGTTGAGAGCCGTGGTACCATGTTCTAAAATGTCTACCATGTCCAAATAGGTTTGAGTAATGCTACAAGTTTATATCTCATTGAAAATCTGCAGAGTTCATTAGCAAGTTAAAGATCAATCATTCCGTAGTAGGAAGCCTGATTAACCTAGCATTTCTATTTGCTAACATTATTTGGCACAGAAACCATAAAGGAGTTGACATTACCTAGCTCTCCTGGAGTGAGGTATGGCTGGGTTCATCCAGTGAAATATTGGTGGGAGTAGTATATACCACTTACAGGCCTGGTCCCCCACTACCTTCTACAGAAGATCTTCCTTGCATTTTTCCCTTTGGCCAATGCCTTGAGCAGTTTTGGAAGCCACATGTTGAAGACAGTATTATCTCCATAAGCTGGGTCTTCAAATGAGATCCCATCCCATAACCCCATTGGAATTGCCTTGGATTCTTTGAATGAGAAATACGCTTCTGTTACATTTGAGCTGTAAGTGGAGAAATTCCATCTATAACAGTAGTTGCCAAGGAGATGTAAAATTAACTTCTGTGCTTCATTGCCACTGGTTCTAACTTGATGAAAGATGATGAACTCTTAGAGGGAAGACTCTTACTGGGCCCAAGGACTCTTTCCTGATCCATAAGCAATGGATCTTATTTTAACCAACTGCATACAGACTTACAGTTTTATTCTTTCCTATCTAGAATGTTAGCTTTCATGCTTAATTACTTATAGTTATCATGAATGCCCTTTTCTAGAGCTCAAAACTTCCTGATTTTTCTTCCTGAATGAAGTAACTATTGAGCAAATTTCTTCACTAGCGTGTAATTACTTGCCTAGTAAGTTAACAGACTCGACTTCGGGTATATTTATTTTAAATCAGCTTGTTTATTTATAGTTCTGGAGATCTTTGTTTCATTCTTTGATGAAGCCATCATACAATTTTGGATTGATTTGTTACAAAGTCTAATACAGAAACCTGTTATCATCTCATCAAAATGTACAAAAGAAACACAGCTCTAGCTATCGCAACCGTTACAGATGTGATTGGGATAGGGTGGCAGATAGAAAACTAGGTTTGAGTTCTTGCTTTATTATTAATGACTTTGAATAAATTACTTAACATTTCTGAGCCTTTATTTTCTTTTTTATAAAAAGAGATAATACTACTTCATTGGCTCATGATGAGGATTAAGAGTTCGACATGCTAGGAGCCAAACATAGTAACTAGTGCTGGAGGTGCTCCAAGTACTTATCTCTCTGATTATTTGTTGAAAAAGAATTTTTTGAATCAAGGCTGGTCTTCTCAAACTTGACTGACCTAAGCAGTTACTTTAGGACTGGTTGTGTCTCAAGATTCATTTTTTTTTTAAGTTTATTTATTTTGGGTGAGGAGGAACAGAGAGAGAGGGAGTGAGAGAATCCCAAGCAGGGTCTGCACTTTCAGCATGAAGCCCCATGCGGGGCTCAAATCCATGAACCATGAAATCATGACCCGAGCTGAAATCAAGTCAGACACTTAACAGACTGAGTCACCCAGGCCCCCCTTAAGATTCATTTTTGAGATTCACATTATTACTTACTGTTTTGGCAGTTGGTATATTTATTGAATGATTATTTTTTTCCAGTCATCTTGTAAAAATGGTGAATTCTGTACCATTTACTCTGATACATGAATTTGATGAACATGACTTTATTATTTAAGCAAGCTATGTATTTTATTGGATGTAGATTTTTCAGCAATTAGTCACCAATGGTTGTGTATTTAGTAGAGAGCTTTGTAATGGAACTTTACTTTTCAAATTCCACTCTTAACAAGGGCAAATATGGCATACATGTCTGTTTATTCAACCGGCAACATTATTCTTTTCTTCCTTGTGAAGAGAACTCCATTTTGTTTGAGTGGTAGTGTGCCAGTCGCATGCCTCCTTGTCAGGGACCGAGAGGGGTTGGTACCTCACCATGTTTTAGCCCAGAATCTGTAGAGGAAGCTTACTAAGTACTTCTGAGAAAGATTTTTTCCCCCAGTAAAGGGATAAGCTATGTAAGGAAAAGCCCATTTGCCCTTGCTTTGTCCTTCCTCCCTGGGATGCTGTGATTTGAGGACATTTTATCTTCACCTTCAGTAGCCATTTTGCCACTGAAGCACATAGCCAGCAAGATTAAAAGCAGCAGAATGGAAAAATACAAAGAACCAATGTTTCCCTAAGCCATGGAATCACTTCCAGAACCAATAACCTCCAGATCTCTCATAAACAATAAAGGTGCTTGTACTTCTAGCCATCTTTGATCAATTTTCTCTCTCTTGGTGCAAAAGCAATACAATCTAACTGCATACAGCACGGATAATGGAAATGTGTTTATAAAAGGTGCCAAGAATTTAATGCCAGGAGGCATTTTGCTTAAGTGTATTTGTATTTAATCAGCCATGGTAAAATTTTTGGAAATTCCACTAATGTTTTCTAGTGGTCTGCACTCAGACCATACAGTCATGCTCTTTCATTTTCTACTAACAGTTGGTATTCAAATAGATGCTTTCTGTTTTTGGAATTGATACTGGATCTCATTTGAGTAGATATTTAAATGATAATAAACCCTCAAGTAATATCTTATATAGGTGTTGCAGACATTTGATAGCTCTTCTATTTTATACGTGCCCGAGAGAGATTTTAATATGCATGTGGTCTTCTCTTGAACAGCAAGACTGAGTGATATAATTGCCTTGTAAAAATGTAAAAAGAAAGCAAATTTATATGTTAATTTCACCTTTTCCCCATCTATAATTTTTATTAATTAGAACACAGAAATTTAAAATCATTTAAGGGTTTGCATTTCATTTTGAAAAGGAGACTTTGCAGTAAAACATCTGAATGAAGGTAGCAACATATTAAAAATTTTATAATTTTCTTCCCTTTAAAAACAACATATTAGACCTCTAACTAGGGTAACCAAGGGAAAAAAAGAGAAGATACAAATTATAATATCATAAATGAAAGAGACCCATTATTACTGATCCCATCAGCATTAAAAGGATGATAAAGGAATATTAGGAACAACTCTAGGTCCACAGGCTTGATAACTTAGATGAAATGGACCAATTTCTGGAAAATAACACGAGACTAGGGAAAATAGCAGTCACTTGAATATACCTATGTCTTCAGAGGCACACAGTAATTCAGTAGTTTGTCCCTACTTTAATATTTGGTGCCTGACCAGCAAGGTTGCCATGGTCACACGTTTGTGTTAACATAACATTTGAATTTATGAAGTGAATAGAACTGGCCTCATGTAATTTACTTCTTTTGTAGGTTTTCTTAACCTGTGCTTGACAGAGTTTTGCATGGTTGAGTATGTGGCATTGTGTAAACATATAAGATGAATATAATTTTATATGCAATTTATAAGCAACTCCATGAAATCCTTTGGGAGAAAAGCATTAACATTACTGTATAGTGAAACATCAGTAAATTCCTGGACACCAGAGATGTTGGGATTAGTAAGTATTTAGTGTTAGTAGATCAATCACTTAGTTAACATGTGAATAATAGAGAACTTAAAACAGAGTTAGTGTTACTATTTGTACTTAGATTATTTTTTTTTCCCATCACCACTATCCATGTCTTCTTTTGACCTTTTTGACTGTTGAAGGAGTCCTTCCTTTTTGCATGTTTTGTGGCATCACATCTAAAAGTATTGTACAGCATTGCACAGATAGAAATATATATATCTATGGAATTTGAATTTAAATTGTCTTCATGCTGCTAAAATGTCTCATTATATTAAAGCACAGAGAATGGAGGGACACTTTGAAAATTCACAAATTGTGTTCTAGCCCTTGAGTCTCAAGTTAATCTTTCCCCTAGTCTACTGAGCTATAATTGACATATAACATTGTATAAGATGTATGATGTGACCATTTGGTACATGTGTATATTGCAAAATTATTACCACAGTAGGATTACTTAATACTTCCATCACCTCACATAGCTACCTGTGTGTATGTGGTGAGAACTTTCAAGATCTACTCTCTTAGCAACTTTCAAGTACACAACACAGTATGGTTACCTATAGTCATCATGGTGTACATCAGATCCCTAGAACTTAATCATCTTGTAACTGGAAGTTTGTGCCACCTTTATACATACCTTGCCCCTGGAAACTATTAATTTACTATCTCTTTCTGTAAGTTTGATTTTTTTTAGGTACCGTATACAGTGAGAGCATATAGTATTTGTTTTTCTGTCAGACTTATTTCCCTTGGCATAATGCCCTCAAGATTCGCTCATGTTGTCACAAATCATACGATTTCCTTTTTTTATGGGTGAATAATATTCTGTTGTGTGTATATATATACATTTTCTTTTACATTCATCCATTGATGGACACATGGGTTTTTTCCATGCCTTGGCTATTGTAATAAGGCTTCAATGAACGTGAGAATGCAGGTATCTCTTTGAGCTCCTGATTTCACTTCATATATATATATATATATATATATATATATATATATATAAAATATATATATATTATACACATATATATATTATATATATATATTATATACATATATATGTATATATGTATATAATATATATATGTATATAATATATGTATATGCAAAGAAATGAAATCTATCTATCTATCTATCTATGCAAAGAAATGAAATCTATATATATAAATCCAGAAGTGGGATTCCTGGGTCACATGGTAGATCTATGTTTAATTTTTTGAGAAACCTCCAAACTGTATTCCATGGTGGCCGCACCCATTTATTCTCCCACCAACAGTGTACTGGGGTACCCTTTTCTTCACATCTTTGCCAGCACTTATCTTTTCTTGTCTTTTCGTGATAGCCATTCTAACAAGTGTGAGGTGAGATCTCATTGCAGTTTTGATTTACATTTTCTTGATGATTAGTGATGTTGAGGATCTTTTCATGTGGCTATTGGCCATGTGTATATTTTCTTTGGAAAAATGTCTATTCGGGTCCTTTACCCATTTAAAAATTGGATTATTTTCCTTTTGCTATTGTAGGAGTTCCTTATATATTTTGGATATTATTCCCTTATCAGATATATGATTTACAAATACTTTCTCCTATTCTATAGGTTCCTTTTTCTTTTTTCTTTTCTTTTCTTTTCTTTTCTTTTCTTTTCTTTTCTTTTCTT